>NC_048299.1:269587647-269703921 GCF_013100865.1 Trachemys scripta elegans | reverse complement strand
GGCTAGCTTGATTATCACTTCAAAAGTTTTTTTTCTCTTAATTAATTGGCCTCTCAGAGTTGGTAAGACAACTCCCACCTGTTTATGCTCTCTGTATGTGTGTATATATATCTCCTCAATATATGTTCCATTCTATATGCATCCGAAGAAGTGGGCTGTAGTCCACGAAAGCTTATGCTCTAATAAATTTGTTAGTCTCTAAGGTGCCACAAGTACTCCTGTTCTTCTTTTTGCGGATACAGACTAACACGGCTGCTACTCTGAAACCACTTAGGCAGAAGAGCATCTAATTTCCTCTGCTTTGTGACCACTAGCAGTGATAGGCACCTACTCATGGCTTGGATTTAGGTGCTTATCTCCATGAGAGGGATGAGGCTTAAGACACAGTGTCTGACATTGACTAGCATAGGCAGGCCCCTGCCTAGAGTGCTGGTTTTCTGGGCTATATTCTAAGGTGCTTATTTTTCCTCATTCATTATACAGGGAACCTAGGCACCTAATTCAGGCTTTGCATATCAAAGTGTTATTCCTGTGATTTTCTAGACACCTAAAAATTAGGTGTTGCAACACCCAAGTCCCTTTGTGCTAGGCCTTACTGACATTACTGGGAGCTGTACAGGTGTATTTGATGGCAGAATTTTCTCTTCTCCGTCTTATGCACCTGAAACCTCATACTAAACAAACAAACAAAAACCAGTCAGCATAGTACTGAAATAAGACATCTTAGTTAACGGAGATAAGAAAGTCTTTTCCACTGATTCACCTGGGTCTGGTTCTAAATCTTTGGTAAGGAGGTCAGAAATCTTAGACCGAGTGGTACACAAGGACCACTCCAGAGAGATGAAGGGCAAGAGCTTCTGCTTTGTAACATATCTTCTCTTCCCATGGGAGCTGCTGTGCTGTTGCCTCTCATTCTGCACCTGTGACTCCTGTCGGAAGATGGTGTTTTTCTCCAGCTGTCTGCAGGAGCATCTCTCTTGAGAACTCTCCAAGGACACTCATGCTCCAAAGCTGTTCTTGTGCTAAAAGGAGCCTCTCTGTTGTCAGGAATGAATTGGCTGATGACATACCTGCTTTTCAGGTGACATCTGTGTAAAGCTAAATCTCCAATCTTGTGCTGCCTAAGCTTTTGAGATCTGATGTGATCCCCGAGCAAAAGGGCATAGCTGCAGACCTTGAATAGAGTGACAGTTTTGTGGAACTGGTTCCTAAACACAGGTGGCCTTCTGCACAGCAGATGGAAAAATGTAGGGGAAAAGAGGAAGATTACTTGGAGTGGGAGTTCTTCAGGACAGGAACTGTCATTTTCCTGTGTTTGTACAACACCAAGCACAATGGGATCCTCGTCCATGAGTGGGGCTTCTAGGTGCTACCACAGTACAAACAACAGATCATAATAAGGAAGATATGAGAACCAGGAATCCTTGACTCCCGCTTATCCTTACTCTAGCTTGCTGAGTTGGAGTTGTATTGCATTAGGAAACACAATGCACACATTTGATCAGCACATTGATGAGGTGTATATATTCATTGTGATTCATATATCCATGTAATATGTTATAGGTCATTGAGGCCTGGTATGAATGACGCGTGCTTGACATGAATTCATGCATTGCAAGTTGGCAACCAAAGCAAGAACTTAAGGTCAAGAACTATTTGTGCAAAAACAATCTTATGTTCCGGGAAAAATATAGAGAATCATCAGAAAATGAAACAACTCCAGCTGGACTGATACAAAATTGTATAAAAATTGGAGGAAATGGCACGCCTTGGATCATGGCAGCCTGCCTAGGATTGTCTCTTTGGAATTGTGTGGGTAGAAGGCCTAGTAAACAAAGGCAAAGAACTGATGACACAACAGAATGGACCATAAATGGTTGCCTATGATTTCTGCAAATTGGTGTCGTTTATTGATCCAGAGCCCCGTGTGGATATAGATGTGTTTTTTTGCTGGCTCCCCACATCTGATGATCAGAAGGAACCTTGACTGGCCCTCGGGACCACTCTGACCTTTGGACTCTGGTATAGTATGTTTGAGGTGTGAATGTGAGTGAGTAAGGCTTGTTTTGTAATCAATAAAGAGCATTTAGAGCAGTGGTTCTTAACCTGGGGTGCACGCACCCCGTAGGGGTGTGAGATGCCCTTTCTGGGGGTGCGAGACATGCCAGATTTTTTTAGAAGGTAAATCATCGAAACACAAATTAAGCACAGGCACATAAGTACAACTACTTTGTTTCATTAAACCTATGTATTTATTAACATTATAATTTTTTTAACAATTACTATACTATACAAACAAAAATATATCTAAGTTTAAAGAATTGACCTACTTCAATGATTTTTGATAAAGGGTGCAAGAACATATTTTGAGAACCAAAGGGATGCAGGCTATAGTAAAGGTTAAGAACCACTGATTTAGGGTATTATATACCAACACTGTGTCCGGTATCTGTCTGCTCCCCATCCCATAGGGAGACCTCTATTGTGAGTCCAACAACACGACTTCTGAGTCCTGCATCATATTTTGCCAGCAGTCACAGCCATGCTACTTACTCTTTTTTACCACTGATTAGCAGTTAGTTGATTGACAAAAGTATACAGAACAGACAATGACATCCAGAAAGTCAATCGCCCAGGTCCCGCACTGGTGCTGGCAACAAGACTGTTTTCCATGCAGTGCAACCCATGGATGGCCTACTGCTTGCTGTATGTATGTTATAATAGCTTCTGGGGTTGCATGCTTCATAGTGTGCCTGTTCTTTGACTCTACTTTCTCTCTCTCTCTCTCTACCCGGATGCACCATCTAATCTAAATTTCAAAATATAGGCACCATCTGCATACCCACAATGACACAGAAACAGAACTGGTTTCTCGTCCTCTGGCCCCTTCATGGTTTTGCTCACCCTCTCTCCCATGCTGAAAATGGAGGGGGAATCCTGTATTTCCCTCCCCAGTGCATTGTATACCCCTCTGAATCTATTCATAGGCTGTAGTCTTGGAAAGCCTGTGGACCACTGCCATAATGAAAGCTTAGCTGCAGCCTACACCGGGATGTATTTTTCATGGATTAGGATATCCAAGTTCCTCTCCTCACTTGAAGTGCTGAGAGAGGACACTCCTTGCAACATTTGTGTAGCTGTTTCAACACTTTGAATCTCCTCCTCACTGGAATTCTGTTTCACTGGTTTCCCCTTAGCTGCTGAGGACCTGACCTAGAATGAGTTCAAGTCTCCACAGGGCATGATTCCAGTATCACCGGATAAGAAAAATTGGACCTGTGTAAAGTTTTCTTTATATTCTTCTTCTAGATTGGAGTCAGATCCAGTGGTAAATGCCCATGAATGGTTGGTTGTGAATATGAAGAATGATTGACAAAAGCTGCTTAGGTTGGAGGGCCATCAAAGAGTTTTGAGACACATTCATTCACAAATCCAAGTTATTCTCAAAATCTGAATAATTTTCAGGCACATTCTACCTTCCTAAAGTCCTAGCCTGTGGCTAATAAAAGGGGAACTGATGGGGTTTTTCAGATACCTGGACTTGGAGTATGAAAGGCAGTACCTTTTTGATGTGACCACCTCTCATTTAACCCACATGGTTTACATAGATCATGTACTCCCTAAAGTATTCAGTGCTGGAAATAGCCTTTTAGAATAACTAGTCTTTCCCCCATACCAATGCAAGAGTGTTCTCTATATCACAGACTGCAGTGCTTTTTCCAGTCTAGTATTAAATGACACAAGCCATGATACTTCCTGCCCTACATGGGAGAGACTATATCTCACCCTTACGAAATTTCTTCTAATAGACAAAAGAAGAGACATACATTGCTCTGAAGAGCTTAGTCATTGTCCCTGTTTGGGACTTCCTGGGCCTACTCTTAGGGTTGCCAACCCTCCTGGTTTCACCAGGAGTCAAGCTCTATTTCCCGGAGGCTATTGAAGGCAATCCAAGAGATTTTAGCCCACTAAAAGTCTAGCGGGGCTAAGTCAGGCTCCCTGCCTGTCCTGGCTGGCCTCGTGCCACTCCTGGAAGCAGCCAGCACATCCCCCCTGCGACCCCTCGGGGAGGCAGGGGGTCTCCGCAAGCTGCCCCTGCCCCGAGTGCTGACTCCACAGCTTTTGTTGGCAGGGAACTGCAGCCAGGCAGCGCCCAGAGCCCCTTGTCCCCTTCCCCCCTCCCAGGGGCTGCAGGGATGTGGAGGGGAGAGATTCCTCAGAGAAAGTGAGGGACTCTCAAAGTCATCCCAGTAGCAAGGGTTAGTGCTGGGAGGTAACCTCAGACAGACCAGTCATAGTACAATGTGTATATTTGTAAATAATGAAGGAGCTAAAGAGAGACTTACATAGAGATAGTAAGATGAGCACGTTCGGTGTATAAAACTATTTCTTTAATACTTCCTGCTCTGTGTTAGATTGTATTTGTTCTTAGAGTAATAAATAAGATACTTTACTTTCACTAAGACTAAGCCTCAGATGGGCTACTAAGTCATTTAGACACCACACTGCTGCTTCTCTAAGTGGTGCTACATAATAATTACCACAAGCTAGAGTGTATTTCTGAATTTCCAGTTCCTGGGGAGAGAAAAAACTAAAATCTTGACCATCTCAGGTCTGTTCTACACTACAGACCTATATTTTATAACTACGTCACGCAGCGGTGTACAAAATCCACACCCCTGAGCAACATAATTACAACGACCTAACACACACACACACACCCCCGTGCAGACAGCACTGTGTAGGTGGTAGGTGGGTTAACTAAACCTACAGGAGAGCTCTCTCCTGTTGGCTTAGAGCGTCTTCATTAAAACACGACAACAGTGCAGCTGCGCCGATGCAGCATTATAACTGTAGACTTGCCTTAAGTCTAAACAAGACAAGGAATGAATACTGGAGCATGACAGCAAAGGTACTAGGTAAAGAGTCACCAAGGAGATATGTGCATATGTGGTACTTGTTCATCGGGGGGAGCAGGTTCCTCTTCTGGTATATTTATTGCTGCAATGCATCTGTAACGTGTTGTACAGTTAGATCTCATTCTGATATCAAGCTGTACAGCTAGATATCATTTTCCTAAGAAACCAAAAATAATTGGCCCAGGATTGCTGACAGTTTTGAAAAGTTTTGAGTGAGTTTCAGTCAACCTGCGCCACATTCCAAGCACATTTCTGGGCCAAATTTTGATTGAAACTCATCCAGGAGAGGGCATACCTTAAAGGGCTTTCTAGTGCCATAGGTAAGCTACACAAGGCTGGTTGGTTTCATATAGTTATGACTCCAACGCAGGCCAAATTCAGAAGTTTTATCTGAGCTGTGCTTTGAGTTCTTTCAAAAGTGAAACTCAGCTCAAAAGACATAGGGAGTGAACCCAGGGGACTTGAACCAAAACAATAATGGAATGTCCTCTAGACACTCTGTGATCCAAATCCTCTGTTTCATAGAGCTCTAAGGATAACAAGAAGAAGCTGGATGTGTAATGCCTGTATTTCATAAGGCTGCATTTTTCTGAGAACCGCTATAAGTCACCTTTTCCCTTTGTCTCTCCTTTTCACAGTAAGTTTAGGGATTTTTTTAAAATACAAGCTTGCGTATTTCTTTGCTTATTCCACAATTTCAAGAAGATCCCTTGAGACAGGTGCAGTTAGCTAGAAAGTGGAGGAAGAAATTCCAAATGGAAACAGAATGGTCCCTTTGTCTGACATGTCTCCTCAGATTCTTATAAATGCTACACTAGATTATCTGCACACAATGGGCTAATGAGCAAGATTGTAAACAAGCATCAGATAAGTCAGATGCAATCCAAATTTCTGATAGCATATGCCACAGATAGGTCACTGTATATATATAGCATTTCATTAAGACAACAGAGCCATTAAAATACTTAAATGGATTAAATACATAGAGGAAGGAGAATTGTCTAATGTGGTAATAAAAGGTATAACCAGGATTAATGGAATCAAATCAATAATGATGTATCTAAATTGAATATTGGGGAAAACTTGCTAACAACAATTGGCCTTATTTAGTTCAGTGAGGTTTCATGGATCTAAATGAAGGCAGAATTTGGCCCATTGTCTAAATAATGAAAGAAAGTTGGTTGAGTTATATATATATATATATATATATACACACACACACATACACACACTCTTCCTCATTTAGTAGGTCTATTTTCTTTTCTATATATATTGGGATAAAAGTAATAACTACTTTGTTAATTTACATCTGACTTACACAACAAAATAAATTATCCCTTGTAAAAACAAGTAGAGAAAAATCTTACATTTGAATAAACCCCAAATCAGCAAGTTTGGATGATGTGCATCCTGGGGTTGCTAAGGTGTTAACTAACAAACCTACAGAACTAGCATGTTAACAGTCATATTTAAAAATGTTATGAAGAGGTTCCAGGGAATTAAATGTGGTACCAATCTTCAAGAGTGTAACCCTGGCAATTACTACCTCGTAAATCTAAATTCCATCCCTAGTGAAATCAAAGAATGACAATTATGGGGGACCTTTAAAAAATATCCAAACTCCTAGGGATAACAGAACCAATAGGCAGCATGCGTTTATAGAAAAATAAATCATGCGAGCAAAACTTGATTGCTTTTATTGAGCAATTAGTGGACAAAAAGAACATACAAGATATATCTGGATTATACTAAAGCATTAGCAACAGTGTCACAGGAAATTTTAATTTTCAAATTAAATTCAGATTGGCTGGAATGTGGCAATTGTCCAATGAAGTGAAACCTGGCTGCAGGACCACAAAAAAGGTAAGGATGATAATGGCAAGTTATAAAATTAAGGATCTGTGTGTGAGGTACTACAGGAACCCTAGCATTAGCTATAGCCTTATTAACATCTTCATTGGTGATATGAGAAAAGGAGGTAAACGGCATGTGGAGGTGACCTGAACAGGATATTGATGTGGGAGGTGCGGCACACAGCCAGAGAGGAAACAAATATAATAGAAAGGGAGTCTTAGGCTACCCTCCCAATTTATGGCAGTATACAAATATCACTCAAGGGTGTGGAGACATAGTTATACTGATCTAACCCCCAGTGTAGCCAGCGCTATGTCAACAGGAGGGCTTCTCCCACCAACATAGCTACCACATCTCAGGGAGGTTGAGTACCTATGCCAGCGGAAGAAGCTCTCATCTTAGCGTCTTTACTAAGCACTACAGAGGCACTGTAAGTGAAGACAAGCCCATAGACACAGCAGTTAGACAGGCAGGCAGCCAATAATTAACTGAGATCACCTTAAAAAATACAAGATAATTCATTGGGGCAAAACAATCAAAAATAATTAGTAATTGAACAAGAAGATACAGTGGGTCAGGCACTGGACTGGGAGTCAGGGGATTTGAGTTCTGTTCCTGTTTCTGCCACTGTCCTTCTGTTTGAGCTGGGACTAGTCACTTCACCAATCTGTTTCTCCTCCCACCCTTTGTCTGTTTTAAGTACTTAAACTGTAAGTTATTCAAGGCAGGGATTGTCTCACAATCTGTATGGTGCCTAGCACAGTAGAGCCCCAGTCTTGGTGGCAGCCTCTGTGTGTTACTATAATACAAATAGCAGGTGACAGCTGAAGGAGGAGACAAAGGCAGATGACTGAAATCTACTCCAGGATTCTCCTGGGGAAGGGATGTCATTTACATTATGTCCCTACTCCACCCCAGGCATCTGCACATATCATGCTCCCATGTTGCATATCTCCTCTATTACCCCCAGTTTTGTGCACCTAGGACCAGTCATTTACCCAGCAGTCTGGGATTCACACACCATTTGTGACAAAAAAAAAAAACAGAGGAGAAGTTTTGTCTTCTAGGGAAGAACATGTTTTCCTGCTTTCCACATACTTGCCACCACTTAGCAATAACTTGCCAAGAACCTAGCACAATTCAGAAAGGGATGGATTGGTTATTTATATGGACGTATGCAGAGTTATGAGAGTTAATGCTAACAAAAATTTTGGACTGACTATTAAAACTGATGGGACAGGGCCTGAGCCAATCTTTAGCTATTAGAGTTCTGGATGAGACCTTCACCGACATCTACCCACTGCACAGTTCTTACAAATTCCTCTGAAGGACTATTGGCCACTATTGGAGACATATTCTGTACCTGATGGACATGGGGTCTGATTCTTTATGTTAATTCTTATGTTACACCTCAAATAGAGTTTTACACTGAAACCTTCATATAAACAAGAAACAACAGGGACACATAGATGTAAATGGTAAACAGCAGTACTCCATTCAAACAAATAGCATTTACAAAATCATGTGAATTCTTTGAACCCAACAGTGACTAAATACAGGGAGTACAACTATTAGCTGTAAGTGAATAAAACAGTATTTATAAAATGGGTAATTTGGATGTGATTAATGTTTATAAATGCGTTTACATATGAATTGGATATTAACCTATAGTTCTAAATGGTTTAATTAGCCTTGGAATACTGTCTCAGTGTACAATGAAAAATAACTAATTCACAAAGGAAAATGAAAAGGAAATCTGCAAGCCCAAATGAGGTCAATTAATTAAGCAATTTGCATAAATTTGAATGGTTATTTTCAGGGCACTTTTGACATTTTGCACTTCCTATTCCCATCACACCAACAAAATACTTTTCTGTCACCCCATTTATGTGATACATCAATCATCCAACAGGCTCACCGACTAGCCGCATGCACTGCAGCTACCTTCCAGAACCATGCACAATCTAGCATCCCATTTACAGCTGTACTATCTTATCACCAGCAGATGCATTTACAGACGGCTATAGCTTCATTCTTACCACCAAATGGAGAAAAGGATCTGAAATCTGACTTTATCGACAATGCATTTTCACATCGTGAATCCCACACAGATGGTAACAATTACAGAGGGGTAGACATTTTTCACACAAAGGGCCAAATGCTGCATATTTCACCAGCTGAAATCTGGAGTAACTCATTTAATTTAACTGGAGTTTCTACATGTTCAGACTGGTGAAAGTGAGAGCAGTGAGAGCCCAATATCCATGGTCACCAGTGGAACCCTGAAAAACACCAGAGTAGTTTTCTGTGTTTAACGCTGCAGCTACCCCATGGTTACTACAGTTATTTCCAATTATAATTATAGGGGAAAGTTTGGTGTCTCAAATACCACTGGATAGTAACTTGTTGGCAAATGGAGACTCCTTAGTGACAATCATTGTGTACGCTTGTTCCCCAAACCAATCTCTAGTACTGTAGCATTCTGCTCCACTACAGACACTGCCCTGCAGACAGGGTTGTTCTGTGTACTTGTGGAAATGCAATGAGCATGGTGACAAAGACCTTGATTCTGCAATTGACAGTGTGCAAGTGGACTGCTTCCTGACTGCAGTGGGGCTTTGAAATCATCCTTATGTTGTTGACTGCAAAACTAAAGGGAAAAGTCGATTTAAGCTAAGCAATTTGAAATACGTGAATAGCGTAACTCAAATTGACGTAGCTTAGATCTACTTACCGCTGGGTCCACACTACACGACATCAATGGGGAAACACTCTCCCGTCGACTCCCCTTACTCTTCTCAATAAAGTGGAGTACAGGAGTCGACGGGAGAGCGATCAGTGGTCGGTTTAGTGGGTCTTCACTAGACCCACTAAATCGACTACCGATGCATCGATTGCCACAGCGACGCTCCTCCAGTAAGTGTAGACAAGCCCTGAATTGTCATCCTCTGGCCTTCTCCACCTGAAACCCTCCACCCACACAACTCTCTTGGCAGGATATTAGGCAACAACATGCAGAAATGTAAAATAAAAGCATTGCATCTCCAGACCAATCTTTCATTGGCTGGTTAGTTATCCTAAGGGCAGAACCTGGTTACCTAGCATCTTCTGAGAACTGATTAACCCGTTCATTGGTGTTACAACCATCCCAGAAAGGCTCAGTAATTTTTACCCTGCATTAGTGTTTTATAGCTGATGCCCTCCGAAGTGGAAGACATGTATCAGGAAAGGATAAAACTGCTCAAATAAATGAAAACACAGTCTGAACTTTGCCCAGCATAATCAGTTTAATGATTTACTCCATACCCAGAATCACAGCAGAGCTTCAGGATTTATCAAATGCAGTCTTAAAGGACTCTTAAAGGAGGAGATCACATCTACGAGAAGACACAGAGTAAATGTGTGGTCCTCTCTCTTCTCCTTCTTCATCCCCACAAACAGCCAGCTGTTAGAATACAGCAGGAGCCACAAAGCACAGACAGGCTGCATTATGTACTAAAACTAAATTATCGTTGCCACTTTATTTTCCCCAACTTTTATTCTGTTCTAAATGTTCTGACACAGATTCTGTAAACTTGGGCAATAAAATGGGAATAATTATGCTAGCCTGCTTCATAACTTCAGTAATGATTTTAAAGCGCTATAGACACGTGAAATATATTAAGGCCAGACAATGGCAAGGCTGGCTTTCCTATTATTTATTTATTTGTTTATTTAAATTCTGACCTGTGACTCTGAATGCATCCCTCTGGCTTATTTTCTGTTTAGATCAGATTAATACTTGGTATTTATCACCTCCTGCAACATGATATTAATTCTCCTGGAAACTACAAGTCAGAATATTTGTACTTTACTTCACACGTTATCAACAACAGTGATTTTATGTACCCAACTGTACCATTAGTGAGTGCAGTATGTGATATATTTAAATCCTTTTCTTTTCTTTTCTTTTCATGTATTTAGCATACTTAGAAGTCACCTATCAAAAGGCATTGTTATTAACTTATATAGTAACCGATGGGCCAGATCTTCAGCTGCAATAAATCAGAATAGCTCCATGATGACACCAGAGCTACACTGATTTACACCAGATGAGAATCTGGCCCACAGAGTCTTTTACAGGCAGAGTGCAGTGTATGAGGTCTTAGCACAGGGTAGTGGTTTTTTGTTTTGTTTCGTTTTAAAGATCAGCTCCCAAATAATACAAAGTAGAAGGGAAAACAAGTTCCTTTGTCTTACTTATAACATCTCTTCTCTTATGCATAATTGCAAAACTTTATCAAACAATAGAACTACCAGGCAGCCTACGCTGTCTGTCACAGCTCATGACTAACTGGGACTCTGGCTTCATTCTGCGGCTAAGTACCTTAACATCTTTAGAGGGGCAATTGTAAATATATTATCCCAGTCACTAAAACATAGTAGAAGGGGAAGCAACTTCCAGAGCTTTCACATATCACTGCATTTCCCTAGAGATGCTGCTTGTTGTAGCCTTGTCTATAGTTATTGATTATTTTAATTAATTACCCACCCCAATGGGAGGGTTTACGCATATTTAATTTGTGAAGGTTTGGCCACAAGACTGACCATAGTAGGTTATTAACAGAAGGCAAGTGCTATGGGGCACGACAGGGACAACTCAGTGCTCTTTTTGTACTTTTTTATTAGCTCACCAAACAACACCACACACACTGCACTCTGCTAAAAGAGAGAGAAAACAATTCTGAACATCTAGCATTTATGTTACTCACACTATCCTAGGCGGAGAACCCCAAAGTGTCAGTCATCCTCCTCCTCCTCATTCCAACCATCATCATCCTCCCAAATGGTCATCATCCTGGCATTTGCCCAAGGCGTGCAGGCTGGGACACAGCTCCTCTAATGTGTTACTCTGACACCCACGGGGGTTTAACATATTTAGGAAGGTTTTAACCCTTTTTACTTATTTGAACTTCCACACACCACTACTTTTGGGGTGTCCCATTTTTCATTAGTTCCCCATATACTCATTAATGTTTACGTTACTTACTCACCATAACAATTGGTGGCTAGCACAGCGGTGACACCACTCATCTGCAAAATTCCAAAAATACTCTAACCAGCTTTAACTGGTACATTACAATATCTATTTCCTAAATATTAGCCTTTAACATACTCCACATGCAACATTCTTGTGATATACGGTCACTTGCTGGTCATGAAGTTTACTTTCTTGCTCATGGCAAGTCTTTCTTTAGACCTGAGGCCTTGTTTGTCTAAGCTAAATACCTTACAGGACTGAGGCCTGTAGGCTATGGGTTACTGTATTCATTAATACTTATATTTCACCTCTATGTTCTGATATCTTATGTCCTTGGCTACATTGTTGGGTATCCACCATAGCCGTCAGGGAAATAATACTTCTGATGAGCCTAAAAGAAAAAGATACATTAAAATAAATAAATAATAAGAGCAACAAAAACAATTGGCAGGTAGTAAAAGGTTTGCAGAGGGAAATAAGAGGCAACACATGGCAGAATCAGCTCAAGTCTGTACCAGGCCCCGATGCAGCACTTCCCATTTCAGTTGTGGTCCTCTCTAGTATACAATAGAATCTGAAGTACTTACAATGCCAGGAGGCCTCCGGTGCACTTTGTAGCCTGCCCTGGGGAGCGACTCATACCCTGCTGTGAGAAAACAGAATCCCTGGATTGTGATACAGGCCAGAGTGCACCAAAATTCAACCAAGAGGCATTAGGCTCAGGAAAAAGAGGCACACACACAAGCCCCAAGTTCACTTCTGAAAATTGACAGTGCTTGAAGTGCTGTGGTAGGTTGCCAGGAAGCTATAGGCCATCTTGGTCAATGGAAAACACTTAGGGGCAAATTTTTAAAGGTTGGGAGTCAGGTGCCTAGGCACTTTTGAAAATTCTGCTAAGTGCCTATCTGGATCTTTAGGAGCCTAAATGCCTTTAAAAATCTGGCCATTAGTGCCTAATCCAAAGCCTATTGTAGTCAATAGAAAGATTCCCATTGATTTCAATGGCTTTAGATCAGGTCTTTTTTGGCTGGGGAGCTGGTGATGTTGTTTGATTGCCAGCGTCTCCTTCTCACAATGCTATTCACCCCAGTGCAGGTGATCAGTACCAGCCTTGGGAATGCTGTACTATGCAAGTCCCATTCAAACCCGTTCAAGCCCTGAGGATTAAAGTGAAATTTAAACGGTGCATAGGCCTGGGGATGTTCCTCCACACTGGGATGTGTGATATGATATAGATCCCATGTTTGAAAAGTACAACATTTGCTCCTGGGCCTCTGGTTACTAGCAGCTTCGTACCTGGGTATAATTTAACAAACATACCTGTAAAAAAGGAAAAGAAATAGGTGAACTGCAACCCACCACATACATTCACACTAGAACATCTGTAGGCCCAATTGTAGAAATCTTAAAAAATAAACCCCTCCCCCACCACAGATTTGGACGATTTTATATTGTCTAACAGACCAGAAGATGATCCCCAGCTGAGGGCATTTAGCAAGTTATACCAAGCCATATCCTCCACCCTGTACATTTCCATATTTCCATTGAAATCCAAGATGCCGGGCCAATTTACACTAGCTGAGAATCTGGTCCATTTTCTTTAATCTCTTAAACTGCTTTTTTTTAAACAGACAAGAGAAAAATGATACAATCTTCTGCCAAAAAGAATCTGTCTTTTTTGTTTTGTTTCTTTCTTTTTAAAATAGTTGGGTTCAAAAGAACCCCTCAAGGGTGTTCCAATACTTTAACCTGAACAGTGGCTAAGCATGAAATGGATGCTGTTGGACTAATGGCCTCTGGGTAGGTATTCTGTGCTAATGGAATAGCATTCAAAAGCTTAGGGAAGGGGAACAAAAATGCTGAGTGAGTTTTGTGTGATTTATGGGTGAAATACCTACATTTGCAGCAGGGCTAGGGAGTTCCATAAAGGTCTGTAGTAAGGAATTATAATGCTTCAAGCTAATTATAATGCAAACTAAAGAAATACACATTGAGAAGGGAAGAAAGATACATTTCTTAATTGGAAATGTATAGAACATTTACCGTCAAGCGGAAGAGAGGTTATTTTTATCTGAGAGCTATTCCTCGACAGATTTGTAAATATACAGGGCCACTGTGCTACCGTTGTTGTGATTATAGACCTTTGTTACTAACAATTGCATCAGCTGAGCCCCCCTAATTTATATTCAAAAAATCATTATTTATTGGTGTAATATATGCATCAGCATTATCGGACAGACTCATCAATCTCACCGACTCCACCAGCCATTCCCTCACTGGGCTCATCTTCTCAAACTCTGCCTGAATTCTAAACCTGTGTGGCACTGAATACATTCTATAAGATGGCTGTGAAATTTGGTGAAAGAGAAGAAGCTGGTTAAATTGGTGAAGTTACAGTTAAATTGCTGAAAATGAAACCTGTAAGCACTGCTTCCTAGAAAAAGGAGGGAGGTTTTCTAATGGCTAGAATAATAAACCAGAAGTTAGGCCTGCTGGATTCTCACTAGTTTGCTGTGTGGCCTAGTGGGAGGCACATAGGCCAAAATTTTCAAACCTGGGACTTAAAGTTAAAAGCTTCAGTGCGTATTTAGGCACCTAAATAAATGCCCTCTGATTTTCAGAGGCACTGCGAATCCAATTTTCCCATTGTAGGGTCAAGTTTCAGGAGTGACCTAAGCCATGTCTACACTACAAAATTATGTCAGCATACAGCCACTGTTATGAAATCGCTTGTGTGTGTGCACACTTGGCTCCTTATGTGGGTGGTGTGTGTCCTCGCCAGGAATGCTTTTATCGATTGTATTGTCAGTGTAGAACATTGTGGGACAGCTCCTGAAAGCCAATAACCGTTGATGTAAACAATGCAGTGGGTAGACCTAATTACATGAACTGTGACTCTACTTTGCTTGCGGAGAGGGTGTGGTTACTAAATTGGCATAGAGAGGGAGACAAATTTAAGTGAAGACATTTCTACAGCTAGGTCGATGCAAGGCATCATACATCTCCCTAACCCGGTAGACCATGCCCAAGTTTGTGGTGGCACCAGGGAATTTCATCCTGTCTCTTGAGAGCCCTCACACTCAAACTCTAGGGCCTCATCATGTAACACTGGCTGTTAATATCTCCCCTACCCTTCTGCCTGCCTGTGGATCACTCATTGTTAATGAAAACACTGAACATCAGACCATTCCTCTAGTTGCCTAACTATGGATTACATGCCTAACTTTGGGCCCTCTAATTGGAAAACGTTTGCTTTAACCCCTATTTCTATTTACCTGGCTTTAACATTAATATAATATTTACTGTTGTGAGGCTTAGTTGCTCAATGTTTGTAAAGTTCTCTGAGATCAGAAAGATGATGTGGGAGAAATTTGGCTATAGTGGCTCCCATTGATTTTGGTAGTAGTCTCACATGGGCATCTGAAGGGAGAATTTATCATTATGTAGGTATAATAAGCCAAACACCTAATTTCTCCAACTAGCTGGCTTAAAGGTGTTTTCGTTTAAAATCAGTTACAGTTTGGTTAAGAAGGCTTGTTGTCAACTGAATAGCCATTTGTTTGAGACAATGATTAATTTGGTTCTAAAAATGATGTTTTAAAAACGTTTGTCCCGTCTAAAATTGTATTGAATTTTACAACATTAGCTGTAGCTAGAGGCCTGACTCCATACTCCAGGTGCAGCTCCCTCACAACGGAGTGGCAATGATACTTTGTATGAAATCTATAGTAGGTATCAAAAAAGCTATGACCCAGGCAGGTAGAAATCTCAGACATCGGATCAGATCCTCAGCTGTTGTAAATGAGCATTGCTCTATTCAGATCAATAGAGCTATGCCAATTTATAGCAGGTGCGGCGCTACCCTTTATTGTACATATTGAGGGCCAATTTCAAGCATACAGCTTGCACCGAAGTTAATGGGAGCCGTGCCTGTGAAGAATGTGACTTTTGACTTAAGAGAGACAATGTTTTATGATCTTCTCCTGGCGGGATACACCAATAAAAGTTATTGGAGATATTTAAAAGTAAAACACATCTATGATTTCATCTCTGTTGTGCCTGACGGGGGAGTTTTCCACTTGATTTTCTGACATTTAATAACAAATATATTTAACTGCAGCATAAACCAGTGAGACCCTTAGCTGAAAAAAATGCTGATGACATGCCTTAGCTTCTATATATTGCTGGCTTTATTAGCTTTCAGAGGAACTGTCGTGTCAGATGATTAGCTGATCCATTTCCCAAGCTAGGTTATAAATTCAATGGGATGTGTTTGCATTCAATGGTGTAACCACACTTGGCACAGCTCCATCTTAAGGCCTGTTTGTTTCTAGTATGAAAACAATAAAGTTTCCTCATAGAACAGAAGCCACTGGGTCCTCTGGGGTCATCCGCTCCATGGATTTTGGATTAAGTAGATGAGCTGGTCTGTACAGTGATCTCTAGCACACTAGTAACGATCATTAAATACATATTAAAATGCACAAGAAATTTCAGGAAAAAATATAAAAATGTTGAAATCTGAACTTCAGTAAGGGAACTCTATTCCCCACCCCATCCCCAGGGATGAATGGCTGACGAGAACTCTGGAAGACCAAAAATTAAACACCACCAGCTTTAAGGCCCCAGTTCACCAAAATAGTTAATCTATATGAACAGTGTGTTTGAAGTTTATAGGTTACTCTTCAAACTTTGATCAAGAAGAGAATCTTATGAGATCATGAAGCAAACCAAAAGACACAATCTGAAAATCATGGCACCAAAATCACTCCTGTTGGTCTTGGGTCAGACTTTTGTAGCACTTGATAGTATCTGGGCATCATATATGAACAAAACCAGGCAAACTAGAGGCAGTGGTGCATTGCAGAACTCTAGGTAAATCAGAGATGTGTAGGTGCGCCTTACCCTTTGGAAGCTAAAGAAATATGGACTCCAGCCAAATTCCTCACTCAGGATGCAGGGACGTCTATAACTTTTTTGCTGCCCCAAGCAAAAAAAAAGAGAGCTGCCCCGCCGAAACACACACCCCCAGCACTGCGGCACACCGCCAAAACAAAAACAACCCACCCCCCTGAGCACCGCACCACGCCACCCCACCGAAACACCCCCCCGAGCATTGCGCCACCAAAACACCCCTCCACCGAGCGCCGCGCCACCCCGCTGAAACACCCTTCTGAGTGCCACGCCACCAAAACACACACCCCGAGCACCGCGCTGCCGAAATACACCCCCCCCCGAGCGCGGCCCCGCCAAAATACAGGCAGAGACAAAGCAAACACGATGGTATGATGTGTTATAGGTGCTCAAACACTATTGTAATGGGGGGCATCTGAATATCTAGATATAGTATTTATCAGCTTGAATCTGGAACAGCCACATTACTCATGAGCAGCAAAGCTAGGAATGAGTTATCCAGGTCATCTGGCATGAGCGACAGCAACATTATCTAAGCTGTATTATACATATGTAGTATTTTCTATTTCTGTTTTGATGTTAAAGTTGCAGCTTAGTACCTGACAGTTTAGGCTGTAAAATATAAACCAAAAAAAAAGAGAGAGAGCGAAGAATGCTCCAAAGGGCCAAGTTGACATGGCTACTGGAAGCTTATTTTCCTGGCTTCTTCTTTTTTGTGACCATGCATCCATAAAATTGAATATCTTGTGTGTGTAAGAGAGAGAGACGCACAGACAGACAGACCGACAGAGAGTTATAACAACACTCAAACATTTCTGAAGCTTGGTAGTAGGTTTCTTTTCTTTATTCAAAATGTGAACGCCCTGCATTTCCGAGCCAACGGGACACCCTCTTTGAAATATATGTCTGCTCCCTTTTATGTCTCTCTTTCCCCCCTCACAATTCCATGATTATAAATAGCAGGATAGTAAATTGCTTAGATAAGGCACATTTTTAACCCAAGGAAATATATGCTTTCGTTACGGATGGGCAAACATGTTTGAATAAAGTAATAATTCTCTGAAACTCTAGTCAAAACATGGATCTATTGTATCATTTGAATTGAAAAGAACTTGAATGCTTCAGAAACCAGACAGCTCTTTAAAGATGTTTTAAAAAATCAACTAAAGCAAGGGCAAAGGTCATTATTTTTCACATTTGTGCATATCTCCATTCTGCCCGGGAGCAATAACATAGGACTATTATAACAAACCTGACCTTGGCTGTATGCAGGGTATGATCCCATGACCTTCAGCACAGACCTGCTCGTACAGCTTCTGATAGTGCCACTCCATGGATTCTGGATTAAGTAGATGAGCTGGTCTGTACAGCGATCCCTAGCACACTAGTAACTACCATTAAATACATTTTAAAATGCACTAGAAATTTCAGGAAAAAATATGAAAATGTTGAAATCTGAACTTCAGTAAGGGAACTCTACTCCCCACCCCATCCCTAGGGATGAATGGCTGAAGAGAACTCTGGAAGATCAAACACTAAACACCACCAGCTTTAAGGCCCCAATTCAGCAAAGCAGTTAATCCCATTGCTTAACATTAAGTATATAAGTACTGGCTTCCCCATTCATCGAAGTGTTTAAGCATAGACCTTAAAGTTAACCATGCACTTAGGTACTTTGCTGAATTGGGGCCTACGTAAATACAAAGTCTATTGTTTCTCTTTTGGTATGTCTAAATATCCCCTCCTAACTAACAGAAATACCAAAAATATTATCTGCCACTTACCCTTTGCCATAGCATGCTAGCATATGCTTTTGGGCAGTAAGAAGCAGCATACCTTAGAGTATAGACTCATTATAAGTACAGACTCAAATAAGTACAGACTCATTATAATGGCTTGCAATGCTTAATATGTAAAATATGAGATTAACAGAATGCCAATTTGCCCAACGAGGAAAAGGTAACGAAAGGTGGGTTTCTATGTTGCTTCCCCCCGCCCCCAAGTGTCAACGATTTAATTCCAAAATGCAAATCATAGGTTTATTGTTAATACAGTTCTAAAAGCAATCTCGGCTTTATCGTTGTTAACTAAATATAGAGTGAACTATTTTAAACAATTTCTGTCAGAAAAATGCCTTTGTTTTGTATGGCTCTATTTTAGTTCCATGGCTCAATCCAAAAAAGGAATCGACGTCTCAGCTTCTGCAACTTCCTAACTTGGAAATCAAAGATGATGACTAAATTTTGGCTTAATTCCGATCCTTGAATCAAGATTATATTTCCAGAAGCAGGTGCAGAAAGATCCGGTGCTATAATTAAAGTAGGAAGGATTTGATTTTAAAAAGTAATTGACAGTAATTGTCAGTTGGCTTTTAAAGAGGAAGGGTGAGGTCTTCAAAAGCCATTTAAGGGGATATAGATGCACAGTTCCCATCAAAATGAATAGCGCTTGTACATCTATGTCCCCTATACAGATCCATACAGGTCAATGCACCTTCAAATTCTCCTGGTGTTTTAAGTGTCTCAGGGTGTAAATACAATGCTACATAGAATTTGGGCTGACCCCCTGAAAGGAGGAAGGGGGAAATGCATCCAGTCTGCCCAAAAAGTGATGAAAAATACTTTCCATAGTTAGTAACTGAATTGTACAGCACTGGAAAGTTCAAAAGCATATGTTCCACAGTTTATTCTGTCACTATTAATTCTCTGTGGCCATCAACCAATTAATAAGATGTTAATATTACAAAATGTTAAAAATTATTATCAACTATATTCAAGTCATCACGAGTCTGGATTTCACCAGCCATTACATTTTCTAACAATAACAATCTAATGTTATTCAATTTCCTGATAATACAAGAAATTAAAGTGATCTAGATATAGAGTTGGAAATCAATAGGACTTATCAGATTTCATAACATTAAAAATCTAATCTATCCAAGCCAAATTATTCAGTCGTGAGGATTGAGACCACACAGTGTTTGGCCTGAGTAAGGACTGCAGGATCAAAGTCTAATGAATGAAGTTGTCCCTTTTTAGCTTTACCCGGATGATTCTTCACCTCTTCCTATCTCTGACTACGGTTCTGGAAGGAGGTTGAATTACTGCTGAAAAAGGTCAAGAGACAGAAAAAATTAGTTCATGTAGCTTACAAGTAACATTTCAGCTGAAAAAAGTCTTAAATTGTTTGTTTTTAAAATTGAATACATAGGAAAAAGGTGGCTTGCAAAAAACTTGCACTATTTATGAATGATGCTCTTGTTTAAAAGAAACAAAGGAAGTGGCTATTATTGTATGCAATCCAGTGTAAATATATCTTTATAAACGTATGAATTCAGTATAACTCTCAATCATTCCTCATTTTCCACAGACTTTTCAATCCATACAAACAATTTGTCCATCTGCTTTCATTTTACTTTTCCAAGCATGTGGCCTATATTCCATTGGATGTATGCCGTTTGAGGTGTCTGTAGACTGTTTAATTGAGGTAATGTTAAGATTTCAGTGTCTATTCATCGTACAGACATTTTGCATACAACTTTGTCTTTTTCCACTTTGTTCATTTCATTTCCATTTTTATTTCTTGATTTTCCTGTAGGGAATAGAGATTTTGCCACACGGCTATCTGGACTGTTCAGATGAACTATAAAACTTCAGAGCCAGATGCTGGCCAGACAATGTGTGGGTATGCAAGGTGGAGAGACCCAATGTGTTCTTCCCTTTGTGCAGCCTTGATAGACTAAATCCCATACTTATTGATCCCCCAGCAAAGCTAGGAGGAAATCAGAAGAGCTCTGGTCCCATTTAGGCACTGTGAAGGAACTGGAGCTACTCTCATAACAGTTTTCAAGTACATAAAAGGCTGTTACAAGGAGGAGGGTGAAAAAAAGTTCTTGTTAAACTCTGAGGACAGGGACAAGAAGCAATGGGCTTAAATGGTAGCAAGGCCAGCTTAGGTTGGACGTTAGGAAAAGCTTCCTAACTGTCGGTAGTTAAGCACTGGAACAAATTGCCTAGGGATCTCCATCATTGGAGGTTTTTAAGAGCAGGTTACACAAACACCTGTCAGGGATGGCCTAGTTATTACGTAGTCCTGCCTTGAGTGCAGGAGACTCAATTAGATGAGCTCTCGAGGCCTCTCCAGTTCTATATTAATATGATTCTATGAATACTGTATTTTGGCCTAAATATGGGGTGTTTACTGCATGAATAAATGGGTTTAGTTTTCCACTTAGCAAAATTTGGAATGGCTGTTCTGCAGGAAATCTGACTTGTCAGCATTCCAAAAAGGGATGAAAAATCAAAAGTTCAAAATTTTTCACAGAATGGAAGTCTCAAAAAAATTTAATTCAAAAACGTTAACATGTTTTGTTTCAATAGGTTTCGCTAAAACTAAACAAAAATGTACCTTTGTAAAACTGAAATGTTTTGTTTCACTTTGCTGAACTGACCTGAAACATTGTTTTTTTGAGTAAAACAGCATTTCTCTTAACCTATATGAATTAGAGTTTGGGCCACCTTTGTCTCGTATGGGCCATGCTCCTTGGATGACTATATCTTCCATAATGCAATGCAGACCCGTCTGACCAAGCTCTGTAGTACATAAGGGGAGTCAAATGGCTCAGGTTGCATCATGACAGACATAACCCAGCCTAACCCCTGGACTATTTCAGGATCCCTGGCTCTACAGCTGATCTTTGAAAGACCTTGGTTATTAAATGTACCCGTGCCTCAGTTTCTCTGTAAAATGGAGATGATTATAGTTCCTCATCTCACAGGGGTACTGTGAGGCTTAATTGAAATATTTGAAGATCACTTTAAGCCATATTCTCCTCTCGGTTGCTCTAGCATGGCTCCATTTTAATACAATAGGATTCTGTGCATTAGGGTCCTATGCCTGAGGATCTGATTGCAGCGTCAGTCTTTTGGCTCAATTCAATATAAAGATAGAGGCCATTTGCAAATGTCCTATCTAGGTTCAGATTTACATCCCCAAAGTTCCAGGGTCTTTGGTTCTGCAGTTGTGGACCAGAGCTGCTTTACTCCTGGTGATGTCATTCACCAAGTTGTTTAGCAAACTGGGAAAAGCTGTAGACACAGATGGATAAGCATATCTATCTAAAGTACTTACCCCATCATCACTGTATCTGAGCACTTCACAACAATTAGTGTGTTTCATCATTACAACACCTCCATGAGATAGGGAAGTGCTATTATCTCGTCTCTGAAGCACAGAGAGGCTGAGGATTTTTTAAAAGGTATTTAGGTGCCTTAAGATGCAGGTGTCTAGAGGGATTTGATTTGCAAAAGCACCTAGGCACCTTGTCATAAACAGACAGTTTAGGGTTAATGCCTCATTTACCTGTAAAGGGTTAAAAAGTTCACCTATCCTAGCTGATACCTGACCAGAAGAACCAATGGGGGAACAAGATGTTTCAAAAGGAAGGAGGGAAGTTCCCTTTGTCTTAGTTCAGTTTCAGTTTTGGCCTGAGTGGAAAAGATCAAGGAATCAGCCTCTGATCAGAGTAGTGAGTATTAGAAAAGGAATAAATAAGTTTATGTTTATTTTCTTTTGTAACTTGTCTGGTGCATTAGGGGAATAATCAAATTGGGTACTCTTTTGTGTAACTAAGGGTTTTGCCCAGAGGAACATCCTTTGTGTTTTGAATCTGTTGTCTGTGAGATCAGCTTGTAAGCTGATCTCCCAGAGGATTTTCTTTTACCTTTCTTTTCAAGAACCTGATTGATTTTTCCTTGTTTTAAGATCCAAGGGGGTTGGATCTGGACTCACCAGGAATTGGTGCGGGAAAGGAGGGGGAATGGTTAATTTCTCCTTGTTTTAAGATCCAAGGGTTTGGATCAGTGTTCACCAGGAAATTGGTGGAGAAATCTCTCAAGGCTACCCAGGGAAGGGTTATAGTACTTGGGAGGGAAATATTCTGGAGGGGAGGTAGACAGAGTTTCCCAAATGACGCATAAATAATGTGGGTGGTGGCAGCAAAACCAGATTTAAGCTGGTAGTTAAGCTTAGAGGTTCTCATGCAGGTCCCCACATCTGTACCCTAAAGTTCAGAGTGGATAAGGAACCTTGACACACCTATTTGCATCTTTTGGTGCCTAACACCTTTAAATACCTGGCCCTAGGTGACTTACCCACAGGGAGTCTGGGGTGAAGCAGGTACCTGAAGGTCTCCCAAGTACTGGGCAAATGCCCTAACCACTGGACCCCTCCCCTTTTGAGAATCTGCATCGGCTTCAGTGGGGCTGCGCAGGGTGTCATTCGGTGCAGAATTGGTTCTGCATCAGCAATGACCTTTGAGATATAATGACCAGGGCTGCGTATCAATCCTCAAACTTACAAGTGTAAGTGGAGCTCTAGTTCCATTGGGAAGAAGGGAGAAATAGAACGGATAATAATGGCCCTTATCAAGCACTTCACAGTGTCAAAATGCCCCAAAAAACATTTCAGGCTGGGTCTTTCAGCCCTTAGTCCCCATTTCTACTCACACAACCTTGCCCACTCACGTTCTTGCACATGCAAGTGTAAATACCTGCAAATACACTAGCTCTTTGTAGAAGGGATGGTCTTTGTGTTGTGTGTTCATACAGTGCCTAGCACAATAGGGTCCTGGTCCACACTGGGGCTTCCTAGGTGCTACCACAATATAACTAATAAGTACTACTTCACTAATCCTTGTGAGTATCCTTTCAATAGTCTAACACCTGTGAAAACAAGTGGGCAGCATTTGTATCTACAAAAAAATTACACAACAACATAGGAATTGCCATATTGTATCAGACCAGGGTCCTCCTAGACCAGGATCATCTCTCTGTCAATGGCCAGCATCTGACGCTTCGGAGGAAGGTGGAAGAAACCTCACAGTAGGAAGACACCAGGTAACCTATCCTCCATGAAGGTTTCATCCTAATCCCAAATAGAGATTAGTTTAAACCCTGAAGTTTAAGGTTTCATATCCTTTCAAAATGTTTGCCATTGACTTGTATAATTCTGGATATTCTTGGTGTCCATACAGATGTCCATTCATCTCAATGACTTTTGCAGAAACAGATAGATGCCAATACTTGCATGCACTTGTTAGGGCCATATGCAAGTATCGGAATTTTAGCACATCCTTGCAGGTACAAAGCCTAGGCTTGTGTGTGTGTTTGTGTGTGTGTGTGCAGGAACAAACAATGAGGCCAAGAAGATTCCCACAGAAAAATTGACTATTTATCACTTACTTACTATGGTGCATAAATAGGTGCATGATACGCATAGGAGGGTTCGCTTTTCTCTGAAACTTCTGGTACTGAGTACTATCGGAGGGCACAATCCTGCATCATGATCAGCTAGAGAGAACCCTGTGCCTGGGTTGAACCCAGTTCTACTGTATCCAGAGCGCTACTGTATCCAAGTACAAAACTGGAGCCAAAACCAGACTAGACAAAGCACTGCTCCATGTCGTTATCATGATTTCCGTGTTTCTCTGCTATTGAATCACACCCTGTTTAAATGTTTTCGGATTAAAATGAATATGCCTGGAAAGAAATGTGATACCGTCTGCTGTGGTTTGCAAAAAGAATGTCAAATTACTTTCTGAATGATTCAGCCAAAAGTTCTAAATGACTTGCAGTCACACAATCCACAGAGCTTATAATTAAAAATATGCAGGTGCATGGATATGGGTGCATTTTTCTCAGATATGCTTCTGAGATCTATAAAAGCCTCAGACATTACTAGGAATGTGCCGAATTAACCATAAATAATTCAGGTAGCCAGAGAACCTCTGCATCTGCTGTTTTGAAGAGAATCTGCACACACTGTCATTAGCTTTGCTTCCATCCACTATTGTTCTGACTTGCTATTTGAATGTAGGTTAGATATTTGAAGAAAAGGCCACTTTTAAAACAAAAATCCAGATGTGTTATGCTGAGTTATACTCAGTTGTGTCAATACATTATTTCAGTGTCACTGACTGATGTTATGCGACTCAAAGTGTCAAATATTGGAGAAAAAAATAAATTACTTCTCAGCTCTGGATGCTTGTTGTCTGTTCCTATACTCAACAGCCTATCTAAATTCTTGATTGCTTTATAAAAGATCATGCCCCTAATAAAAGCACTTCTCCTTCTACATCTTTTATTACTGCTCTTTTTTTCTTCCTTCACCTTCTCTTCCTTTCTCCCCACCCCCACTTACCTGCTATAAAATTGGTTCCGGAAGCAAACTTATTTATTCTAAAATAATAGCTGTGGGGAATAAGTAAGAGCATTAATAGAACAGAGTAAAGCATTATGACCCCAAAGGAAAAAAGAATCTGAGATCTGAAAAAGAAGCTGAGTCTGTTGTCCTGGGTCCATGAATAGGGTGTAAAAACTCTTTTGAGTGCTAACCCTGGGTCCTTTGAGCCAGTCAAAACCCAATTACGTTTCAATGAGGATCAGGAGAACTTTTATTTACCCCATTGAGGTGTTAAAAATATTCAGGAGAGGAAGAACAGTCCTGGGGTGAGATACTGACCTGGGCCCTAGAAGATCTGAATTCAATTCCTACCTCAGCTGCAGGCTTCCTCGGAGACACCTTTTCCTCACTCTGTGCCATCTAGCCCAGTATCCTGTCTTCCGACAGTAGCCAATGCCAGGTGCCCCAGAGGGAATGAACAGAACAGGTAATCATCAAGTGATCCATCCCCATCACTCATTCCCAGCTTCTGGCAAACAGAAGTTAGGGACACCATCCCTGCCCATCCTGGCTAATAGCCATTGATGGACCTATCCTCCATGATTTCATCTAGTTCTTTTTTAACCCTGTTATGGTCTTGGCCTTCACAACATCCTTTGGCAAAAAGTTCCACAGGTTGACTGTGTGTTGGGTGAAGAAATACTTCCTTTTGTTTGTTTTAAATCTACTGCCTATTAATTTAATTTGGTGACCCTTAGTTCTTGTGTTATGAGAAGGAATAAATAACATTTCCTTTTTTACTTTCTCCATACCACTCATGCTGTTATAGACCTCTATCATATCCCCCCTTAGTCATCTCTTTTCTAAGCTGCCACTTCTCTGGCAGTTCAAAAATAAAAGTAAAATTTGCAAATCAACCAGCTGTAAAAAATGTCATTTTGATTGAACTAAGTGTTTTGTTTAGACAACACAAAACCCCCGCAAAGGCTAATATTTTAAATAAAGTGGTAAGAAATTTTGAAACAAGATGTCATTTCAAACAGAAAAATCAAAACATTTCCTTTCAGCAGGCCTACATTTCCACCGATAATAACTCCCATTAATTTATTCAACTTCCTCACTCTCTTCTTACTGGTCAGTATCCCTCAAATTATTTTGCCCTCTCCCATGCAATGCTGATATCCACTGATGGATTCGTTTGTTTACAAAGACTGCAGCTGAACAGATTTGGAAAACTGCTCCAATTTGGAAGTTAATTGTTGGTTTCCCAGCTCACAGGAGGCTAGGATTAAAATGCTCTTTACCTTGAGACCGTCCCCAGGAACACAAGACTCCAAAACTAGTTTGCAAAATTACATCTGAGGCACAAACAGAGCATACAATAACAAGAAAATGTATTGCCTATCTTTTAAACACTTAGGGAAACGTTTGGGATTGACACTGATATGTAGGTATGTGAGACACTTACAAAGCAGAGCATTTTGGAAAACATTTTGATAGATGATACTTCCTTCCAACAATCGGTCTGCAATGGAAGCTGTGTCACTTTCTAAGTGCATCTAAATTGCCCAGGACTATTAAGAAGTCATTTTAAGCTCTGGCAATGTTTTGTCTGGTTCTGAAATTGAGCACTTAAAATGTATGCCTTGTCCAAACACATAATGAAAACATTATTTTTTCCTTTCTTTCTAAGCCAACCCGCCCCACACATCCCAAATAATCAAAATAATAAATAACTGAGGACACATCACAGCAAAAGTGAGTGAAATAGGAGCCATCACCGTCCAGTTTGAGAGCTTTCTTCTAGGACTGAGAGTGATATTAAAATCAGAAGATCCTTTTTACCACTTTATCTGATCCATGATTTAAAAGCAATATCTACAGACTTCACCGGCCAGAGAAAAGCAATTCTAGATGAAGACAGAGAAATGCTGACTAGGCAGAAAGCTGCTCTGATTAAACAAAGCAGCCAAGTGAAGGGGAGTCAAGAAACTCAAGCCAAATACCACCTCGGTAGAAGAACAAATAAAATAACTATTAAGCATCTATAGTATAGTGAAGAAGGCAGGGCTTCTGTGGCCCTTACCAGATGCCCCTCAGAAGACTGCAGAGGTTAAAACAATAGATGTTCTTCAGCACAGGGAGTGCCTGTTCCTACCTGTTTGTTCAGCCACTGGTGTAGCCCATAGGGCTAGCTTGACCATACTGTATTCACTGCCTTTCCCTTGTTCTTCCGCCTTTTTTATATTCAGCAGTAATGCAAGGAACCTACAGGCCTGTATCTTGTAAGACATTGGCTTCAGCAGTTGGCATAAGGCTTGATGCCTAAGAACTTGGGCACAGATAAATGGGCCAACGGTAAATTCCCTCCTAAGTTTGGAGGGACTGGATATAGACTGTAAAGAATTTTGGCCATAATGACATCAGCCAATCACAGAAACATGAGCTAACATCAGCTTCTGGAAAGAACATCCAACCACAAGACTGCCATGGCAATGAATTGACGAGTATGATAAGAAGTTGAAATCATAAATGGTTTTATATCATAAATTATTTAACCTCTAGAGGAAGGACACCTCACCATTAGTAAGGGGAGGAAATACAGATAAGGAAGAGGGGAGAACTCCCTACTGAATATGTATTAGACATGGTAGCATCAGCATAACATATTATAAAAGTGGCATCCCAGCCTGTGGGCAGGGGGAGAGAGAGATGTAGCCCTTGGGAGGTACCAGAATCATAGAATCATAGAGTTGGAAGAGACCTGAGGAGGTCATCAAGTCCAAGCCCCTTCTCAAAGCAGGACCAAGACCAACTAAATCATCCCAGCCAGGGCTTTGTCGAGCCGGGCCTTAAAAACCTCTAAGGATGCAGATTCCACAACTTCCCTATCTAACCCATTTGAGTGCTTCACTACCCTCCTAGTCAAATGTTTTTTCCTAATATCCAACCTAGATCTCCCCCACTGCAACTTGAGACCATTGCTCCTTGTTCTGCCATCTGCCACTACTGAGAACAGCCAAGCTCCATCCTCTTTGGAACTCCCCTTTAGGTAGTTGAAGGCTGCTATCAAATCCTAAGAGGGGTAACATTATCCCCATTTTACAAATGGGGAAACTGATGCACACAGCAGCAATTCATTTATCTAAGGTCAGTCAGCAGGGTAGTGGTAAAGCCAGGAACTGAACCAACCGCTCCTGAATCCTAATCTAGTGTCCTATCCATTAGGCTATGCTGCTTCTTCCGCTAGCCTATGGTGGCCACTGATGAAGATGAGGAAGGTGACAGTGATGAGGAAGATAATGGCTAACATTTCAGATTGTTATGCAAGGGATAATGGGAGTATGGATGCTCAGATGTACTGTCTGTATTATCTCTATCTACCGTACTGAGTTGGAGTGTTTGTGACTGTGCTAAATGTATTGATAAATTATTTGTAAATATAGAAGAGTTCCTATAGTGTGAGTGTTGCAGCTGCACCTCGGGGTTCCCAACTATATAGTAATGTTGATAATACTGGGCCTGATCTTGGGAAAAGAACCTGTCCACCCGCAAAGTGATAACTGGGAATTCTTATACATAATCTATAAACCAGGCTACCCTAGAACAATGGTGATCATCTGGGCACTTAATAGCACTACTGTGTTATTTGAGAAGTGGTGTGGGCTAATGTAGTAAAGTACTGTGAAACACAGTGAATGCAGTAACTGCTGCATGCAGAGGGCCAGATCCTCAGCTGGTATAAATGGGAGCTTTTCCATTGACTTTTACACCAACTGAGGACCTGACCCAGCCTTCTGCCTTCTCTATTATCAGAATGTCCTTGTTGCTGATGTGCTACTTGATTGTTCCAGCTTGGATAATAGGTTAGTGATAGTGGGAGGCTGGAACCATGTGGTCATTTTAATTGCTACAGTATATCAAAACTGCATTTTGTTGTTTAAGATCTTCCTGTCCACAACAAAGCACTTCCATAACATTCATTTGATATATCAATTCATTTGATAATTTAAGGCCCCAATTCTGCAAATTGACTTAATGATGAGAAAGAGTGTAGAATAGATAAAACACAGGCATTGTTTGGCTTTAACAACAGTACACTAGATGATTTAGATTGCCAACTCTCCTAAGTGACAGCTCAACCAACATGCAAGCAAAGACTGCACGCATGTACAGCGTTGCAAAAAAGGTTAATAATCATTTATGATAAAAAAGCTTATCTAATGAGAACCTAAGGAGCCCCCATCTCAAGCATTATGTTAGAAGGCCAAAGGAATACAAGAAGTGAGTCAATTCACATATCATGGTACTAACATGAAAGCCAATGGGGATATCCAGAAGGAAATTATGACACAAATTGCCTAAGTTGGAGCTGCATTCACCAACTTAAACAAGATATGGCTGTCAAAAATCTGCAGCTTAAAAACACAACTACAATTCTTCAACTCAAATGTTATTTCTACATTAACAGATGGACATGAATGCTGGAAATCCACCAAAGACACGGACGGATGTCCAAGTGCCTTTGAAACCAAATGCCTTAGGAAAATATTAGGTATTTATAATAAATAGCAAGATTTGTCAGAGTTCAACAGTTCCTTATCTCCAAAGTTATCCAGAAAAGAAGATGGAAATAGCTGGGATATGCATTGAGAAGAAAGCCAGAACATCTGTCATGACAGACATTCCATTGGAAGCTGGAGGAACACATAAAGCAGCCAACTGAAAAAAATCCCTTCGAACAATACTTAGGGAAAATGTATGGGACTCAGTAACACAGGGGATTGAAAAGAGCTGCCCAGAATAGACAGGGATGGATGTTTGTGCCCTAAGCAATTTCTAATAGTGCAGAAAGTATTCTAAATCAGAATTCAGGAAAGCCATTACAGCAGGACATGCTTACAGTTCAGCATGTGTTGAATCAAGGCCTATGTCCTTGAGCAGCTGCTGGAACGACAGAAAGCTACAGTCTGCATAAATCACTGTGTGTCCTCGTATCAGATGATTAAGACTGGCATTGTCCTGCTGACCTCCATGATCTGAATGCTCAAGGACCCCTTTTCTAGCCATCACCTTGACAGCATACCTATTTATGGGGACCACTGTGGAAATTACAGATAATTACAACTCTTTAAGAAAAGCATTTCAGTAAGTCACTGTTTTTTGCTACAAAAGCTTTTGCGATACTCATGCATGAAAGATGCACTTCAAAAATAACACCTGATGTAATGCAATACAGTTTGAAACAGCACTGTACGGTATTTGTGTTGCGTGGGTATTCTTGTACTGAATTGCAGTGAAACTGAGAATCAGCCCTAATTATCCATTTGAAATAAGAACTATGAGTTGCCCTGTAAAGGAGACATTTTATTAAATAAAGGGGCTTATTATAATGTTGGATAACAATCATACCTAATTTCCAGTGGTTTATTAGCAATTCAATTTAGGATTGGATTCATCCCAGAAGGTTTCAATATCTGATCTACTCTAAAGCACAATACTGAAACAATGAATAGAGTAAATCAATACGCTATCACTGTGATACAGTGAGCCAAATTCAGCATTGATGTATAAGGTGGTACAATTTAGACCCCATTGTACCAGTTTAAGCATCTTTAGACCTACTCACACTCAGCTTATTGATAGGGAAGTCAACCAATAACTCAGGACGTGAAAGAAAATGATCAAGGAGCCACTATCACATTCCACCAAAAGAGTGACTGGTGTGAAAATGTCAGAAAATCCAGACATTAGTACCTCTGTCCACAGAATTTTAATTCCAAATACAAACTCTGATTGCTCGCAGTAGATTCAAGATCATAAGAAATACCAGATTCAAATTATTATTATTTTTTATTTATATAATCATAGCACTTAACAATCCCAGTTGTGGACCAGAACTCCATTGCGCTAGGTGCTGTACAAACACAGAACAAAGAGGCACAACATCAATTACTTGTATAGAAATCCAGCAGCTCTGAAGGGATACTTATGGAATCACTCAGCTAGTGAGCCATAAAAAAATATATAGATAGCACAGCCCCATGTACCCAACACGTCGTCCCAGTACACTGATTGGTCAATACTCCTTCAAAATGCAGCTAATGACTGAAGAGTTTGTCAAAAAGCTTCCAGTCTGAGCATTTGTGAGACAGAATGAGAAACAAAAAGAGACACAAAGAAGCATTTCTTGGGAGTTTTTCCTCAGTCTATTATTCTGATTCAGCTAGAGGAAAGTACAGTGGACCTGACAGTCACTATTAGACGATTTAATGAAATTTTTAATATTCACAAACATGGGTCCACCTGAACAACAGATCCCAAACTGGATTTCTGACCCAAGATTGCTTGTTTTGTCTTTCATAACATTTTACTTCATTCTCAGAAATATTCTTATGCTGATGCAGGTACTGACAAAGCATTAAAACTGGAGCTGGATTTGTACCATTTTATTGTTAATCACCTAAAAATCTCAGATTTGAGAAAACTGTTACAGCACATGATTATATGGATTAGAAACACCGGTATGAAGCTTAACACGCACTGAGATACTACTTGGTTTCAGGATCACCTTGAAACTTCGGTGCTAAAGGCAATACCTGATAACTGTGAGGATGTGTAGGGTTTTTTAAATCTGTAGCAGGAAGACAGGCAGGACTGAACAGGATGGTTCCAGGCAGAAGCTCTCCAGCGAAGCAATGAGAGAGTGAGAGGACTGTCTTAGGAGTCATAATGTTTTTCTTATTCTAGTGAAGTTGCTTGTTCAGTGTTAAAGGAAAGCTCCTCATTCGGTGATTCTTTACAATGCTGCACGATCCTCACTAAAGTGATGAGAAAACGCTTTTAAAAATTTTACTTAAATCAAGCAGACAGAACTATCAGGAGCTTTTTGAAAGCCATTTCACCTCTCTATACATGAGTTTCCATTGCTTCAAAATGGGAATAATGCTATTGAGCTGGGTTCTGCATTGTGAGATCTATTGATGAAAAGTGCTTTATCAGAGCTAGGTGTTTTTATGATAGTGGCACAGGAGCACCACTATAGTTAAGGTTGTGTCATGATGAAATGCAGACAAGACCCCAGTCATTGGTGGGAAAGATCGAACCTGGGCCCTCTGAAGCTTAGGGTGTCACCCTCTTCTGCATGAGCTAAAAGCCATGTGGTCCTGAACTAAGGCTGTAACAGACTCATCAATCTCTAGATGGTCTAGGTACCACTAAAAGGGGACAGAGCACCACACTAAGCAGGCATGGATTACAATTGCATCTGTTTAAAGGTCAACCTTCCTAAGGCCAGGTCTAGATGACAAACTTACTCCAGTATAATTACATCACTCAGAGGTGTGAAAAATCCACACCCCTGAGTGACACAGTTATACCAACCTAACCCTTGCTGTAGACAGCGCTACATCAATGGGAGAGCTTCTCATGTCAACATAACTACCTCTTCTCCTGGAGGTGGATTTACTATGGCGAAAGGCGAAACGCTTCACTAAAGTGGCTCAGCTGCACCAGTGCAGCATTGTGGGTGTAAACAAGCCCTAAGTCCTCTAAAAGCTACATGCTTAGTTGCATTTTTTTAAAATTTGGTGAGCCTCAGGAAGGTGACGTTTAGGGTCAATGATCCAACATCTGAGTCATTCAAGTGTGGGTTCCCGAGATATAAGCCTGGAAAAAATAGTCATTTAACTTTCGGGGCGGTTGCCCACAGTTAGACATGACACTATTGAAGTGATGTGAGTCACAATGGTCTCAATCCGTTGAGTTTTATCCAAGGTAGTGTATGGCACTCACTAAGTCTGTGGGGGACCCGAAGTGTGAATGGTATTTAAGAACACGTTCATTTCTTTGCTTGCATAGTTTTGCGGTCAGAGGGATCATAGGGTGCATGCACCAGTAAAGAAAAAATCCATGAGAGGATTTCTAAGCAACCATTTTATGTTTGCCTGCTGCCATTGCCCCAGTGGGGTTTTCCAAGGCCTAGCCTACCACCTCAATCACTAGACCATGCTTCTTCAAAGCACATATGCTTACTATTCTTTTAGGGTTCAATCCTATGCTCTGATCAAGATTCTGAGGTGCATTTAAACACATGCTTTCTTTAAGTACATGTATAGCTCCATCTCTTTTTAAGCATGTGCTTGAGTCACGTTGATTTCAGTGAGATCCAAGCATGTGCTTAGAGTCAAGCTTGGCTTGTAGTGATTCACTGAATAGGGAAGGGCTTGAACATGTGCTTAAAGATAAGCACATGCTTAAGTGCTTTGCTGTGTCAGGGTCAGATTGTGTGGCATCATTCATGGGGGAGCCCTTAATGTGTCTCATTATTTACAGACCTTCAGAAGTCACTCCTGTCAGAGACAAAGGAAGGCAAAAAAATCCAGAAGAACTTGTTGACCCTGATGAGGGCAAATCTGCTAGAAGATCCAAATTCAGAATGGAGTTATAAAGATGGGAGGGGGTCCTTTGTGCCAAGACCTGCTATTTGTCTTTTCCTGATCTGTGGATGTTTTTCCTTTGGGCCTAGTTCCTCACTGTCACCTTTCTGCCTCCTGCCAAGAATAAAATGTATGGCAGATGTCACATTTCTTTAATATCAAAAAGCATCCATCTCCTGCAGTGAACTTCCAGGGCGGTGTTTAATAGATTTGAACAATACAAGGGAAACACAAGAAAGGATGTTACAGCTCTTTGCTGTACATAATCAAAGAAAGCCTCTTGAAATTGATTTCCATTGTTTGTCTTGTTCTTACCTGAGAAAAGACAGGGCCACCTGGATGTAGATAAAGAAGAGGGAAATAAGTCTTTCTCTCTCTCTCTTTTATTTTAAGAGCTAGCACTGTCTTTTTAAGCCAAAATTCTCTAGGGAAGTGACAGTGACTTGGCTGCATTTGCTTTACTCCTACCAAACTTGATTCATAGGAATGTCCCAACGCAACAAACGACAGCAGAACTACAAAGAGGCGCTGGATAAAAGCATTAAACCTCTCTCATTTTGATCAGGTTGCAACACTCCACGGAAGTATGAATTGTTGAATCTATTGACTCAAAGATTAAGCCTCAGAATTTTATGAGTTGACAGAATTTTATAGCAATTGCCAATTCCAGGAAGGAAGAAGAATGCTTTTTTTTTTTTCTTTTCAATTTATGGGCTCAATTCTGGAAGGTGATAAGCACTATGGCCCCAATCCACTTACATGCATGTTTATCTTCAAACGTGTCTTAAATCCCATTGACTATTCTGAATAGAAGTGCTTTCCTTAATCAAGGCTATTGAGTTTAATGGATTACTCATGGGCTTAAAGTACAGTGTCTGGCTGGGTTGGGACTTCAGAGCTCAGCACCCTACAGCATTATTTACAGTGGTGAACCTTTGCAAAAGCTGGCATTTTGAATAGCATTACACACCATTAGCAAAACAGAACATTTTAAGGGGAAAAAAGTAAGGAAATATATAAAAGGCTGAACCTAAATTAAGGGTAAATGTTTATAAAGCAATTTAAAATAAAAACCTCTCCAGTGCCTAGGCTGTTGATATTATTGCAGCTTTGCAAAATGGTAATTAAAATTTAATGAACATAAAATCTGATTGCTCACATAATTTACCACAATGATTGATGATAAAAAAAATAAACAATATCTTACTCATGCATCTACATAAACAGATAAATGACCCATCGTAGGAGAATGGGTGGGTAGCAGTTACCAAAGCTTTTTTATTAGTAGACCTTAGTCGAAAAATGGTGCAATTTTTTTTGCGGAAGGGGGCGGGGGAGTAAAAATGCTGTGAGGGAAAAAAATTGTCAGAATTTCAAGTATTTTTTTTAAACTTCATCTCCACACTTACAGCGATTTATGGGCGTGGTCAGAGGGAAATCAAAGTTTCCATCTTTTCAGCCCAATTTTGAAAATTCAGCCAACTCTAACTGCTGGTAATAGGAATAATGCTAATATTGAATGTTAAGGGGAGAAGAAACAATTTTGGATAAAATAAGAATCCTCTCCCCATACACCTACACCAGAATATGAGCTGGACCCAAGCCAACGCTGTACTAAAGCTTGGAAGGGTCTGAGTAATTTTTTAGTCATTTTTCATGTAAGGGCATCTAGGTTGCCATCAGGACTGGAAGTGAAAATGTTGGAGTCCCAGGAGAGAGGATGTTATTACAAGCTTTCCAGCCCTATTTTGCCCATCCAAGAATTCTAAATAACCATCACCCAGGTAAGTATTAAAATCTTTGGGTGCTTACGTCAGTTCAACTGAACAGATCTTCCAAATGTTAGCAGGTTTAGTCAGTCCTAGCAAAACTGGCTCTCTGTGTTTTCCCCCTGATTTCTACTAAAGAACAATATAAAAGGGGCAGATTGCTCCCTGCCTCCCATATTAATAGTGATACACAGGCATTAATTTGTCTTTCATTTGCCTCCTTTCAGGTGTTAACATTGAATGAGTCCCTACACCACTAGGGTGGAGGGGTGCCTAAACTGTTTGGAAATCTGGCCCTTAAACTGGGGGGAAAGCTTCCTAATTTGACAATTAGATGTCAGGTCATTGATCATCTCAGAAAGAATCACATTGAATGTACAAATCACTAAATATGGATTTAAGACATAATTCAGCAAAGCATCTTAGTACATGATGAACTTTAGACACTTATTTTAGGTACTCATATGTCCTGTATCACCATAGTATCTGAGTGCCTCACAATTTTTAACATATGCATCCTCATAACTAACCTGTGAAATGCTATTTTCCCCATTTTCTAGTTAGGGAACTGAGACACACAGGCACTAATTAACTGGCCTAAGGTCACATAGGAAGCCTGTGGTGGAGTAAGAAATTGAACCTGAGTCTTTCAGGTTCCAGACTAATTAAAGAACAGCTATACTGGGTCAGACTAATGGTCCATCCAGCCCAATAACATGTGTTCTGACAGTGGTCAATGTTAGATGCTTCAGAGAGAAGTAACAGAACAGGGCAATTATCGAGTGATCCATCCCTTGATGTCCAGTCCCAGCATCTGGCTGTCAGTGGCTTAGGGACAGCCAAAGCATGGGGTTGCATCCCTGACCATCTTGGCTAATAGCCATTGATGGACCTATCCTCAAGGAATTTATCTAGTTTTTTTTTTGAGTCCAGTTATACTTTTGGCCTTCACAACATCCCCTGGCAACAAATTCCATAGGTTTACTATGCATTTTGTGAAGAAGTACTTCCTTATGTGTGTTTCAAACCTGCTCCCTATTAATTTCATTTGATGATCCCTGGTTCATGTTTTATGAGGAGTGAATAACACTTCTTTATTCACTTTAACACCATTCCTGATTTTATAGATGTCTATCACATCTCCCCTGAGTCATCTCTTTTCCGAACAGTCCCAGTCTTATTAATGTCTCCTCATATGGCAGTCGTTCCATACACCTAATCGCTTTTGTTGCTTTTCTCAGTACTTTTTCCAATTCTAATATACCTTTTCTGAGATGAGGTGACCAGCACAGCATGCAGTATTCAAGGTGTGAGTGTACCATAGATTTATGCAGTGGTATTATGATTTTTCTGTCTTATTATCTATCCCTTTTCTAATGATTCCTAACATTGTTAGCTTTTTTGACTGCTACTGTACATATGAGTGGATGTTTTCAGAGAACTATCCACAATGACTCCAAGATCTCTTTCTTGAGTGGTAACAGCTAATTTAGAACCCTCATTTTGTATGTATAGTTGGGATTATGTTTTCCAATGTGCATTACTCGCATTTACCAATATTGAATTTCATCTGCTATTTTGTTGCCCAGTCACTCAATGTAGTGAGATCCCTCTGTAACTCTTTGCAATCAGCTATGGACTTAACTATCTAGAGCAGTTGTTCTTAACTAGGGGTCTGGTGCCCCCTCAGGGGCCGTGAGCAGATTTCAGGGGGTCCGTCAATCATGGCCAGCCTTAGACTCGCTAGGGCCCAGGGCAGAAAGCCGAAGTCCTGCTGCATGGGACTGAAGCCTGGAGCACCAAGCCCCACCACCCAGGGCTGAAGGCAAAGCCTGAGCAACTTAGTTTCACTGTGCCCCCTGGTGTGGAGCCCCAGGCAATTGTCCTGCTTGCTATCCCCTAATGCCAGCCCTGGCTTTATATGCAGAAAAACAATTGTTGTGGCACAGCTGGGCCATGGAGTTTTATAGAATGGTGGTGGTGTGGGGGAGGACTCAGAAAGAAAAAGGTTGAGAACCCCAGTTCTAGAGTCATTTTGTATAATCTGCAAAAAAAAAAAAATCCAGATAATTTATGAATATGTTGAACAGCATTGGTCCCAATACAGATCCTGCTATTTATCCCTCTCCACTGTGAAAACTGACCATTTATTCCTACTGTTTGTTTCCTATCTTACAACCAGTTACTGATCCATGAGAGGACCTTCCCTCTTATTCCATGACTGCTTACTTTGCTTAAGAGCCTTTGGTGAGGGACCTTGTCACAGGCTTTCTGAAAGTCCAAGTACAACATAAGAACATTCGAACGTAAGAATGGCCAGACTGGACCAATGCCAGGTGCTTCTGAGGAATGAACAGAACAGATAATCATCAGGTGATCCATCCCATGTTGCCCGTTTCCAGCTTCTGGCAAACAAAGGCTAAGGACACTTCAGAGCCTGGTTTTGCATCCCTGCTCATTCTGGCTAATAGGCTTGATGGACCTATCTTCCATGATACAATATCCTAACCACTAGATTATCCTTCTGCTTGCAATGTGCTCTACAAGTACCCAAGATTGTGAGATACCTCACCACCATCTCCCTTTAGCATGAGGAAGTCTTCTCTGTGCCTTTTGTGGATCAGTCCCCTGGAGCAACCAGCCTCTAGCAGCACAAGCACTGCCTTCCGGGCCTTCACAGGAAGCAACAGACACACAAAAACCCCTGAGTCCTCAGAGTGGTCCCTACAGTTTCCAGCCCCTTATCCACTGAACACTCCCAGAATTACCAGGCCTGCTGTTCCCAAAGGAACAGTATGCACCAACTTACGAGATTCAACTCAGGACTATCCCTTTGCTTAACAGCATACCACTTACATACATTTATAGTGAAAACAAAAAGATGTTTATTAGTGAAGAATAGGATTCAAGTGGCAGCGAGTAACAAAGGGTTACACATGAAACAATGCCATAACCCACTTTCTAGAGACTAAACTTAACAAAGAATCTGATCTCACACAAAGTTCTCCACAGGGTTTTCAGCCAAGCCTGGCTGAGACCCCTTTTTCATGAAGCAAAACAACTGTCCTTTTATTTCCTTAGTGAAGGGTAATATTCTGTCTTCTTTGTCCCCCCAAATATAGCAGAGCAAACCTTTGATGTGCACCTGCAGACAGGGTTCTCTCCCCTCCCCTCTATCCCGTTCCCAGGCTGTGTTTCTTTTTCTGTTAGTTTCTTTCTTTGAAACTTTTGCAATCCTTCATTTGCATTCAGTTCAGACTAGTGATAGGAGACCCATTGTGAACTATACAGTACTTAATTTACATGTAAACAGCTAGCTAGCTAAACATTTCTTGTCTGACAAAAAACCTGTTTTTCACCTTTGCTGGTGACTCTAGACACAGAATATAATTTTCAGTGTACACACAACTCCTTATACAACTTCAGTACATGAGTTTTGCAATGATATTGATGACCAGTGGCACACCAGCTTTTATTTGAGACCTTTGGTGAACTAGAATCCACATACCAGACTCAGGAGATTCCTGTAACTTCTGTGCACCGCCCTCTGTGCTCCTTGTTGGCTATTACTAAGAGGTTCCTTGGTCAAACCTCTCTCCAGTGCTTAATACCCACTGAAGTTAAGCACATGCTTAAGTGCTTTGTTGAATCAGACAGTTAATCTTTTACAGTGTATGGGGAGAGAGGCCTAGCTTTGCTTTATAATATTCTAATAACATGAGTGAACGTATTGATCATGAAAGGTTTGGAGGCTGAAGTCTTCCTTTTCATCCACACAAGCAGTACAGCATGGAGGGCAGACTCCGCCAGTTTAGTCAAAATGAGCAGCACCTTATTTGTCAAGTAGGTGCCTTGGAGTAAGGTGCTACTCATGATGATTTTTAAACCAGGTCGAGAGAGTGGCAATACAAGCTTCTACAGCTTTTCCCACAGTGTCTCTGGTTCATAGCCACACTGTTCACATGTACTAGGGGAGAAGCTGACACACAGCATCTGTGTACTTGTGCACACCCAAATCTAAGGTCCAGGTAGCCTACTCAGGGATGTGAGGGGGATTGTTACTCACCCTTATGCATGTAGTCCAGGTCACAGTCGAAATGTAAGTCTACCAGCCACGTTACCAGTCATGAGGACAACAATTTCTTGGGGACATCTCTTGATTAGAAATTAAAGAGGAATCAGCAATTCATTTCACACAGACTACCAGCTCCTCACTGCTCTAATTTAACTCCAGCCATATACTCCAGACAGATTTAAACCAGTGACTTCGAGCAGAAAGCTCGGTGTCCTATTGCCCAACCCCCTGAGTCATCCGGTTCCATTCGGCTTGTCATAAATATAAAGAGAAGGCTAACAACCTTTATGTATGCAGTAATATAAAATCCCTCCTGGCCAGAGGTACAGAATCACTTACCTGTAATGGGTTAATCAGTTCAATTAACCTAGTTGGCACCTGACCAGAAGGACCAATAGGGAAAGAAGATATTTTCAAATCTGGGGTCGGGGGGCGGTGGTTTTGTTTGTGCTCTCTTTGTTGAGTTCCCTCTCGGGACAAAGAGAAAGACCAAGCAGGTACCTAGCTGCTAAAAAGATCCTGAACTGATACATCTAAAATTACAAACATTGTAAGTAATAGCAAGTAAATGTGTTAGATCATCTTTTGTTTTAGCTTGTGAGGGAGGTTTATTCCTGTTTTTGTAACTTTGAGTTGAGCCCAGAGGGGAATCCTCTGTGTTTTAAATCTTTTATTTACCCTGTAAAGTTACCTTTCATCCTGATTTTACAGGTGTGATTCTTTCACTTTTTTTTAAATAAAATTCGTCTTTTAAGAATCTGATGGATTTTCAGTGTCATAAAACCAGGAATTTGGGATGTGCTCACTTTGTTAACCTATTGGTTAGTATATTATTCTCAAGCCTCCCCAGGAAAGGATGTGAAGGGGCTTGGGGGAATATTTTGGGGGGGATAGGGCTCCAAGTGGCCCCTCCCTAAATGTTTGTTTAAAACACTTGGTGGTGGCAGCAATACCGTCCAAGGACAAGGAAAGGAATTTGTGCCTTAGAGAAATTTTTAACCTAAGCTGATGGAATATAAGTTTAGGGGGTCTTTCATGCGAGTCCCCACATCTGTACCCCAGAATTCAGAGTGGGGAGGGAACCCTGACAAGGCTTCTAAATGAAAAGTCAGGGGTTTTCTTTCACCACTTGGTTTTATGGCAATGAAATATAGTTATGTCTGGGAAACTCCTGACCTTTGCCACATCTTTTTCAGAACTGCCCTGCTAATGAACATTCACATTTACGGAGAAACACGTTTTAATATCATTCTTGGTTCTCCACTGTTCAGCCCCCTGTTAATATTGCCCCCTCATCAAAAGAATTTAAAAGTGGACTCAGTACATTGTAACATTATTATAGTGAATATTTTACTAAGATTAGTATCTGTTCTCTGCCAATGCCATATAATGCACCTTAATGTACACTGTTATAATCTCCTTTACAGAAGGTTTTCCTGCTTTGTTGAAATTGTTGCATCAACAACATATTGACCCAGACCCTCAGTGGATGTAAATCAGCATAACTCTATGCTAATTTGAGGATCTGGCTCGTTATGTTTAGTTCTCGGGGTTTTTTAATCTATGCCTCTAGACAGGCCAGAGGCAGAAACTATCCTCACACAGTATACATTAGTTACACACTATTTAAATTCTGAAGAAGCAAATCTGCTAAACAATGTTAGTGATAGGATTTTTCAACACTTTGTTCAGATTTTTTTCCTGGGGGGTTTATTTGTTTTTTAACTTTAACATCTGAGTAACAGCTAGAGATGGAACCCAACAAAAACTCTGTATCCAAACTCTGTCTCCCAGTCAGGGCCAGCTCCAGGCACCAGCGGAGGAAGCACGTGCCTGAGGTGGCACATGCTAAGGGGCGGCATTCCGTCCATTCTCGGGGTGGCACAATCCGGCCGGCTTTTTTTTTTTTTTTTTTCCTCGGCAGTTCGGGCGGCGGTCCGAGCGGCTTTTTTTTGCTTCGGGAGTTCGGGCGGCAGTCTGAGCGGCTTTTTTTTTTTGCTTGGGGCGGCAAAAATGGTAGAGCTGGCCCTGCTCCCAATCCAGTCCAGATATGAAATGCACAGCTAACATGTAGGTACGTATAATGCATGCTGATACAGTGGAGCTGTTTACCCCCTCTAAAGGCAAGCCCATTAGTATTCTGCCACCTGTAAGCTAATGGACCTGGTCCTGATCGTTTGCTTCAAGCAATAGTAACTCATGTTTTTAGATGCAAAGGCCATGGGTTCAGTCCTTGCAGCCAGCTCTGCCAGAAGTGTGATTACATATAGAATAGGCCAAACCACAATCCTGAATCCAAACTGCTACAGACCAAAAGTGATTAAAAATTGACTTCCAGATACACATTTTGAACCATAAGCCCATGTCTACCAACAGCCCTCACAGAAGGGAGATATATGGGAGGAGCTGTTACCGGTAGTGTTGGGGAAAGTGCCACCGTTGCCCTGACAGATTTGTTCCCTGGCTGTTTAAATAGCACACTTTCTTTTCAATATTAATTGAGGAAGGAGCCAGGAATAGCGAATAGAGATTCCATTCCATAAATCAGTTTGATGTACTGTGGCTCAGTTGAAATATATATATTGGTGGTCATCAGGAAATTAATTCAGATGAGGGAAAGGAAATGAAAAGGGAAGAAATCCTGGACGAGTTAAGATTTGCAAAGAGTGATATTAGCAAAAGTTATATTTCTGCTAAAAGTTCTTATTTTCTGCCATCTTTCTTCAGCACTTGTTAATGGGGCAAGGGAATTGGGAGTTTATAAATAGAGGCATTTAAAACAGACCGATAGACTGAGCTGCTGATCGGTGCAGGACCAAAAACTGTTCTCTATGAGGGCTGTTTCCCAATCCCTGTACTAGGCCAGTGCTCTTCCAGCTTTACTAGGGAAGCCCTGCATTAGGATAAGGTTTGGCCCACCACAGTGTATATGACTTGAATACATTGGCCCATATCCTCAGCGGGTGGAAATCAATGTAGTTCCACTAGAGTAAACGGAGTCAATGGAGCCACAGCAGTTTGCACTACGTGAAGATCTGGCCTGCATTTACATTGGTGTACTGAAGAGCAGAACTTGGCTCATGCTGCCTTGATGAATTTGAGCCTCCACTTGTATTCCTTTTTCAGGGTTAGATCACATGATATACAATAGGGATTTTCCCTGACTTAGGCACACATGACAAGCACTTTGTCATCGGTACCACATATTGTGAGAAACAATAGCTTCTCGTATAAACCTGTGTAAAGAAGCTCTGAGTTCTTTGCAGCATCCCTGGGTTTATGGTTGGCCGAGGAATGGAAATATTTGCAGGTTCACAGAGAATCTAACAAGATGCCAGCAGGTATGAGGTTTAGCCTGTGTCCCCACATGTATGCCAATTCCCACTCTGCCCCCAGAATGGTGACTAGGGTATATCCTGCCAGCTGGGTTGCATACAATGAAATCTTCCTATGCAGCTTCAGAACAGCTACTGAGCACATCTGGTAATTACCACACCCTGTTTTGGAAATTTCTGGGTCTTTATAATGAGTTGCCCTGCCCTGCTCCCTGTACAGGTACAAAGCTGGAGTATCCAGCTAAAATCTTTGGCTCCTCCCACTGCTTCCAGTCCCCTGGAGAAACAAGGTCAAATGCGGCAGTATAAAGCATGTGGGTTACATTAGCACATCTACACCAATTGTAAGCCCAGTTGTAGGAAAGTGAGTGCATGTTCATAAAATATTACTTACGGTAAACAAGGGGCAAAGGGAATCGGAAATCAATGGACCAAAATTACTTTGTTGGAAATGAGGCCTCAGTGGTGAACAAAATAATGAGGGGATGGTCTATTCCAGTTCCTTTCTGAAGCTTTAAAAAGGGAGACTTGGGGGACTAAAATAGTGGACTGGAGGATTCCTTAAGGAAAGGCTGACAGGCCTCTGCTTTGCTCCAGAGACTCTGCCTTTTGTGAGTAAGCCTTGATCACCAGGGCATCTAGACCAGCATGCTGGTGAGGAAACCTGACCATCACCACTGGACCAATGAGGTCCTAGCCTGATACACCTGAGATCCTGCTCCATTTTCCTCTCTATTGAGTGTTCCTGTCTTTCCCCACACTATTTTCTTCTTGTCCTCTCTCTCTCTCCTGGCTTTGCATCTGATTCTGAGATCAACTGTACTGTGTGGCACCAGCAAGGACTGAAAAAGGAGAGAGATCTGGCCCAACCAACCAGATGGCATCTCAAACTAGGGGAGCAAGGTAGGGTCCACAACAACAGCTGTCACGGACAGTTCAGAGCATCCATCCATAACTGACCAAGCTAACTGGTATGCTGAGAATGCCAACAAAAGCTGTATTTCATCTATACTATCCATCTCTTCTCCCTGTTTTATTTGAGCATAAGCTTTCGTGGGCTAAAACCCACTTCATCGGATGCATGCACTGCACTGCATGTATTGCACTGCACTGCATGCATTCCACTGCATCCAATGAAGTGGGTTTTAGCCCACGAAAGCTTATGCTCAAATACATTTGTTAGTCTCTAAGGAGCCACAAGTACTCCTTGTTCTTCTTGCTGATACAGACTAACACAGCTAACACTCTGAAACCTGTCTCCCTGTTTTGTGTCTGACTGTTTTGTTAAAAGCAGGAAAAATAATCCCTATTCACAGTGGTCGGCTCAAAATTCAACAGGACTACCCCGTTCTTCCCAGTGAAGGAGGATTACTGTTTAGAAGCTTTTATCCTGTTAAATATCCTCTCACAAAGTTTTGATTGATTGTTTAGCATAACCACTCAATTTCCAATTGTTTTTTTGTTTCTGATTCTTTTTCTCATGTGAATTCTGATGAATAAATTTCCAAACTCTGGCACAGATTTTCTGGTGTGTTTGCCATGGGCCTAAACATGCCAAGGTCTCTGTACTCAGAACCGTGAATCATGCTTAAACATTTAGTATGATGAGGTCATGTTAACACCTTTGATTCTTTGTGCCCACTTATTCCACCAAAATTAAGAGAGATGTGGTTCCAAACTGGATCACTGGGGGCACTCTTCATTGTCACCTGCCTGGTAGACCAGCAGTGCCCAGGGCTAGAGGGGATGTGGGGATATGATTAGGCCCTTCACTCTAGTTGGGGGGCACTTTTACTCTTGGATAAGTTCCTGGGACAGCAGAGAACCCAATCCAAAGGCATTTCATGGGGGAATATAAATCAAGGCTGGGAAAATCTGTGTATAGAGTGAACGAACTACTCTAGGTAGCTAAGAATGAACCAGAAGTTACAATAAGTGGATGTTTTATTCTTACTACAATACGGTAAGTGAGCCTGTATGCCATACCCAACTCTCCTTTCCACTCAGACTGCAACGCTGGAAGTGGTGATTTCCTTTTGCTGGTGGGTGAATATAGCCGGAACAGTTTAAAGCTGCAAGGTATTTATTATTATTTCTGATTTACTGGGGGGTTATGTCTACAAGGTGCAAGACCCAACTAAGAAACCTTGTAATAATTTTTACAAATTATACCTTTACCCCGATATAACGCTGTCCTCGGGAGCCAAAAAATCTTACCCTGTTAAAGGTGAAACCATGTTATATCGAACTTGCTTTGATCTACCAGAGTGCGCAGCCCCGCATCCCCCTCCTCCCCCCCGAGCACTGCTTTACCGCTTTATATCCGAATTCGTGTTATCTCGGGTCGCGTTATATCGGGATAGAGGTGTACATAATATGTTAAGTTTATCTTGTAGATAAGAAGCAAACAAAGATAAGGGGAGAGCATCTAGTATCCCACCATAAGGTTAGTACTACGGGCTTGTCTACATAGTGAGTTGAAGCACAGCAAGCCAGGGTGTGAATCTACAGCATACCAACTTGCTGTGCACTAACTCATTATGTAGACACTGCTACAGCATAGTGAAAATTCTGGCACGTGATCACTGAAACAAGTTATCAAAGTATGTGGCAGCGTCTCCATCGGTAGCCTTTTAATCAAGTTTAGCTCCATTTCTAAAAGAGATGCTCTAGCTCAACCACATGTTAGTGTGCTCAAGGCAGGAATCACTGGGTGCAGTACTGTAGCCTATTGTTCAGAAGATGTCACAACCAGGGCATAGGCAGTGTGATTTAGTGGTCAGAGCAGGAGTCAGGCCAGATCTGAGACCAGGAGCTCAGAGTCCAAGATAGATCCGAGGGCAAACCATGGTCAGGAGCCAGGCAGAGTCAGGCTACCAGGAGATCAGCAGGAGGAGCAAGTATTGCAGGAAAAGCCTTGCAAAGCAGGGAGAGCCCAGTTACATGGACAATTTCCTGTTCCTGTTTTGGGTTTATATAGAAGCTGTGAACCAATCACAACCCCCAACATTCTGCCAATCGGAGTCCAGGACTGGGGTCCTCTGCTGGAGTTCAGCTTCTATTCTGATAACTGTGAGCAGGTCACTGGTTAGAGCTTATTAGTGCCAAAGAGCTCTGGGGGCCACTGTTCAAGATCCGCAGTCCCTGACAGTGGGTCAGTCTAGATCACCATAGAGGCTTTAAAATCTGGCTTTTGGTTTAACTAATATAGACAAGCAGAAGGTTAAATGCATGACTAAATTACTTATCACTACCCCCCCTCTTTAATTTCATCATTAATACAAGCGTGTTTAAAATCCAGTTACATGAACTCCATTGTACTTTTACATTCGTTCTTTTAGTCAACATTCTGGTTATGTGAATTAATCATCATTACAATTTGCAAATTAGTGGGGGCTGATGCTTTTAGATGACCATGTTACAGCAGTGGTCAGGATGGCTTTTTCCCATTTGTGCCTAGCCAGGAGGTCTTGATTCTGTTTCAGACATCGACCCTACTGCTCAGATCCATACCTTTGCTGCTCATGAATAGTGCACTCTATGTGGGGCTACACACAATGTCAACTGGGAAGCTGATGTAGATGACAGCAGCTTACTAATTAAATGTAATAGCTCACCATGAGAATATCATTGTACCAGACCTGCACGGAATGCCTAACTTTCTCCTGATGGAGTTAAAGCTGATTTCGACCTTTAAATCCATCAGTGGCTCTGGACTTTCTTGGCAGGGGCTTGCCTACCAACACCTCCTTGTGTGATATTGCCATAGCTGCTGTCAGTGATGGTTCTTTAGCCAAAGCCCCTTTGGCACGGGGCATAGGGGGATCATGACAAGCCATTCTTCAGAACGGCCCTTCAGGAACTATTCCCCCACCTTGGCCCATTGTTCTTCAAGTCACACTGCAAAGCCCATCTGTTTGTGGTGGTTTGGGGGGAGAGACAATTCAGAGTGGAAATAAGGTGTAAATTTTTAACAGTGAAGTAATTAACCTCTGGAACACCTTACCAAGGGTCGTGTATTCTCCATCCCTAATAATTTTTAAATCAAGGAATTATTTTGGAGAAGTTCTACGGCCTGTATTATACAGCAGGTCAGACTAGGTGATCACAATAGTGTCTTTTAGTTTCGAAATCTATCAATCTATGAGTCCTGGGTGGGCTGGTGTTCATGTTGCTTCTTTGAATCACTAATTGGTTGCCCTACTTTACTTTTGTTGTGTGTGAACTCTCTGATGATGCCAGGTGGTTACTTCTGCATAGGTTGGGATTCTAAATAATTTTCAGGGCACGCTGGATAGGAATCCATTAGATTTAAATAAATAGCCATTCACTGGAAAGTTTCCATTTCCTTCTCTTGCAGACAGATCTAATGTTACTTCCTGGACTTATTTATGGACTATTGTGTTTTTTTGGTGAGTGACACAGTGCCTATTAGAAATCAGAGTTGACTGTACCTGATACAAATAAAAAAAAGATATAACGATGGTTTAGGAAGGGAGGGCAGTGGTAACCACATGTTCAGACAATGCAAATTAGGGTCCTTGCTGTGTGTTATTTACCATTTCAATGACCGTATTAATAGCTAAGAGTAGGTGCTGGGAACTGAAGCTGACGGGGTCATTGAGGGATTCTCTGCCGGTGAATATAATAAGGAAGGCTTGACACAGTCAGCTAAGAAAAGTAATGATGTGTGTGTGTGTGTGTGTGTGCACGTGTGTATGCATGTAACATAGAGGGAAAGATATGTGTTGCTGATATTTACGCCAATAGGCAATGTTGTAGTTGGAGTTAAACTATTTAAACTCTAAATGATGGAGCAAAGACGTCATTTCATACTTGGAATTCAAAAACAAAGGAGTAAATGGCTGAATTCTCAGCTGGTGTAAATTGTCATAGTTCCCCTGAAATCAGTGGAGCGATATCAATTTACACCAGCTGAGCATCTGGCCCAAAATGTTGCTTTCTGTGCTGTTAATTATTACACAGCCTGTGATTTAATTGACAGTTATTTGGAAAGCAATTCACCACATTTCACTAGATTTAATGATAAGCTTTGGGGATCTCTTCTCCCTCTCCACATAAGTGAACACCCGAATTAATGTCAAAGGGACTTCTGCAGAGGTAGGGAGAACAGAGACCTCCCTAGAGAGGAGCTGTCACAAATGTAGCGACTGTTGGTCCGATATTGTCCTAGATCTCTTGGTCTGGATGGGGGCCGCCTACTCCTCTCAAAAAAGAGTTGTGTTTGTGAAGCTAGGGTAGAATATGGCTCTTGGATATTATTCCAAACAGTGAGATTAAATATTATGGCAAAAATGAATCCAATTTAGTCTATAAACAAAGTTTTCTTAAATTAGAGAAAGTTACTAACATTTTTAACAAAGAAAATCACAACTCGTCATTAAAAATCCATATTTTGTGAACTAGAAAGGAAAGAGATGCATCAAGGCCAATGATTTTCAAATGAACCAAAGGGCGCTCAACTCCCACTGAATTTCAATGGGATTTTGGTGTTTCATTTCCTTAAGTCTTTTTGAAAATCCTTGCCTAATGGGTTCCATGCTGAATGCCCATGGCTACAATTGGCTTGGTGGATAAATCATTGTTTTTCTGTACTTTCTGTCAGAGAAATTACTTAATGGCTGGATTCTTATCCCCTTGTTGCTGCAAAATCCCATAATCTTAAATGGGGTGATATTCCCAGATATGCATCATGGACCTGACTCAACGCCTACTGGAATCAACTGGAATGATTTCAGTGAGCATTGCCTCCGGCCTTATTTGTAAGTAAATGTTCCCTGTCTATCTAAATAAATTCCACATCCGCAGTTCTTGTTCGGAAAAGAAGGTTCTACTGTAGTGCTATAATTTATGTCTTCAAATGTTTGCAGGGAACAATCATCCAGGTGGGAGGACAAGATTTCTAAATAGGTTTTTTTTTCTTTCTCTAATTTCTAAAATTCTCTTATTCCCAAGAATAAGATTTCTTGTCAGGGTGATAAAAGGTGAGCACGTTTGGACAAAAGAGGAGGGTCATTCATTCCTTTAGGGGAGATTAAGAATGTATAGTAGACGCATGGTTATTAAATTACACTAATCTACTTCTATTTACAAATGTACAATTCTCACAGCTAGGCTTTGAACAGAATGGATTTTAACAGCATAATCAGCAAATTTCAAGCTGGCACAGACAGCCTTACCTCAATGATTCCTGACAGTGGTTTGTGTGCATGAATGCACTGATTTCATTTAGTACTAAAATATAGAGACTAATTTATACTTGCAACATCCCTGTGAAGCAGGCAACTATTTATTATCCCCATTTACATCTGGTAAAACTGAGGCAAACAGGAATTTTTCACAAGGCCACAAAGAGAAACAACTGGAACTCATGAGTTCCTGTTTCCTTATTTTTCCTCAGATCACTTCTCACACTCACCACTGGTAACAGTAATATTCCTTATTATAGCCAACAAAGTTCCTTGCACTGATTGAACACTATCCCCAGTATATCTGATTGTTTTTAAAAAAAACTGTCTTCTTTGATACAATTTAATTTTTAATTAAAAGAGAGTCTGAGCTTGGTATCTTGCTCCGCTTCAGTCGCTGATAAAGAGACGCTAATCCTTGAAAGCTTGGTAACTATTTTGTTATATTTTCTTTCAGTTAGTCCAATCAAAAAAAAATCCCTTACAATTTTTGTTTGTTTGTCATATTATTCTTTTGAGACTATTCTCCAGGGACTACTGGAGAAAAAAATGCCAAGGAAATACTTTGTACATAATTGCCTATTAGATCAAAATCTATTATATAGCTAGCAATATAAAACAAACATAGTTCATATTAAAATCAATACTCATTGACTTTTCAATGCAAAGCAGTCTCAAGCTAGAGAATTTTGGTCTCCTTTATTTCTTGCCTTATCATGACTGGACATTTTCCAGTTAGCAGTTGGCATTTTTTTAATAACACATCTCTAGTATATTTTAATTTCTGTTTATCTAGCACTAATCATCCAAGGATAATTAAATGATTTGCAGACAGTGACTATATAAGTAGTGTTTCTACTCTCTCAAAAGTTACTGTAAAAATGACACCTTCTTACTGAATGGTTCTGCTACTTTTTTTACTGACATGCACAAGTTTTTACCTCCTATTCACCTTGCAGAAGCCACACAAGAGATGCACAGGGATCACTGTGGAACCTTTAATATGGCCGATAAATCATGAAAAAGAAAGACCCCAGCTTGGCTCTCAAATCCTGGACTAAATTTATAGGGCTGGCATCCAGAAAAATCATATCTTTTTATTATTAGTTGCATTATAGTATCTCCTTGAGCCTCCAACCAAGATAAGGACCCCATTATGCTAGGCAATATACAAACAGTGACAATCCCTGTTCTGAAGAGTTTACAATCTAAATAGAAAATATAAAGATGGTGATGTTATTCACATTTTGCAGATGGGAAATGGAGGCACAGACTGATAAAGTAACTATCAGCTGGGTGACACAGGAAGTCTGTGGCAGAGCCAGGATTTGAACCTATGTCTATCAGAAGGCCACCCCGTCTCTTTACATAAAAAAGTGAGCACATTTTTGCTGGATCTCATTATAACAAAATAAAAGTGGAACCTGTGACGACAATTGTATGGCCACTTTTCAGAGTGGAATCACCCTTTGAAGATGAAAAGTGTTTAAAAAAAGTGCTAAGTGTGATCATTAATGAACATCTTGCAAGCCCGTTTAGGCAAGGTAATTATTATTGAAACATTCCTCAGAAAAATCCTGACTCATGATTAGCTGCAAACAGACATGTGATGAGTTAATAATACATTCCTATTCTTTACCTTTTCACAAGTAAATTATACTACAATGTGAGCCACAAGACTGGAATCCAAATTTGACAAGCACCAAAGTTCAAGTCTGTTCAGATCTGGAATTTGGCTTCAGTCCATTCTAAAGCTAGGGACCAGTTACAAAATTAATTGCAGAACTGGATGCAAAGTTACATCCATTTTCAGGAATGTCTGAATTCAAGGTTTTGCTTCAGGCCTATCTGTAATAAACATTGATTTGTTGAGGTGAATATCAATGTTTATTGGCCCTTAAGGTAATTACTGAGCTTGTTCTCACCTTTGGTCAATATTTACTTCTTAGCTCAATAAATCATGACAAATTAATTTGACTTAATGGGATTAGTTCCAGAGTAAAGGTTGCTACTCACTATAAGGGTGGCAGAATCCAGCCATCAGTAATTAGCTGAACCAAAACCTCAGATCGGAACTTTGAGATATCTGAAATCTGGACCCAGTTTTGGAAGCTTCCGTCCATCTCTCCATAAAATCCAAATGTAATGTATCTTTAGGTCTAAAATAGTATGAACAAATTTCTAAGTTAGTGCACCGAGTTGTGATGGGCAAACCTCACAAAGTGTGGATGTTGTTTTTTAGTTTGGATGAATCCTGCAACATTCAGTGTTTAACAAACCTCACAGGTCTCAATTCCTAGTCACACCTGAGACCAATCTCTCACTAACCTCCATTCTAATATTTCCCATCCTTCTAACTCGCCAAGCCTTCCCCTTCTCGAGTACAATCAGACTGGTGCTGGAATCACACCTTCAACAGAAGTCAGCAACTTCACTTTCCCTTTGCTGTATGCTTTTCTTTTCCCTTGCTCTCTTGACCCAATCCAAGGCCTAATTCTGCCATTACAGAGGAAGGAAGCCTTCTGGTTAAGGCACTGGAGTGAGACGTGGATTTCAATTCTTGGCTCTATCACAGGCTCCCTGTGTGACCTTGTCCATCTATTTCTCTCAGCTGCAGATCCCCATTTGTAAAAATAAATACTTCCTTTCTCTCACCTTTTCTCTATTTACATGAGGAGCTCTTTGGGGCAGGGACTATCTCTTACTATGTGTTTGTGCTGCACCCAGGACAATGGGCATCCAAATGCAACTGCAATACAAATAATAACTAAGGACATTATTGATATATTATCAGGTCATTTAACCTCCTATAATCAATTTTCCCCAGGAAATATACATATATATGGGAGTGTCAGGATCGAATGTCCTCAGCCCTGCACTGAACTAGTCTTATCAGAACACATCCTGCTCCACAGAAGCTCAAGAGCAAGTGATATTTGGAGACAGCACCCCTCAGAGTAGACTCATTGAGACCTCATAGTACATTCTGCAAGTTAGGTCAGCTTGGGTGAGAAGAATGCTAGAGCCCCTTAGGACCCAACCATGGTAGCACAGGCAAGAGGGGTGTCATCTCTTACAGAGGGAGATTGGAGCCATTCATAATTCAAAAAGTTTTGTGATGCCCCGGATGGGAAGCTAGAGTATACGAAAACAGGCTTCCCTAGTTCTGACACTGTCATCAGCAAAGGTCACTTTAGGGTACAGAAGAACTTGGATCTGGTAGGGAGCAATGTATATGAATACAGTATTGCCAACCCTTAGCATTCAAGAGTCATGAGTCAACTCCACCTCACCCCGCCAAAAAAACCCATGAGACTGGTGTAAAAATCATGACATTTTTTTTAAAATACAGTTTTTATTTTCCTGGTTTTTAAACCTTTCAGGTACACAAGAGTATGACACACCCAGGGTACAATCCAAACTAATGAGTAGCTGTGTCAGCCCTGCCCTCAAACCTGGGACACCCTTTACAATGCTTTGTTGCTGTAGCCTCCAGTCTGGACTGCTCACCAACAGCCTCCAGCATGCAAGTCACTCCCAGCTATGTCTGTGTGTGTGCTGTAGCCAGCCACAGCTTGGTTCTTACCAGCCTTGGTTATGCTTCAGGGTGACCCCAACACACATCCAGTCTTAGATATTCCCCGAACCCGCTCCTAGACAATACAAATTAATATAAAATCTATATTTCTTTAATAGAAATAATATGCACACACCTTTTTACCTCAAACGGAGTTTCCCAGACACTTCAATTGATACACACTGCATTAGATAAAACAATAAAATGAGTTTATTGACTACAAAGAGCTAGATTTAGTAATGAGTCATGAAAGTCAGAAATGGTTAAAAGGAAAAATAAAAATAAAATGCAACTGATGCCTAACTTAACAGACTATGTTAAAGTCAAAGCATAGTTTTTTTCTCACCACAAACTCGCAGCAGGCTTACTGACCAAACTTCTTAGGCCAGGGCTCCTTTCCCAGTTCAATGACTGTTTCCTTTTTCCCTTCTGGTGCAATGAATCAATGGACAGAGAGAGAAAGAGGAGGGGTGCCTGGGGGTGTTTGCCACTCCTTATTATAGTGTCAGTCTCCCTCTTGGAAAACATTTCCAGCTGAGATTCTGGAGACAAAAAGTCTATGGAGAAGGATGTTCCCTGCTGCTCTTCCTCACCACTTTGAGGGTTCTTTGTCTACCCTTCCTGCTTAATTACTCTATTTACCACTTAAATGCAAATTAAGGAGAGCACACATTCCTTTGTTTGAGACTGTTCTGTTTGCCAAGTTCTGCTGTGGTTTGCAACTTGTGTGAATAACATTATCCAGGGGAATCTTATAACTTCACATACAATGTTGCCACACATATTTTATCAGGACAATCTTGACCAGCAAATTATGAGTTTTCAGATGATACCTCACAAGACATACTTTATACAAAGATTCTTACAACAATGTGCAGGGTGTGGACAAAGGGGTACAGTCTGTGACAGTTGGGCACATTGTGAAGTTTGTCAGCATGACCATGGGGACTAGAAACTTACTTTAAAAAAAAATCAAAGCTCAGAGTTTCACATATTCACATGATTCCAGGAGCTGGGGCTTCAGGAAGAACATGAAACTTCATGATACTCATCATAAAATCATTGGAACTGCCAATACTGTGAACACTCAAAACAGCCTGAGTTCAGGTTGGTAATCGACCTGAGGTCTTGAGTAAACTGTGGTGTGTTATATTAATTTTGATGGAATAGATGGACCCAAAGCATAAAAGGTGTTAACATAAACCCAGTCACAGTCCCAATATTAAACAGTGTTAAACAGTGTTCATGGTTTGGGGTATACAGTGACCTCAGCCTACTTAGGATCATGAAGACACATCATTAAAAAATCTTTTAAACTTTTTATTACAGATACTAAAAAGAAAGAAAATCAGTTAAAGCATTTGAAACATACAATATTAAGTAAGGCTTTTATTCTAACAACATCCTGTGTTTCCTTTCTCTTTAACTATAGAGAGTTTTTAGAAGGAAAAGCCCCCTACTTTGACAGCATCTAGAAGGTAATATCTATCTTTCTGGGGGAAAAGAGAAGAAGTTAGTTGAGATGGGCTGGAGCTGTCATTGCTATTATTGTCAAAGTCTGATCCTGTTTCCTAAAAAAACAAGCACACAAACGAGGGGAAAGAAGAGAAAACCAAAGATAGAAAATGAAGTGTCTGTCTCTGGTGCTGACTCACTTGCAACCTCACTGCTGAAGAAACAGAGGCATGGCACACGGTCTGATCACACACTCCAAGACCTGGCAAACTCATCTAACATCAGGTTGTAAGGCCTTGCTTTTATCTCCCTTTTTGTTCATAGGCTCAGAGCAGTGCTGCAAAATATACAGTCTTGGCTGGCTAAGCCCGCCTCTTATTAGAAAGAAGGAAAAAGGAGAGAGATAGGAAAGAGAAGAAATAAGTAGGGGAAGGAAAAGAATCATAGATTATCAGGGACCTCATCTAGTCCAACTCCCTGCTCAAAGGAGGACCAATCCCTGGATAGATTTTTGCCCCAGATCCCTATATGGCCCCTTCAAGGATTGAACTTTCAATCCTGGGTTTAGCAGGCCAATGCTCAAACCACTGAGCTATCCCTCCCCCCCGATAAATGGGTGATGAAGAGGGAAACAAAGTCTTATATCCCAGGTGATGTTGGGATTTAGCTGGAGTCAGTGGAGGTAGCAGTATCATCTGTGTCACTCTCTCTAGCCTGGTCTGGTCAGGACACCTCTCGGGATTTGGACATAGAAGATCTGGGGTCTCAGGAGATGGGGGGGTGGCAGCCATAATGGTGAAGCTTGCTCTTTCAGTCAGCAATTGTTGTGCTTGCCAGCCTTTTCCTCCAAATTCTCTTTTTGAGGGCCCCAAAAGGGAGTGATGGACAGACTACCGCATCCCCTCTTTGTTTTACCTCTCAGGCCTAATTTCAGACACATCAGTTTTGGTTCACTGATTTTTGGACCCACAATTTTCTTGTTTACCAGGCATTATCTTAACACAGTCCTTGAATTATATCAGAAGGCCTTTTAGTTTAAACTAATTCTGTTTTTGTTGTTGTTTCCCTTTTGCACCTTTTCCCATCAACATTGATTGGTATAGATTATTGTGACACTTTATAAACTTTCACTCACTTTTTACAGTTGAGATCACAATTAGGGTAAATGTGTAGGCCCAGTTATCACAATTGGTGTTGAACTGGTGCGCTTATATCAAATTATAGATGCTGTTCTTTCCTGCACATGCCGCAGATGAGGAGGCAACTCTCTCACTCCATCTGCATATTTTTACAAATCTTACTAGGTCTGAAAAGCAAATCTTACACTTTTGAATACATGTTCCCAGACTAAATGAATAATCCCTCTTAAAAGTGTGTGGGCAGCATCACTTCCAAGGTGAGTCCTAACACACATGACAGTTCTCTGTAATCGATGTTAAACACTTGCAAGAAGGTTCTTAAATGAACTGATTTGTTCACCAAACATTCAGTCTAGCAATTCAAAGCTCAGAAAATTAAAAATATAAAAGATTAAATGGTATGTGTGTGATGTTTGAGCTCTGCATTAGTATCAAATCTACCAAGGAATTACTGAAGAGAGAAAAACTACAAAACAGCAAAACAAATTTCACTGGACTTGCTTAACACTTACCAGACCATAGTTTTCCTCACCCATCAATCAGGCCTTTACAGACTTTCTTTCTGAGACTCAGAGTCTGATATGGCTAACTTATCTGTTTTGAAGAGGAAGGGTGACCCTGTTGTTAAGGTAGTGAACTAGCACTTAAGACACCTGGGGTCACATCCTACTTCTCCTACAGACTTCCTTGGGTAAGTCATTGAATCTCTGTGTCTTGGTTCCCAATCTTTAATAATATTTCCCTACATCATGGGGCATTGTGACAATAAATTCATTGTTTGTAAGTGCAGGACTGTAGGCCTGCCCTGACATAAGTAATTGAATATGGGGGAGGCCTCATTTCTTGGAAGACAGGGGTAGGGAGGTAAATTGATTAGCAGGCTGAAAATGGAATATTTGTGCTAACTGCGATAAGTAAATGGGTCAGTAAGATAAGAGACAGAATGTCTGAGCAAGCCAAAATAAGAGGCAGAACACCCATGGAACCATTTACCATGAACAAGATAACAATGGACAAGATAAATCACAAATGTAAAGATGAGGTAAAGAGTAGATCGAGCATGGACTGTGCATGAATTTGCATGATGTACAGGGATTGGTTCCTACAGAATAACCAAGCCAATCCAAAAATGTGCAATGCAATGTATAGTAAATGCAATGAGATGTGTAAATGTATATAAAGGAAGCAGTTTGCTTTGTAACTTTGGATATGTGGTACCCCGTGTACCCACCCCCTATGCTTAAGTATGATCAACTCACTGCAGCTTTGCTGTATGTCAAAGGAAACTGAGCCCTGGTCTACACTACGAGGTTAGGTCCAATTTAGCCGCATTAGGTCAATTTTGTAAGCAATGCATCTACACAACCAACCCAGTTCCGTCAACCTAAAGGGCTCTTAAAATCGACTGCTGTACTTCTCCCTGGCGAGGGAAGTATAGCTAAAATCGACCTTGCTGGGTCAAATTTGGGGTAGTGCAGATGCAATTCAATGGTATTGGCCTCCGGGAGCTATCCCAGAGTGCTCCAATGTGACCACTCTGGACAGCACTTTCAACTCTGATGCACTAACCAGGTACACAGGAAAAGCCCCAGGAAATTTTGAATTTCATTTCCTGTTTGGTCAGCATGGCAAGCTCAGCATCACTCAGCAGCACAGGTGACCATGCAGTCCCAGAATCGGAAACGAGGTCCAGCATGGACAGAACGGGAGACCCTGGATCTGATTGCTGTATGGGGAGAAAAATCTGTGCAGGCCGAACTCCAATCAAAAAGAAGAAATGCTAATATATATGCCAAAATCCCACAGGGCCTGGTGGAGAGAGGCTACAACAGGGATGCACAGCAGTGCGCATGAAAGTTAAGGAGCTCAGGCAAGCCTACCAAAAGACAAAGGAGGTAAATGGTTGCTCCGGGTCAAAGCCTCAGACATGCCGCTTCTATGATCAGCTGCATGGCATTCTAGGGGGGACCCTATCACTACCCCACCACTGTCCGTGGACACCTGCAATGGGGGAGTCTCACACAACAAGGAGGAGGATTTTGTGGATGAGGAAGAGGAGGAGAAGGAGGAGGAGAATGCGCAGCAGGCAAGTGGTGAATCCGTTCTCTCCGGCAGCCAGGACCTTTTCATCACCCTGGAGCCAATACCCTCCCAAGGCTGTTTCCTGGACCCTGAAGCCGGAGAAGGCACCTCTGGTGAGTGCACATTTGTAACTACACTACAGGGTTTAAAAGCAATAGTGTTTAATGTTTGATTTGCCCTGAAGAATCGGGATGCATTCGCTGCCAGTACAGCTACTGGAAAAGTCTGTTAATGTGTCTGGGGATGGAGCGGGAATCCTCCAGGGACATGTCCATGAAACTCTCCTGGAGGTACTCTGAGACCCTTTGCAGAAGGTTTCTGGGGAGGGCTGCCTTATTTTGTCCTACACAGTAGGACACTTTACCACACCAAGCCAGTAGCAAGTAGTCTGGAATCATTGCAGCACAAAGCATGGCAGCAAATGATCCTGGGTTTTGGTCACATTCAAGCAACATTTGGTCTATATCTTTCTGTGTTAGCCTGAGGACAGTGATATGATTCATGGTCACCTGGCTGAAATAGGGGGATTTTTGTAAGGGAACAGTAAAAGGACCCCATTCATGCTGGGCTGTTTGCACTTGGCTAAAAGGGATCAGCCCAGAGAATAGCCACATGGTGGGGTGCGGGGAGGGGTGTGCCGCACATCCACCCGAAAACCGCAGCCCGTCCTTTTAAATGGCAAACCCAACTGGCATTGCTTGCTATGGGGAAGAAGGGCATTGCAGTTTAAAACCTTTCCCACATGTTATGAAGGCGGAAGAAGCCAACCCCGTGTACCCTTTGGCTTACCATGGCTGCCTGGAAACCGAATTCTGTTGCCCAGACGTGTGTGATGTGTCACCATACCGGCAGGTGCTCAATATAAAAGACAAAATGTGACCTTGTACCTAAAGCACATGTGCTGACTGCTGTGAATTGCTTGATTCACTGTGAAAGAGTCTCCCTTTTGTTCTCAGAAATGTATCTTCTTAAATTCTACTCTCCCTTTTTAATCCCTCCGCAGGTGCAAATGTTTCTATGCTCCCCCTATCATCTCCGTCCCTGAGGTTATAGCAGATTAGAAGGCAAAAAAAATGCACTTACGATGACATGTTTTCTGAACTCATGTAGTCCTCCCACACTGATAGGGCACAGCTGAATGCATGGAGGCATTCAGTGACAGAGGCCAGGAAAGCATTAAATGAGCGCAATGAGAAGAGGCAGGAAGTGCTGCTGAGGCTAATGGGGGAGCAAACAGACATGATCAAGCATCTGATGGAGCTGCAGGAAATGCAACAAGAGCACAGACTGCCACTGCATCCACTATATAACCACCTGCCTGCCTCCCCAAGTTCCATATCCTCCTCACCCAGACACCCAAGAATGTAGAGGGGGAGGCTCCTGGCACCCAGCCACTCCACTCCAGAGGATGGCCCAAGCAACAGAAGGCTGTCATTCAAACAGTTTTGATTTGTAGTATGGCTACAATAAGCAATGTGGCCTTGTCGTTCCCTCCTCTCCCACCCCACCCGGGCTACCTTGTCAGTTATCTCACTTTATTTTTAATTAATAAAGAAAGAATGCATGGTTTCAAAACAATAGTGACTTTATTTCCTTTGCCAGCTGTGATCGAAGGGGGGAGAGTAGTTGGCTTACAGGGAATTAAAATCAACAAAGGGGGTGGGTTTGCATCAAGGAGAAACACACGCAACTGTCACACTGTAGCCTGGCCAGTCATGAAACTGGTTTTCAAAGCCTCTCTGATGCGCATTGCACCTAGCTGTGCTCTTCTAATCACCCTGGTGTCTGGCTGCTCAAAATCAGCCACCAGCTGATTTGCCTCAACCTCCTACCCCATCATAAACATCTCCCCCTTACTCTCACAGATATTATGGAGCACACAGCAAGCAGCAATAACAATGGGAATTTTGGTTGTGCTGAGGTCTAACCTAGTCATCAAACAGCACCAGCGAGCATTTAAACGTCCACAGGCACATTCTACCACCATTCTGCACTTGCTCAGCCTATAGTTGAACTGCTCCTTACTACTGTCCAGGCTGCCTGTGTATGGCTTCATGAGCCATGGGAGCAAGGGGTAGGCTGGGTCCCCAAGGATAACTACTGGCATTTCAACATCCCCAACAGCAATTTTCTGGTCTGGGAAGTAAGTTCCTTCTTGAAGCTACTTGAACAGCCCAGAGTTCCTAAAGATGCGAGCGTCATGCACCTTTCCCGGCCATCCCATGTTTATGTCGGTGAAACATCCCTTGTGATCCACCAGTGCTTGCAGCACCATTGAGAAGTACCCCTCGTGGTTTATGTACTGGTTGGCAAGGTGGTCCAGTGCCAGGATAGGGATATGCGTTCTGTCTATCACCCCACCACAGTTAGGGAAACCCATTGCAGCAAAGCCATCCAGTATGACCTGCACATTTCCCAGTGTCACTACTCTTGATAGCAGAAGGTCAGTGATTGCCTTGGCTACTTGGATCACAGCAGCCCCCACAGTAGATTTTCCCTCTCCAAATTGATTCCCGACTGACCGGTAGCAGTCAGGCATTGCAAGCTTCCACAGGGCTATCGCCACTCGCTTCTCAACTGTCAGGGCAGTTCTCGTCTTGGTATTCCTGCACTTCAGAGCAGGAGAAAGCAACTCACAAAGTTCCAGGAAAGTGGCCTTACGCATGCGAAAGTTTCGCAGCCACTGGGAATCATCCCATACCTGCAACACTATGCAGTCCCACCAGTCTGTGCTTGTTTGCTGGGCCCAGAATCAACGTTCCACTGTATCAACCTGCCCTACTGCAGCCATGATGTCCCAATTGCTACATCCCGTGCTTTCAGGAACATCTGTGTCCATGTCATCCTCACAATCGTTCTCATGCTGGCGACTCCTAGCCAGGTTCTGCACATACTGCGGGATAATGCACAAGGTGTTTACAATGCTCACAGCAGCAGTGGTGAGCTGAGTGGGCTCCATGCTTGCCATGCTATGGCGTCTGCATGGGTAACCCAGAAAAAAAGGCATGAAATGATTGTCTGCCATTGCTTTCACAGAGGGAGGGAGGGAGGGAGGGAAGACTGACAATATGTACCCAAAACCACCCACAACAATATTTTTTTCCCCATCAGGTATTAGGAGCTTAACCCAGAAATCCAATGGGCAGCAGAGACTGCGGGGACTGTGGGATAGCTACCCACAGTGCACCGCTCCATGAGTCGATGCTAGCCAGGGTATTGAGGATGCACTCCACTGACTTAATGCGCTTAGTGGGGACATATGCAATCGACTGTATAAAGTCGCTTTCTAAAGATCGACTTCTATAAATTGACCTAATTTCATAGTGTAGACATATCATAAACTGAGATATGAGATGGGAGTCAAACTGACTTCTTGAGGAGCCAAGTAGAAAAAGTCTCAGGGGAATCCCAACAGTAAGTTGCTCTCAGTTACCATGATAATGGGCGGGGGGCATATAAAGCACCTAGATTGATACTATAGTTCTTAACAGGTTGCAAACCAGTGGTCAATTCAACATCAAGTTACAGATTGTAGAAACTACCAGCCCATAACTCTTGGTCATAGGTGAGAAAACTATTTAGTCATGTGCAACTTGATAATCACGTGTGCCCGATCCCCCATACACTACTCTGACGATGTACAGTATCCCAGTTGCATAGGCCTATTGATCTATTCAGATTCTATTCCAGCACCTGTTACCATAATGTCTGGTGCAGAATACAGCATTACTCAACATGAGGAAGGATGACAGAATCATTTTCCACAATGGCTAATTCAATGGGGTCCTGACCTCCAGATGCTACCGCAAAACATATAATGAATAAATAAGAGGATGGCTCAAGCCTCAGGAAAACAAGAGGAGACAGGGATATGATCAGATCATCCACAATTTGTACATTGGCATTTTTAAAATAAAGTTATTTTCATAAATAGATAAAGTTAATGCCTATTATCCTTATCTGCCCCTCATATTACTATCAGCTAATCAGGTGCTTCTCCATAAACGTTGGGGTAGATGCAAGTCTTGAAGAGATATTGAAAAGTTTGTTAACATATTAATTCAAAAGAACTGAATTACATTCAGAAACAGAAACTCCTGTTCAACACAAACATTTAGCCAGACATTGTTTCGTTACTCTACAGGCTTCTCTCTGGGAAGGTTGCAAGTGATTTGGAGGATAGGATTAAAATTCAAAATGATCTGGACAAACTGGAGAAATGGGCTGAAGTAAATAAGATGAAATTCAATGAGAAGTTCAAAGTACTCCACATAGGAAGGAACAATCAATTGCACACATACAAAATGGGAAATGACTGCCTAGGATGGAATACTGCAGAAAGAGATCTGGGAGCTATAGTGGATCACAAAGTAAATATGAGTCAAAAATATAACACTGTTGCAAAAAAAGCAAAAATCATACTGGGATGTATCAACAGGAGTGTTGTAAGCAAGACACAAGAAGTAATTCTTCCACTCTACTCTGCGCTGATTAGGCCTCAACTGGAGTATTGTGTCCAGTTCTGGGTACCACATTTCAGGAAAGATGTGGACAAATTGGAGAAAGTCTAGAGGAAAGCAACATAAATGTTTAAATGTCTAGAAAATGTGACCTATGAGGAAAGATTGAAAAAAATTTGTTTAGTCTGGAGAAGAGAAGACTGAGAGGGGACATGATAACAGTTTTCAAGTACATAAATGTTGTTACAAGGAAGAGGGTGAAAAATTGTTCTCCTTAACGACCGAGGACAGGGAAAGAAGCAATGGGCTTAAATTGCAGCAAGAGAGATTTAGTTTGGACATTAGGAAAAACATTCTAATTGTCAGGGTAGTTAAGCACTGGAACAAATTGCCTAGAGAAGATGTGTACTCTCCATCAGTGGAGGTTTTTAAGAGCAGGTTAGACAAACACCTGTCAGGAATGGTCTAGTTATTACTTAGTCCTGCCTTGAGTGCAGGGGACTAGACTAGATGACCTATTGAGGTCCCTTCCAGTCCTACACTTCTCTGAGTCTAACTCTTCCCTGTGCAAACCTGCATCCATTTAGGTCTTCATCCTAACCTCTCCAGAATAAGATAGGACATAAAGTCTATGAATGGGGTAGCACAGCACTGTTGCTCTCACATATTGTGGGTTATGGTTTGTTGTAGGCAGCATTTTGCTTTTTAGGGCATCCCCCAAAAAACACAGTTGATACTGAACAATAGCAACTGCTAATAGGAAGAGTTGAATGAATCTTATCAGCTGTTTATTGGTTTATATATTTAAAAGAAATAGCAATCATCCCTTGAATAACTGTTTTAATATTGCTAAATTAACTACAGATCCAGGAAGCTGCATAGAAAGCGTTACTGACTAGACACCCATGTATTTCCTGGTAGTCAAAGGAAAAGACAGTAGAAACTATATTTTGACAGTTAATATCTAGTGATTAGGCCATGAGATTGGCAGTCAGGACCCTTACATCTTCCCTGACTGCTGCTGATTCACTGTCATTTAACTTTTTCATGTCTCAGTTTACTAATCTATCAAATAGAATAATAAAGTCTACATTGCAGGTGCATCATGAAGGTCAATAAACTAATGTATTTAAAAGATTTTGAGGTACTTTGATGGGTCTTACTCCTGCAATGTGCTGAGGACCATAGCTCTGATCCAGCCAAGCACATAAGTGCATGCTTAATTTGAAGTGAATGGGACTATTTGTGTGTTTAAAGTTAAGCATATACTTAAGTGCTTGGCTGGATCAAAACCAGAATTCTCAGCAGTACCTTGCAGAACTGAGCCTTTACAAAAGTAAGGTGTCATTCCTTTTTTTCCAAAAACTTGCTGGGCCAAATCATATTGTATGAGTCTACCACTTTCATTCACATTCAGTAGCAACTTACTCTGTGAGTAGTCCCATTGATAGAAATTCTGAGACCCTTGCTCACCTTACAGCATGAATGCTCCCACTGGAGTCAATAGGACCAATGCACAGAATAGTCTATTTAATGAGTTAGGGTATCAAAATCTGACCCTCAATTTGTATTCACTCCTGACTCAGCGAAAAATTCTATTGACACTACAGGGAATTTCACCTGAGAAAGAACTAAGCAAACACACGTGGCCAAATTCTGCTCTGTTACAATGATGTAAATCCAGAATAACCCCATTGAAATCAATGGAGTTACTCTGTGTTTGCACCGGTATAAATGACAGCACCACCTGGCTCTGAGTCAATACCTTGGGAGTTGGCCCTTAATTATTGCATGATACAGTTTCAGTCCCTCTTCCTATCCCTTCGGTCCCTGGGGGGAAATATTACTAATAATCATGATGAAGGTGAGGGCAAAAACATTAAATGCTATTATCATACATATCTACAAGGGAAAGTGCATTATGATTCTACATCGAAACTCCCTAGTAGAGACCACAAGCAAACAAGCAATTTCTCCCTAGCACATACATTCTGAAGGCGATGGCATTAAGGAAAAAATGTCAGATCAGAATATAATTACACTCAGTCATCATCAGCACACTCTCCCCCATCCCAAGCGAGAAAGACTCCACTCTGCTTACTGAGCGCATTTGATTTAGGGGGACATAAACATACACAATACTGCTCGTTTCAGAATTCTAATGGATGTCATCCTGCCCTCCGGCTAACAGTAATCCAGTAGGGAACTAGCCAACACAAGTACTTACAAATATGCCTAATCCTTTTACACACAAGGCATTTGTCAGACCACAGACACTGGGCTTTCAATTCCACCAGGAAATGCGCTAGCAATTCAAGTGCATAAACAGTGTAATGTGGAGCCATTATCCGGCTACATCGGTTGCTGAGCAGCTCCAGACTTAATGTGTCAAATGTAATTGTGTGGATCTGTGATGTGTGTAGATTTTTCGACACCATCTCAGTTGTTACATTGATTAAACCATTTCAGCTATTTGGGTCACCAGCACAGAGTACCAAGTCATTGATTTCATTGTACAAGGGTAGGGAAGGGAAACAATCATCTTTCTTTTTTTTAACCAAATGATTTAATGCTTTCTGTATATGCAGGATGCAGAGATCTTTGCATGCAAGAAAAAATTGGAGAGAAGAATGTTAAGTAGTTGAAATTCATTATCTGTCTCAAATACACAGCATTGCAAAATAACCTAGTACCCTTGGGGCAAGTTGCTTTCTCTCTGGAAGAAATGAACAGTAAACTAAATTGGTACATTAGTTTACATCCAATACTTCTGGAATCATTACATTGATCAATGGAGGCAGAAATCTGGCTTAATTTCACATCTGATTGTATTTCCAATGTTTGGACAGAAGTGTAACAGAAGCTCATGTTAAAAATGAATAAGTTCATTTGAAAAAAATTAACTAATGGCTTGGTGTTTGCTGAAAATATACAGATGTTGTGACCCTAAATCAACTAATGCCATTAGACAGAAGAATGCACAGCATCATCTTTTTTCCCCTTTCATATCTATACACAACCAAATACCCAAGAGTCAGAGAATGATGAGAACATAAAAGCATAGGGTTCCCATCTATGCCATTTGAAGTTCATGGCAAAACTCCCATTTGCTGGTAGAACTGTAGCTGTCTTTCTTAGCTTAAGCCTCAAAAGGTGTTGATACAATATAGTGAGAGGTACCAAATGGATGCTATTAAAAGAAAAGAAGAAGAAATAAACAGTAAATGGGACATAATTTTAGTGTAAACTGATGTAGCTCCATCAATTTCAGTGGAGCTGTAACCTTCTATATCAGCTGAGAACTGGCCTTTGAAGCCAGTCCAGCTGAAGAGCAGAGATAGTCATACCATGTGGACAAGGGGGATCCAGTGGACATAGTGGACTTAGATTTACAGAAAGCCTTTGACAAGGTCCCTCACCAAAGACTCTTATGTAAATTAAGTTGTCATGGGATAAGAGGGAAGCTCCTTTCATGGATTGAGAGCTGGTTAAAAGACAGGGAACAAAGGGTAGGAATGAATAGTAAATTTTCAGAATGGAGAGCGGTAACTAGTGGTGTTCCCCAAGGGTCAGTCCTTGGACCAATCCTATTCAACTTATTCATAAATGATCTGGAGAAAGGGGTAAGCAGTGAGGTGGCAAAGTTTGCAGATGATACTAAACTGCTCAAAATAGTTAAGACCAAAGCAGACTGTGAAGAATTTCAAAAAGATCTCCCAAAGCTAAGGGATTGGGCAACAAAATGGCAAATGAAATTTAATGTGGAGAAATGTAAAGTAATGCACATTGGAAAAAAATAACCCCAACTATACATAATTTAGCTACAACTAATCAGGAAAGAGATCTTGGAGTCATCGTGGATAGTTCTCTGAAGATGTCCACGCAGTGTGCAGCAGCAGTCAAAAAAGCAAACAGGATGTTAGGAATCATTAAAAAAGAGATAGAGAATAAGACGGAGAACATCTTATTGCCCTTAAATAAATCCATAGTACGCCCGCATCTTGAATACTGCGTACAGATGTGGTCTCCTCATCTCAAAAAAGATATACTGGCATTAGAAAAAGTTCAGAAAAGGGCAACTAAAATAATTAGGGGTTTGGAACGGGTCCCATATGAGAAGAAATTAAAGAGGCTAGGACTTTTCAGCTTGGAAAAGAGGAGACTAAGAGGGGATATGATAGAGGTATATAAAATCATGAGTGGTGTGGAGAAAGTGAATAAGGAAAAGTTATTTACTTGTTCCCATAACATAAGAACTAGGGGACACCAAATGAAATTAATGGGCAGCAGGTTTAAAACCAATAAACAGAAGTTCTTCTTCACACAGTGCACAGTCAACCTGTGGAACTCCTTGCCTCAGGAGGTTGTGAAGGCTAGGACTATAACGGGGTTTAAAAGAGAACTAGATAAATTCATGGAGGTTAAGTCCATTAATGGCTATTAGCCAGGATGGATAAGGAATGGTGTCCCTAGCCTCTTTTTGTCAGAGGGTGGAGATGGACAGCAGGAGAGAGATCACTCTGTCAGGTTCACTCCTTCTGGGGCATCTGGCATTGGCCACTGTTGGTAGACAGGATACTGGGCTGGATGGACCTTTGGTCTGACCCAGTATGGCCATTCTTATGTTCTTATGTTCTCATCAAACCTATCCCACATCTGGCTATATTGTTGAATTACCTTCTCACATAGAGGTGAGCTGTTGAGGTCAGGGATTAAGCCTGTTGATGAGGTTGTGTAAGGAGGTACTTTCTACTGCTATCCATGCTGTATCTCTAGAAACATTGTTGGACTTCTGGACTGTCAGACTAGCACTTTCATATTGTCAACCCATTCTTATTATCTTGGGCAGAATGGATGCACCACTGTAGTATCTGAGAGTCTAAAAATCTTTTTAAATGCATTTATTCTCATCACACCCCTGTGTGGCAGGGCAGTGCTATTATCCCTATGTTGGAGGAATAGATGGGAAACTGAGGCACAGAGAGGCTATGTGACTTGCCCAAGGTCATGCAGGAAGGCTGTGATAGAGCACAGAATTGAATGCTGCTCCCTTAAGTCCCAGGCCAACACCATAACTGTCTGTTATGATAACTGGGCCAATAAATTTACCCTAATTTTAAGCTCAACTGGTGAAAAGTGGGTAAAGGTTCATTAATAGTCACAATGATCTTTTATCTATATCTCTGTTAAGATTATGACTAGTTAACAAGAGGAGCAGAGAATTGGAAATCAAGGAACCAAAATAGGTGTATTGGAAAGTAGGCCTAACTAATGAACAAAATAATGAGAGGATGGATTATTCCACCCATAGCCTGCTTGGGGCTCTTAAAAAGAGACTTTGGGGGAGAACACAGCAAGAGTTTTTACCATCACCTCAGCTGCAGTGGAAGGGTCATTGCTGCAACGACAGACCTTGGCTAGGGATGCTTGATTGTCATCACTGCACTAGCGAGGACTCCAGCCTGATACCTGTGAGATCCTGCTCTGTCTTCCCCTCCCACATATGCTCCTTGCTGCCCCCTGTCTTCCTCCTGTCCTCTCTCTCTCTCTTTCTCTCAGCTTTTCTCCTGATCCTCAACTCAACTGCACCGACACGCTGAGATGAAACAGCCCATCCAGCTCAGGCTGGCCTAAGAAAGACAAGTGATTGAGAGGGACCCGACTAAACTAACTAACCTCTCCAGCGCATCATCAGAGATCTACAACCTATCCTGAAAGATGATCCCTCACTCTCACAGATCTTGGGAGACAGACCTGTCCTCGCTTACAGACAACCCCCCAACCTAAAGCAAATACTCACCAGCAACCACACATCACTGAACAAAAACACTGACCCAGGAACCTATCCTTGTAATAAAGCCCGATGCCAACTCTGTCCACATATCTATTCAAGTGACATCATCATAGGAACTAATCACATCAGTCATACCATCAGGGGCTCGTTCACCTGCACATCTACCAATGTGATATATGCCATCATGTGCTAGCAATGCCCCTCTGCCATGTACATTGGCCAAACCGGATAGTCTCTACGCAAAAGAATTAATGGACACAAATCTGACATCAGGAATCATAATACTCAAAAACCAGTGGGAGAACACTTTAACCTGTCTGGCCATTCAATGACAGACCTGCGGGTGGCTATCTTACAACAGAAAAACTTCAAAAACAGACTCCAACGAGAGACTGCTGAGCTGGAATTGATATGCAAACTAGATACAATCAACTCAGGATTGAATAAGGACTGGGAATGGCTGAGCCATTACAAACATTGAATCTATCTCCCCTTGTAAGTATTCTCACACTTCTTATCAAACTGTCTGTACTGGGCTAGCTTGATTATCACTTCAAAAGTTTTTTTTCTCTTAATTAATTGGCCTCTCAGAGTTGGTAAGACAACTCCCACCTGTTCATGCTCTCTGTATGTGTGTATATATATCTCCTCAATATATGTTCCACTCTATATGCATCCGAAGAAGTGAGCAGTAGCCCACGAAAGCTTATGTTCTAATAAATTTGTTAGTCTCTAAGGTGCCACAAGTACTCCTGTTCTTTTTGCGGATACAGACTAACACGGCTGCAACTCTGAAGCCTAACTAGATGATGTCCCTGACTGGGGTGGTGAGCTGGGGTTCAGAGCAACAGCTGTCATGGCCAACACGCCAACCCAAAGCATCCATCTGGGACTGACCACCTGCACTGTATACTAAGTATTTCAACAAAAGCCATATTTTCCCCATTTTCCCTCTCTTCTCACCCTTCTGTGTCTGCCTGCTTTGTCTAACGCAGCAAAGCGACTATCATTTTCAGTTCAGAATTGAACAATAGAACTAACTCTTTCTTCCCCACCAAGAAGGACAGTCTGACTGAATAATACACATCCAATATTCACTGTCTCCAAAAGAGACTTCAATAGGTTTTAATTAAGTTTTTTTTTTTTGCATAAGCAATCAATCAGTTTCAGTGCTCTTTACCTCATTTTGATTCTTTTCCTTTTGTGTATTTCAATTTATAAGTTTCTAATCTTCGGTTTGAATTTTATAGTTAGTCGTGGTATTAATCAGGCTAAGGTTTCCTTATATCAACCCCCAAACCTTGTTTAACACTGTTTAAATGTTGGACAGTGATTGAATTGTGTTAACACCTTTGGCTCATACATTACATCTAAATTAATACAGTGAATCTTCCCTCATCTTGTAAGATATTTTGAGCTAGGTTAAGAATACGATATATATTTAGGTCTAATGGATAGGGTGCTCTCCTGGGACTCAGAACTGGGTCCAATTCCCAGCTCAGCCCCACATGACTTGTGTGACCTTAGACAGGTTAATTAAACTACTTTTAGCCTCAGTTTCTCATTGTACAAATAGGGATGGCATTTCTCTGTGGCACAGAGGAGTTGTGAAGATAAAATCCACGAATGATTGTGAAGTGCTCAGATACTACCGAGATAGATTCCTGATCTTTTTTTTTTTTTTTAAACACTGTGAAACAGATCTACAGAAAGTATTTTTGTCAAGAAAATTAAAAAGGGTCTCTTTGTGGGTAGATATGATATAAAAGGATGAAGATTTCTGGAATGTTACATTCAGTGTACCATGACGTGTATTTTGCTGCTATGGACAACATTAACAAAAACCTTTTTAAATACACTTTTATCCACATCAGAAAATTAGTGGTGCAACAAAGAGATGTTGTGCTATGATCAGAATATGAAAAAGAGTCAGGGACGATAAACTAATCCCATCTTCCTGCCATTTCCCCACAACTTTTAAATGAGAGTTTAGTGAATGCAGAGAAAAACTGGATATTCATTTGAATTAGAAAGTGAGGGCTAGATTTTCAAAGGGACTTTTACTACTACTTGCCACTTAAGGAACCTAAATCTCAGAATCAGGACTCAGTTGGGATTCACAAAACCCCGCTCAGCTGCCCTGAACCCTGTAGATGCCTAAACTCCCTTGGCACCTACATTTTTGCCGTAATATTTCACTACATACTTCTGGGCATGCACAGTGCAGCCTCATGCAGGGCCGGCTCTAGGATTTTTGCCACCCAAAGCAAAAACAATTTTGGCCGCCCCATCCCCTTATTTAATTACCCCACCCCCGGCCCCGCCTCAACTCCGCCCCTTCCCCAAATCCCCAGCCTTGCCTTCTCCCCCAGGCTCTCAAGCCTAGGAAGGAGGGAGGGCGGGGGAGAAGCGGCACCCGCGCCGCGGGCACTCGGAGTCTCCCCCCCTCCCAGGTTTGAGAGCCTAGGAGGGAGGGGGAGACCCCGAGCCGCTGCTCCCCCTCCCTCCGAGGCTTCAGAGCCTGGGAGGGAGGGCAAGTAGCGGCGCGCGAATCAGCTGTTTCGCGCGCCGTGGCAGCAACAGCGTAGGTGAGCTAGGGCGGCCGGGGCACATTTTTAGGGGCGGCATTCTGGCGCCAGCCATGCTGCCCCTAAAAATGTGCCGCCCCAAGCACCAGCTTGTTTTGCTGGTGCCTAGAGCCGGCCCTGGCCTCATGCCAGGCATCCAGATGTCTAATTCCCAAAGCAATGCACAAACCAGAAGAAGATGACATTCCTCCGCCAAACTCACCTGTGGGGCCTGAGTTTGATTTGGTAAGCATGCTTAGACTTCACTTACGAGAACGGGCCCCAACAGGCAAGCTTATACAAAATGGCCAGGGAGAGCAGAAGGGAGGTGCTCCTTCATAACGTTTAGTCGAGTGGTTAGGGCACTACCTTGAAATGTAGGGGGCCATATAATCCCTACACAGATTCCCAGTGGGCTGGATTGTCACCTAAATTATCTTCACAAGCAGAAAAACATTATACCACTAAAGGTGCTAACACACCTGGCACAAATGATGAATACTGGCAACAAACTGTTCACCAAACCAAGAATAATGTACTGAAGAACTAACAAGCAAACTAGAGAATTTTGTAATCTGTTCATGAACCGGGAGAGGAGAAAGAAAAAGATCATAAGAAATTATTTGTTGCAAATTATTACCTCAGATCTATTTTTAATCCCCTCTCTTTAGAAATAATTCTGTGTCCCTTGAGCTAGTTTATACTCTTTGCTTCAATATACTTCCCCAGTTATGTGTCCTATACATTAATCAGCTTTTGCATGAATCACTACTAAATTACTTTGGTATCTAAATCCATAGTCTTCTGGCATACTATTTAGAGTAGAACGTATAATGATAATCTGGCAGGATTATCCTATTTTGATTCAGCGGGAGAGTGGGGAAGGTTAATTGATTTACACCATTTGCTTAGTTCCTAATGTTTTCACAGATTCTGGTAGTGCCAACAAACTAAACAGTTGTTCTTCTACGACACTATCTTAACTCTCATGCCCTTGCTGTTTTATAGCCTCGGGAATTTTCACCAGTGCTGCACTATTAGTTCCAGATCTTTCAGTGCATTCTCACAGGCAATGAGTTTAGCTGTCCTATCATTCCCCAGTGCCTTGCCCATCAGAGACAATTTTTTTCCACATCCTGCTGCAATTGTCTATTTTTTGTGAGACATCTAGTCCAATAAATGAACTTTTTAGATACATTTTGTCTGGGGGTTTATTCTCCAGTTGTCTATTTTTCTTGATATTTTCAGTACTGGACGGTTTCCCTGCAAATTATTGAGACATTTAATTCAGGAAACTCTATTCATCTCCTCTGCCTTTTAGCTACTTCCAAGATGCTGCTTCCATTAGCTTCAGCCTTCTTTCAAGGGAAATGCTTTTAAAAAGCAGAATATTTAGTACCTATATGCAGCTCCCTTTAGATGGATTGTTCTTTGGAGACTATATTATATAGAAATCTAATAATTTTAAATACATCAGGATCACCTTCTCTTCCATTTAATCGCTATTCGATTGTTTTAGCATGTCAGAGTGATAGGGAACCATTCACAAAACTGAAGCAATACAGACTGTCTGCACTCTTTCTCTGTTTTTTTTCACCCACTTGACAAGTGAGTCTATGTGTAAAGCCTGGCTATTATCTAAAAAGGAAGATGCTAAGGTTCTCCTTAAAATAGGCCATAGAAATCAGAGATAGAAAAACCTAGTAGATGATGTAGTCCATCCCACTCCAGAGCAGCACTGTGCCATATAGTATATAAATTTTGTCCAGTCTAGTTTTAAATGGCTCATGTGGCTTCCACTAAAATGATAGTATGAGAGTGTGGAAAACCAAGTATGGTCCTGATGAAAGAAGTTTAACCAGCAAATAAGATACTTGCATCGACGTTACACGTTACTTTTCATAGTGCCAAGAAAGAAACTCTGAAAAGTTTGCCAGACACAACCAACCTTTAACAGAGTAGGAGACTCAGATAGAATCTTCGGGGCTGTCTTCACTATACTACCCTAGACTGTACCAGCCTGGGTACAGTGCCAGAGCTATGTTGGCATAACCCCACAGTGCCCAGCTACCTGTTCTGACACCGCACTGCACCCCGGAAGCGGCCAGCAGCAGGTCTGGCTCTTAGGCGGGGGGAGGGCCACGGGGCTCCCTGCAGTGCCCCCACCCCAAGCACCAGCTCTGCACTCCCATTGGATGGTTCCTGGCCAATGGGTGCTGGGGGGGAGGGTGTGACGGGTTGGATCACAGAACCCCCCTTGGGAGCTGCCAACTGATGTGTCAAGACTACTTCTGCCCCTGCCTTCCTGCCTTGTCAGCTTAGGACTTCAGTGCCCTGCCTGGCTTGAGCCAGACTCGCTAGCCTACTGCAAACCCAGACCCAGGTCTGAATCACGTCCCCTAACAGCTGTAGGCTTACCTGAAAGCAGCTAAAGTAAGTGTTCTTCTCTTTAACACTCAGATCCCCAACTCCCAATGGGGTCTAAACCCAAATAAATTTGTTTTACCCTGTATAAAGCTTATACAGGGTAAACTCATAAATTGTTCACCCTCTAGAACACTTATAGAGAGATATGCACAGCTGTTTGCCCCCCAGGTATTAATACATACTCTGAGTTAATTAATAAGTAAAAGTGACTTTATTAAATACAGAAAGTAGGATTTAAGTAGTTCCAAGTAGTAACAGACAGAACAAAGTAAATCCCCAAGCAAAATAAAATAAAACAGGCAAGTCTATGTCTAATCAAACTGAATACAGATAATCTCACCCTTAGAGATGCTTCAGTAAGTTTTTTTCCTCAGACTGGACACCTTCCAGGCCTGGGCACAATTCTTTCCCCTGGTACAGTTCTTGTTCCAGCTCAGGTGGTAGCTAGGGGATTCTTCATGATGGCTCTCCACTTTGTTTTGATCCACCCATTTATTTTTGCATAAAGCGGGAATCCTTTGTCCCTCTGGGTCCCCCCCACCCCCTTCTCAATGGAAAAGCGCTGGGTTAAAGATGGATTTCAGTTCAGGTGACATGATCACATGTCACTCTAAGACAGTGGTTCCCAAACTGGGGTTCGTGAACCCCCAGGGGTCCACAAAATGTTACAGGGGGTTCTCGGGAAAAAATTCCCTAATGGCGGACAGAGCTGTCCCTAGGGACCCCGGCACGGGGCCAGCAGCCCGGAGCCCTTGGACTTCCAAGAGCTAAGCAGATCAAAGCAAGCATATCTATCACACTGAGGAGATTTAAACTTCAAGACTCCTTATAAGAAATGGAAAGGGAGGTGGATATTTTTTGCTTTTTAAAATTAAATAGGCAGCTAGTATTGTTTTTAAAATTATTATGAAGAACAAGTTTAAGCTTTGTTGTAACGTGCATTGTTTGCCTGGACTGCTCAAGACCTGAATGCTTGTGGAGGAACTCTTTGAGTTGGCTTCTTAAATATCTTCATGCTGTTTCACATCTGATACTCCTTGATGAAACATAGGAGCCTTGTCTTAATAACAGGCTGATTCAAAGTGATACAAGCTACGAAAGTGAGATCTTGGAAGAGTGTTGCCGTTTTCATAATGTAATAAAAATACTGTAATGATAAATAATAATAAATAGTGTGTAATAAGCATGTCATAAAAACAAATTTTATATTTCCAAGATCACTGCTTTTATAATTTATACTCAGGTAAAGGAGAAAATCCCTGGAAATATTCATTTTTAGGAGGGGGTTCGCGAGACTTGACATTTTTGTGAAAGGGGTTCACTGGCTGTAAAAGTTTGGGAACCTCTTTTCTAAGACTTCATTACCCGTTGACAGCACCCATGTATACAGGAAGACTTACAGGTAAAACAGAGCCTTCTGCAGTCAATTGTCCTGGTTAATGGGAGTCATCAAGATTCCAAACCACCATTAATGGCCCACACTTTGCAAAATTACAATAGGCGCTCAGAGTTATATTTCATATTTCTAGTTTCAGATACAAGAATGGTACATTTATACAAATAGGATGATCACACTAGGTAGATTATGAGCTTTGTAATGATACCTTACAAAAGACCTTTTGCATGAAGCATATTCCAGTTACATTAGCATATTTTCATAAAATCATATAGAGTGCAACATCACAGAGGGTGGTGCCTGCGGGCGAGAGCCACGCAGAGCCACTTGTACGCCTCTGCCTAGGAGCTGGACAAGCGCAGCACAGTCCGCGGTACCAAGATGCATGGTAAGCCTGCCTCTGCACCCCAGCTCCACTGCTGACTGGCAGTCGCAAGAGGTAAGTCCGCACCCCAACCCCACACCCCAATCCTCTGTCCCAGCCCTGACTCCCCCCAACCCAGAACCCCTTCCTGTACCCCAAACCCCTCATCCCCGGCCCACCCAAGAGCCTACACCCCTAGCCCAGAGCGCTGATCCCCTCCCGCACCTCAACCCCCAGCCCTGAGCCCTCCCAAACCCAGAACCCCCTCCAGCATCCCAAACCCCTCACCCCCAGATCAGACCCCCAAACCCCTCCGGCACCCAACCCCCTGCCCCAACCCTGAGCTCCCCCCCAAACCCAAAGCCCCTCCTGCACCTGAAACACTTCATCCCCGACCCCACCCCAGTCTGCACCCCCAGTCCAGAGCCCTGACCCCCTCCTGCACCCCAACCCCCGCCCCAGCCCAGAGCCCCCTCCTACACCCTGAACCCCTCATTCCCGGCCCCACCCTGCAGCCCTCACCCCCACATCCCAACCCTCTGGCCCAGCCCTGAGCCTCTCTCACACCCCAAACCCCTCATCCCCAGCTCTGTTGGGTCGCCGGCATCAACAATTTTCTTCAACTGGGTCCCCAGAAAAAAGTTTGAAAACCACTGATGCAATATACACTGGTTTATAGTGGGGCTCTGTAAGAGATCCATGATTTAGCTATTGTCTCCAAGTTAAAAGAGCTAGTCCTTTAACTCATGCAGGAGAGGCTTGTGCCTTTGGATCCAGAGGTCCTGTATTCATTCCTGATGTGGAACTGTCCAGACTCCAGAGGCAATAATCCAGATGCATCTCAGCTACATTGTCTTCCAGCCCTTCAACAGTAGCTTTGCCTGTTGATAGAAGTTGCTGATGTATTTCTTTATATACATCTTTCTTTTTTTCATGTCGCCAAGTACTAAGAACTTGTTTGGATGTAGAAAGTAAGGTTAATCTTGACATCAATTTTAACCACTCCCTTTCCGTGTGAGTCAGATGCAGTGTGGAAATGGTTTTCAGTTGTGGAATTTGTACACGGTCCCTTATTTATGCAGTGATGATCAGCCTACATTAATTCCCTCCCCACCAGGCTTCTGTGCCATTGTCAGCGTGTTCAGAACACAGCAGTGTATGTTTGTTCACTGGTTTGTGTGATTTGATTTCATCCCATTACAACGTGTTATTTGCAATGGTGGCCATTGAAATGATGAGTGGACTTTAAAATCGATCCTCTTGATTTTTAGAGACATACACAGTGCAGATCTTGGTTGTATCCAGGGCTTCCTCATTGTGTCTCATCACCACAAATATCTGCACTTAGGTGCCACATGGTTTTTTAAAGTTTCATTTTAGGTTGGCAAGTAACTGTACCTGGGCTGTAGGCCAGAGAATATGGAGGTCGGTCCCCTATCATGTCTCATGCACTTTTAACAAACCCCATTTTCTGTGGGCCAAATTCTTGAATTTTCAAAGGAGCCTAAGTAAAGTTAGGCATCCAGTTCCCATTGTATTTCAAAAGGAACTTGCATGGCTAACACTTGTAGGCTTGTTTGGAAATCTGACTCACTGTCCTTACTTAGTCAAAACCCTCCCTCCAATCCCTGGGAGTTGTAATGCAGTGTAAAAATGAAGTAAAACCCTCAGGATTTGGCCGCCCGTGTTTTCTATTTCAAAATTTCTGGTTGGTTGTTGGTTTTTTTATGACCATTTTTATCCCTATGTTTATTACTTTTCTCTACCCATCCCACTTGCCAGTCTCTCCCTTTGGTGGCATCGACTTGTTCCCATTTTAAGTGGATTGTATTGTAGCTGTAGCGCACAATGAGCACATAAGTGGGGATGGGGTGTGGGGAGGGGGAGTGAGAATTACTTTTTAAGGCATTGACAGAGATTTTCAAAGGCCGGCACCTCACTCCCGCTGAAAGTTAGGCATCTATGCACCATTTGTGCTTTTGAAAATCTGCCCCATTCACATTCGGGCAGCCCTCAAGGTATGTCTACACTCCTGTAAAAATCCACGGCTGACCCGTGCCAGCCGACTTGGGCTAAGGGGCTGTTTAATTGCTGAAGCTTGGTTCTAGGACCCTGCAAGGTGGGAGAGGCCCGGAGCTCAGGCTGCAGCCCAAGCCCAAACATCTACGCCGCAATTAAACAGCCCCTTAGCCCGCGCCTCACAAGCTCAAGTCAGCTGGCACAGGCCAGCCACAGGTATCTAATTGCAGCATAGACAAACTCTCAGAGGCCCCAGTCAGGAATGAGGCTCCATTGTGCTGGGTGGTGTAGAAACATAGAGGGAATCATGGTTCCTGCCCCGAACAGCTTCCAGTCAAAGACGAGCAAAATCTGAACAATAACTTAGAGATGCATTGTTGTCTAGTGGCTAAGCTATTGGTTTATGACTTAAGTGACCTGGGTTCTTGCCCCAGTCTAGTGACTTCTTCTGTTTGTTTCCCCTCTGTCTTGCCCCAGTCTAGTGACTTCTTCTGTTTGTTTCCCCTCTCTGACCCTTTGTCTTGTCTATGTAGATTATAAACTCATCTGGCCAGTGTCTGTTTCGTACCATGTGTTTGTAGAATGCTTAGCACAAGAGGGTCCAGATCTCAACTGGTACATCTAGGTGCTATTGTAATCCAAACAATTAATAGTATAACCACCCCGTGCTATGCCTCAGCCTCCTGCTCTAATTGCCCCCAGCCGAGCCATTAAACACTGGGCCCAATCCTGAAAGGGCTTAAATTCCCAGGAGGTCCTCAACACTTCATACATTTGGGCCTTAAATTATTATCAGTAGTAATAATAGAAATAGTATGGATTGCAAGCAGAAATTCATGGACTTTTAAGAGTTGGGTCCAGTACAGCTCCTATTGAAGTCAATTGGCAGATCAGTGGCTTAGCTGGGAGGATGCTAGGGCGATGTTTATTAAAGCAAATTTCATCAGACCTATTTAATTCATTTTTGGAGGAGGCACCTTATTTAAGATTAATTGCAGGCAGTTTTTTCCAATCTGGATGTAAGTTTTTGCAGTGCCTTCAATGACACATTTAAAGTATTGCTCAGAATGTTTCCAGAGTTCACCCAGTAAACTGGTCTGGACTAATAGCCCTGATTCTTATTTCAACTATCTTTTACATTAATATTCAGCAACATGTTTTTGTAAAAATACAAAGCAACAACATCACACTATCCAGAGCTGTTTCATGACTTCAGTCCATACCTGACACCAAGTAACTGACTTACCACACATTTGCATAGGGAAAAAGTAGCCCCAGGTAATTCAGTCTATCTCATTAATTCTGAGGTAAAAGTTTAGATTATAGAGTCATAAAATGTAAATTAGTTAAGTGTTCCCCTGCATCAGTCCTCTAAAGAAAAGGAAGTTGGTCATTCTTGGTTTATTTCACTAGGGAATTATTTGCCTGGATTACTTCAACATTTAATTAAATTGTCATATAACACATATAAAATACCAAATAAAATGGACTTTTGCTGCGTCATTACATTAATTTCCTGTCACCAAAAGTGTTTAGCTTGTTAGCTATCTAACTTAAACCTGCTCACTGGCAATTAAGCGTTATATTTGAATATGTTTAGACCATTTACAGTCCTCTTTTTACTGCACTCCTGTTAAACTTTTAATTTTCTTTTGGTTGTAATTAGCATTTGGGGAGTTCAGTTCCTCTAATAGGTTCTGCATAATTTACATGTTATGTTATTCTGCTTGTTTGTCAGGGAAGCAGTGAAGAAACACAGGGAAATTGATGCATAAAAATTATTGCATCAAAACTAAACACTTCTGTGAAACATTTTTTCTGCAATCAGTATGTGATCTGAATTCTTCAGAATTTGCCAACTTACCGTAATGGAAAACCGGGTGTATTTCTTTACAATAATGTATGTAATTGATTCATCAAGAGTATGGTCCAAAATTAGCATAGGAAGACTGGCCGTCAGGACTCCTGGGTTCTGTTCCCATATCTAACACTGTATTTTTATATGACTTTGGACAAGCTCCTTTAACTTTCTGTTCTTCAGTTTATTCATCCATAAAATGGTTGTAATAATAGGGTTGGTGAGGCTTAATATCTGTTTTTTGAGATCCTTGGATTAAAGGTGCCTTATATATACCAAGTAGTATTGGCCTAATCCTTAGGGGTGTGTCTCCACTGCAATCAGAGGTATCACTGCAGCAGATGTTGATGTACCCCAAGCTTTTATCTGACTACTTTGAATAACAATAGCAGTGAAGACACAGCAGCACAGGTTGTACAAGCCCACATGGGGATGCTAGGTATATACTTGAGTGGCTAGCCTGTGCTGCTTCTGATCCACTGCTATTGGTATTCAATCAAAACTAGCTTGGGTTTGCTTACATGCGCTACAGTCACACTCCTGATTGCAGTGGAGACACACCCTATGTCATTATTGAGGCAAACCCATCAGAAAATGTCTATATTGCTTGAGTAAACCTGGCAGCAGTTGGTCCAGTATCGTAAATTATCCCAGTAGCCAAAGCACTTGAGTACTTGCCCGCTCTAGTTTGCCAGATAACATTTGGAGAGAAATTGAGTAACTTCCTCCCTACCCAGACACCCAGCAGGCTAGAAATCCACTTTACTCACTGCCGTCCACTAATTACATCCAGACACTTAGATCACGGCTACACTTAAAACACTGCATTGGTGCAGCTGCACTGCTGTGGTGCTTTAATGAAGACGCACTAAGCCAACAGGAGAGAGCTCTCCCATTAGCGTAGTTAATTCACCTCCCCGAGAGGCAATAGCTATGTCGGCGGAAGAAGCCCTCCTGCCAACACAGCGCTGTCTACATGGGGAGTTAAGTCGGTATAACTATGTTGCTTGGAGGTGTGGATTTGTCAAACTCCTGAGTGAAGTGGTTATACCAATATAGTTCTGTAGTGTAGGCCAGACCTTAGGCTGAGTAGTTACTGAGATCCATTGTTTACTTGACCGCATCTAGTTTCTCAGTTGTCAGTGGTGTCCCAAGTCAAAATCAGTGTCAAAGTAATCGTTTCCAAACTGAGGGGAAGATAGCAAGGCAGCTTGCACTGTGGAGCCGTCAGAATGCAGCTGACACTCGGCTCTGTCTCTCTTTTTCATTGGCACAGGCTAGCACGGTGCCTGTTTCCCCAACACCTGTCTGAAGTGCACTTGGCTGACAGAGTCCCTTGTAACTTATTCTAGATAAGATGGAAGTAATAGAAATTGATTCAAAAGCATAAGTGGCCTGCTCCCATTCCACTGAAACAAATGGGACTCTTGCCTTTCACCTCAATAGGAGCAGGATCTAGTGTATAGCGAGACGACAGGATGATGCTTACCCTCATGACTGGCGGGGGGGGAGGGGTCTGCCCATCCCCTGTCAATGAGTTCCACAATTCAGGAGTGCTTCGAGGCTCAGATGTCTTTGATGGACTTTTTTTCAGTTGTGTTTAGCATGACGATTGCAAAAGTTACTTAGTGATATCAACCTGGCCAGCCCCTGTCCCTGTCTCTCGATCATCCAGATCAAACTATTGCAATGGGACTGCTCTTAAAGATCTTTCAGCTAGTACAGGAAACATAGGCTTGGCAGAATTCAATTTTTATATTTTTTTTATAATTTCAACAGATGATATCAATGATTATTTTAAGCATATTTTTCAATTATCGATTTAAGTTTTCACAGTTGTGCAAAATTATTAATTTCAAGCACTTTGTAAAGTTTATTTAAATTTTTACAGTTGTGAGAAATTATGGGGGGCAGGCAATGGGGGATAGATAATTATTCAATTACAATACATGTTAAGCTTCAAAAAGTTAAAGTTTTATAACAGTTAAAACACAAATGGTCAACATCACATGTCAAAATATACAAAGTTTCTTTAACTCGCACTTTAGTTGTCAAGCAGCATTTTTCTTACTTTGTCTATCTGTAAATTTCTATTATCACTGATGGAAACAGAGTCATTCTCATTCTCTCTGTCCCAATTAATATTTAATTAAAGTGGAAGAACTTAACCTGGAGAGATTAAAGTAAGGCCATCTCCAACTATTCCAGTGCCATCTATTTAGCTAGAGTGGGAACTTGAACTTGGTATACTTCACATCCTGGATGAGTTACCTTAGCCACTGTGCTAAAGGTCACAAGGGAGACCCACTTTCTCATCTCCGACTCCAAACCCTGGCTGTTTTACTGGAACTCAGCTGCAGGACCCAATCTAGTAAGCAGCCTCTGAGCACACCTACCACATTGGGCCCTGCACGCAAGTTAGGTAGCTAAACACTTATCTTCCCCTGGTTCATGACTTGCTCTGGAGCTTACATGGGAGATAGGGGCCCAGACACCTAGAGTGAGGCAGCAGTGTGCTTGCCCAGAGGCAGAAACATAGGTGCCTAATGCACTTTTACTGCAAAAACTTAGATGTTGAGCTCTTTGAGGCTCCTACAAGGGTAGGTGGCAGCCAAGTGGGAGTTTTCTGGATCACAGTGGCACCTACAAATAGCATTTATATGTGTCTCAATGCCTTTGCGGCTCCCACCAATAGCCTCTGTGCTCATTTACTCCTCGCCTGGAAATCCGAGTTGCCCATCAATTTGCCTGTTTTTCTTATTTGATCTATAATCTGATAAGTCATGAAAGTTTGCAGTCAAGAGCTTTCCTTGATGATGTAATGAGAATGATGGTTACGGCTAATTATCAGTGCAGCCATCTGCAAGAGTCCAAGACGGAGAGAGACCAGCTTGAGAAAGGACAGTGTTTCAGAGAAGAAATCAGCAAATGAAACGAGGGCAGATTATGAGGCGGGCCACTACAGGGACGGTTTGAGTTACTGAGCATCTGTAACACAGTGCTGAATTACTACAGCTAATTCACTAACCAAGGGGCTAATCCATCAGCCTTTTTCCACCCGAGCAAACCTTAACCAAGTGGTAAATTCCATTGGAATGCAAGGGATTACCCACCTGAGAGAGGATTATTCCCATGAGTAAAGGTTGCAGGATCTGACTCGGGCTAAGATTCCCATGTTTGTTGTAACTCAGCTGCAGAGGTTTGAAATAACTAATGAGAGGTAGAGTTCCCTCAGACTGAAAGGTCACTGAGTCATAATGAGCCACCTGGCCCCAGGGTTTCTTTGCAGATGCCAGTTATTGTTACTTATGTATTAGTGCTCTCAGTGTATCAGAAATACATTGCTATATTGCAAAAAGCCTGTCCATGGATCTGGCATCTTTGCCAAAAATTAAAAATCAAATCAAAATGAAAGCAAGCAGCTGCCTCTTGGCCTCATGCCAAAAAAATAGCCAACCACAATATAAGTCCAAACAACACCCTCATGCCATACAAATATCAGTCTTTATCATTCCAGTCTCCCCAGAAACCTTGGTAAAGAGTTAGGGTCTTGCAGTAAGCCCAGAAGGTCAGAGCAAGGCCACAGAAAGTCTGATGAAGAGCAATTGCCCAACTCAACTCTCTGCAAATCCTCAGCAAGGTAAGAATAGACCCACCTCCCTCTTCTGCTATTGTCTGCCAGCAAGTTAACAATACCTCAGGATCAGTAGTATTGAAGGCAACTGATGAATCTAACAATGTCAATATGGACATCCAATCTTCATACATAACCATTCAGAGTTTGATATTAATACAGAAGGACTGCAGGCCGAACCCTTCAAGGTGTTGATACAGTAGAACATCACAGTTACGAACACCAGAGTTACAAACTCAACCACACACCACATCTGGAACAATTAGGCAGCAGAAGAGACAGAAGAAAAAAGCAAACGCAGTACAGTACTGTGTTAAATGTAAACTACTAAAAAAAAAGGGAAAGCAGCATTTTTCTTCTGCATAGTAAAGTTTCAAAGCTGTATTAAGTCAATGCTCAGTTGTAAATTTCTGAAAGAATAACCATAACATTTTGTTCAGCGTTACAAACATTTCAGAGTTACAACAACCTCCATTCCTGAGGTGTTCATAACTCTGAGGTTCTACTGTATCTTGTTGCAATGAGTCCCACAGGCAAACTGTGCATAGAGTCGGAAAAATATTTATTTTTGTATCAATTTTAAATTTGCTTGCTTTTAGTTTTATTGAATGTCCCCTTGTTTTCATCCTATGATGAAGGATAAATAGCAGTGTCTGATCTCTATACCATTTACTGTTTTGTATATTTTTTGCATGCCCTCTCTTATTCACCTACTGAAATACAAAGTATCGTCTCTGACCCCAGCTTTGATTACATAAAAAAGAAAATAACTAAAATAATTATTTCTAAAAAAATCTTTCATACTAAAGTTCATGAAACTTTCAGGATTCTCAAACACTTTCTCAAATGCCCAGCAGTGTTTTGAATACTCATAAATAGCATCATGAGTGATATTTTCAAAAGCCATTTGACAACAAAAAATTCAACAAGACTTTTGCTCCTAAGTCACTTATGTGCTTTAAAAAAAAATCTCACTTAATATGTCTTCCTGGATCATCCAGGATGATCACTTTTATTTATGAAAATATTTGCAAATTAGTTTTACTATTTAGACTGCAAGTTCTTCAGGGCTGGGACTGTCTCTCACGATGTGTTTGTACAGACCCTAGCACAACAGGGTCTCTGATTTCAGTTGGGGGCCTTTAGACAGGGTAGTAAAACAAAAAAATAATTCCTATAGCATAAAAAGTTATTTAAAGTTAGCTAAGATTGCACTGATCAACTTCAATAACATTTTCTTCAGGCGCTGAAAAGTTAGCAAATACATTATTGAAGGTCAATAACCATACTTCCTTTTTGTCTACCTAAGCCAATAAAAGTCTGATCAACAGTTACCTAAGGCTTGGTCTACACTACCCCCCCCAATTCGAACTAAGGTACGCAACTTCAGCTACGTGAATAACGTAGCTGAAGTCGAAGTACTTTAGTTCGAACTTACCTTGGTCCACACGCGGCAGGCAGGCTCCCCCGTCGACTCCGCGGTACTCCTCTCGCCGAGCTGGAGTACCGCAGTCGACGGCAAGCACTTCCGGGTTCGACTTATCGCGTCCAGACTAGACGCGATAAGTCGAACCCAGAACTTCGATTTCCAGCCGTCGAACTAGCTGGTAAGTGTAGCCAAGGCCTAACAGTTGCCATCCTTCTTCCATAATGTATTGATAACACCCAAGGTTGCATAAACTACCACACAGCTCTAATGCTGTCAAATTTTTAACATATGGATGTTTCTTGTATGTATCTAAGTGCTGCTTCAATGCATATAACAATCATTTTCTTTGACCAGCTCTATTTAGGAGTAAACTGTGCTTCTAATCAATTTTCCATTTCATTTTGAAATGATGTATCCAGGGATACACAACCAACCACCACTACATAGTGTTTGTATATTGCATGTGCCATTCCTGAAATGTTTATCAAATGATTAACAGTAATAGGGCTTGGAGGTACAACATTTAGGGACTGAGAGAGGCAATCACAGAGCTACTAGCAAGAGAGATCCTGATCTGGTGATAATCCAAATAAATCTTGTTTTTTTTTTAACTTGTTGAAAGATTATCTGCATATAAATCTCCAATGGATTTAGTGCCAGCACTCTTCCAAATTTCCCAATGGAATAAATGATCATTAGCTTTTTAGCTTCTGCTCATTCCCCTTGAGAGGAAAGTATTTAGGTAAATATCACACTGCTACTCAATAAACCATGAGCCAGATCCCAAATTTCCTTGTTTTTCAAAACTGTGTTCTTGAGCTGCTTGGATCCTATCCCTAGGCATGAGTGGGCGTCATTTCCCTTAGATTCTTATTTTCTCATACTCAGTCATAGTGAGATTTCATAAATTAAACAAAGACCATAACCACAATGTAGATTCAAACTAGGGAAATTTAAACATCCTGCTAATTCCCCCCCCCAATGTAGAATTTTAATTTTACTCTTTTTTTTCACCTCCCCTCGCGCTTGTCTTTGCACCTGTTAATCACCTGTAAGAGACGTTTACTGCAAATATAATCACCAAGGCTTGCTCTTACAAAACCATTGGCAAAACTCCTGTTCACTTCAATGCAAGCAGTGGACTCAATATCGATTTGTATTCAACACTCCACGGGCCCTAATCCTCAGAGGTGATGAGCACCCTCAGCTCCCACTGACATCAAGATGTCAGAGTGATACCACATAAAAAATAAATATACTCTAGGTACATCACTACATTAGATAGAGATACCACACAAAATCAGATCCATACTTTGTTGTCCCCCGATCCTGCTCCCACTGACTTAAAGGAGAACACAGCATGGCCCTCAAGATCAAGTCATACAACCTTTACTTATGCAGTGTGGCATCTTGTCCAGAGTATTGGGGTGGGACTCAGCACACCTGGGCTCTGCCACCGACCTGCCGTGTGACCTTGGACAAGTCACTTTACTCTGCTTCCATTCTTTGTCTTGCCCATTTCTCAATTTTGTAGAGCTCACCCAGTGCTCTGGTTGTGAGGTCATTGGGGCAAGAACTTTCTCTTACTACACCTCTACCCTGATATAACATGACCCAATATAACACGAATTCGGATATAACGTGGTAAAGCAGTGCTCCGGTGTAGCGGGGCTGCGCACTCCGGTGGATCAAAGCAAGTTCAATATAACGCGGTTTCACCAATAACATGGTAAGATTTTTTGGCTCCCAAGGACAGCATTATATCGAGGTAGAGGTGTATGTGTATCAAATGTACATCTCCTAGCACCGTCGGTTAGATCTCCAATATAAATAATAATATTCCTTACTCAGACAAGTTGTATCATCAGGCCCATAATTAGATGCATCCTCTTTCTGATGTACTATGACATTGCTCATTGATTGTACAAGGGAGACTGAAGCTAATTTATACCTCTAGTTATCCTTTGAAACTGCCAGTGAAAATGTATTGTGCACTGAGAGAATGGTGGATAATTTAAATAGGATCTGACATGGATATCACCAGTTCTTCTCACCAAACCTTTTTTGAAGTTCAGCTAGGCTTGGAAAGAACTTTTTTTCCCTCTCCCTCTCTCCCTTCATGTGCTTCTGTGTTCCCTGGTTTATGGTTATTGAAATGCTACAAGAAACGCTATGCTTGGGATCTTTCCCACATCCCTGCTGAGACCACAAAGTGCTAGAAATCTATTCGGAAAAACAGGCTTTCAAGATTCCCCTGCACCCTCCACAAACCTTATTTTCTGCTGCGATTTCTCTGGCACCCCTGAGTCAATTCTGGGAAAGGCAGGGGGAGGCAGTGTAGTTCTCTGGGTGGCATAGGCAATGGATAGAATCATGTCAGATTAGCATGCAACTGATCTCCTTTCAGCACAGTTTGAATAGGGGACCAGACAGCCCTAACAGCAGTTAGGGAATACATATATTATATGGCACAGAAACACAGGCGGAAAGAATACTGCAGCAATGGCAGCTTGAGGCACAGAAATCACCCAATCCCTTCCTAGCTCCCGCTGCAGAAAGGATGTGGGGGGAGGAGTCTGCCTTTATTATTTGCATCTCCTCAAAATAAATATTGTGTGTGCTCATCAGGATTCTCTCCATAAAACAGACAGAATGGAACAATCCCGCAACCTTGCTGCAGCTCTCTCTCTGAAAGCCAGTGCACAGCCATGCTCTTGTTTTGCTTAGGACTGGTTTTAATTTGAATGTTTCAAAAATCAGACTCATTCTCTCTGTGGCTGATGTGCCAAGCAAACTAGGATGGGACCCCGGGACCTCAGTTCACATAGACACCCAATGGCTTGGCAGCTGGTTTTCTTAAATGACCAATGCTAATATATATGAGCAAACCCCTCCGTCCCCACCACCACCACTCAGTTATGTTGTGTCAAGGGGATATTCATCAATGTTCACCAATTACTGCTAAATAAGCATCTCAGTCGTGAGCTTCCACAAAGCCAGATTCCTCTGAGCCTAATTTAGCATCTATAGGTTCCAGAAAGGGCAAGAAATTAAATCTCAGGTCCTGCTCCATTCAGTCCCCCATTGAGTGTGCTGGGCTGTACAGAGAGATGAGCAGGTAACGCCTTCCTTTATATTAAAATTTGTTCGGTAGGTGTCAAGGAGTCAGCGCTTCAGTTGTTGCACATCAGTGTAGCTGAGGATCTGGCCCAAAGACCCACATTTTCAAATGCGGATATAGTAGGAAGAGAGCCTGAGACATAAGCCCTTGTATCAGAGGCCTGGTATTAGTCCTGAGGCCTGGGCTAAAGTTGTAGTCAAAGCTTTACTGATATAAAGCAAAGACAAGTTGTGAGCAAGAGTCAGGGCCTGCTCACAGAATCTGGCAAGAACAGGGCTGATATTGCAGAAATACACATTTCTAAGTGCTAAGCACAGAGTACTCATGCAAATACATCCCGTTATCAAGGATGGTACAAAAGCATTCCCCAATGATAACAGGAACACACTGACCCCTCCTAAAAGATAAGGTCAGGATAACAGTACGGAACAGATAGGTTTTGATTGAACCAACATGTACAGGTGATAGGTGATAACTAGCCGTGTCAAGGGGCAGTAACTAACTACGTCAGAGGGGTAGTACATAACTTGTTTGTATTGGGATATAAAGATGTATCTCAGAGGGAGTATCTTTGTCCAGCCAAGGTGGAAATGGAAAGTCCCGCCATTCACTGAGCCTCATCCATTGTTACGGGCATACATGTATTAGTAGAGTCTGCCAGGTGCTATTACCGTGCTTTATTGACAATAAACCTGGCCCGGCGCCTTCGTATCTTAACAGAACTTGTGGTCATTGGGCGGTTCGCTGAAGGTCTGCTGTGCCAGCTGTCTGCACAAAGCTGGGGCAGCAAACAGGGAGAACACAGAGAAAACACACATAGGCAGCCGAATATCTAACCACACTGGTGACCCATGACCGCTGATCTGGTAAGTAAGCGAGCCCGTCCTCACATTGGGGTCACCACGTGTTCTTGCCAGATTCTGTAAGTAGGTCCTGCCTCCTGCTCATAGCTTGTCTTTGCTTTATATCAGTAAAGCTTTGACTACTACTTTAGCCCAGGCCTCTGGCCTCATTCCAGGCCTCTAATACAAAGGCTTATGTCTCAGGCTCTCTTCGTACTACTCTTCCTACACCTATGTCTGTGTGTCCAGTTCAGCGTATATTAGAATTTAGTGTCAAACATCTCTTGCGGACATCAATGCTGAATTTCCCAAAGCTTAAAAACAGAACTTTGAACCACCTAAAAATGGTAAATTCCCAGAAACTGCCCACCAATATAGTGATAGGTGCTAGTAAAAGCAGACAACTAAAGGTACATCTACACTTCTGGTAGCATGGAGTGTACCAACACTGCACACCCAGCTAGCCTGGGCATAAATAGTAGTGGAGATGGTGAGGCATAGCTTAGGTGATTACAGTGGAGTGCCCTATGTACCTGAACCCCAAGGTATGTACCCTACATGGGCTCTCTACACACCCAAGCAGTGCTTTCCACATCTAATCTGCTCTTTTTAGCAGCATGGTGTCCCCTTGCCACCGCACTGCTGGAGCCTTTCCCCACCGCAGTGAAAGGCTCTGGAAATGGAGAAAGGCTGAGGCAGAGGGGAAAGGCGCTGGCAGCAGAGATTTGCTGGAGCCTTTTCGCACTGCCTCCTGGTTTCATCTCCCCTGGAAGAGCCTTTCACTGTGGCATATAGCTACTTGTGTAGTGCCTATAGTTTACACGCTGCTATAAGAGTCAACATAGCCTAAGGCAGGGATTGGAAACCTTTGGCACATGGCCCAACAGGGAAAGCTGCTGGTGGCCCAGGACGGTTTGTTTACCTGCAGCATCTGCAGGTTCAGCCGATCATAGCTCCCACTGGCCACGGTTCACCGTTCCAGGCCAATGGGGGCTGTGGGAAGCAGCGTGGGCTGCATGCCAAAAGTTGCCGTTCCCTGGCCTAAGACCACGAGTTAGTGCCTTTGATAGTGGTGCAGTAGTGGTGCATCCAGCATACCCTTAGACTTTTCCCCCAAATTCCCAGAAATCCTCTAGCTGCCATGGAAAATCCCCAGCACACTGATCTTAACATCATGGGGTAAGGAAAGGGCCCACTCCCTGGCATGGGGAAGCACTGATCTCTAACACCTCACTCTTCCATGGATGCTGAGGGAAGGAGTCACTAGGTCATGTGATCTCAGGTGGGGCAGCATGAGAAGCGGGAGTTTCTGGTGTTTGCAGCCTTCCATCCAGCAGGTGGGTCAGCAGTTCCAGTTCGGAGATTTTATGCACCTTACCCCTGCTCACACCTCCTTCCTGATTAATCTGATTAATGCAGATACTGGTGAGCAGGAGAAAAAAGGCCCATCTCTAATGTGAATGTGAAGCTTCATGCCATGAAGTACACAGTAGGATCAGTTGCAATGGCAAAAAATGGCCAAATGTTTTCCACACTGAAAATTCCTTTTCAACCAAAATGAAAATTAAAATGGTCAATTTTTTTTTTTAATTTTCAGTGAAAACTTGCAATTTAAAAAATGTTGACCTTTTTAGATTTGTTTTGAAAGTTTTCAATTTGTTTTGGTGGGAAACTGTGGTCTATTTCACTCCTCTCCGTTCCCCCCAGACATAACAAATTTAAAGTAGTGAGAGAGAGTGGTGGAGAAGGGAAACAAGTTTCTCAGTAAAATGAAATTAAATTATCAAAATATTTTGCAAATTTTCAAAAAGTTTGCTGTAAATTTACCATTTTCCATTTTTAATGATTTTTTAAATAAAGTTCAAAAAATCCATTTCTTTCACAAGTATTCCTGAACGATTCTTACCTTTTTCAGCCAGCTCTGCTAGCGAATGCTACTCTGATGCTGTGATTGCCAAAACCTGCCATTCTCACATCACATTCTCCGTATGGTAGATTGTGTGTTCATTCTATATAGGAGTTAAATAATAATTAAGATGGACAAACAGCTGTCTGGTAAGTAGAAAATAGAGGGTCAAAGTTAAGGGTGGCTCAGTACAGACCCTGAGACCCTTTCATGGTTTTATTAAGTATTTAGTAAAGACTATAATATGTAAGTTCTTTGAAAATGCAGAGAACATTAAAACAGGCAGGATAATTAAGACACTGAGGGATGTGGTTCTTTCACAGGATAATCCTGACATATTAGATGAATGGGATCCAAAATAGAATATGAAATTTAATGGGCCATGATGCGAATGCAGTAACCCCAGGGATGAGTTTGGGCCAAAGAGGTATATTAGGAAATAAATAATACCGCAAGAGAGTTATATTGAAATGAATTGAATTAAATAAATTGCAGAGAAGAAGGACCTGGGTTTACTGAGAGGCTCAGCATTAAAAATTCTTGGGCCAATGTGTAACAGCACTGAAGAAGGTTAGTAGGATGTTTGCTTGTTCATAAGGCCATCACTTTCCAAATGAGTGTGTGGAGGGCAGTACTCAGTTCTGGACACCTCACTGAAGCTAGCTGTCCAGTTATGACAGTATACAGCATGGGACCACGAGGATGAAGTATAAAGGGGATGGAGGGGATTACATAGGTGAAGACAATTTTGGATACCTGCATTCAGCCAAAGCCACCTGTTGAGACTCTTCTGTATTTAACATAAACCGCTGGAAGGAAAGACCCTAATACTCAGCATCACATAAATACGGCTGTTTTGCAGGGCATGTCTACACTGCAATAAAGACCACGTGGCACCAAGTCTCAGAGCCCGAGTTAACTGACTTGGGCTCACAGGACTCAGGCTGTGGGGCTAAAAATATAGTGTAGGCATCCAAGCTCAGGCTGGAGCCCAGGCTCTGAAACCTAAGGGTCTCAGAAAGTGGGCTCCTGTCTGAGCCTGAACACTTCCACTGCTATTTTTAGCCCCATGAGTCCAAGACAGTTGACCTGGTCTCTGAGACTCAGTGCCATAGAGCTGTTATTGCATTGTAGACATACCATAGGTACAACTGTTTTCAACTTCAAATTGTGCTATAGAAATCACCTGCGTGAGTTCATTTGCCTACCGTAGGATTAAACCGGTAAGTCTGAAGACTCTGTAAGGCTCAGCTGACAGAAATTCTTCAGTCTCAAATGTAATTGAACACTAAACGTAAAGAGTTTTTCCTCTTCCATCTATCTTGCATTTGTTAACTGCTAAATACATTTGCACAGCTGGAAAATCTGACATAGAAAGCCACCAGGACGGCACATAAGTGAGAATCCCACAGAGTCATGGTGGTGCTTTTTTATACCGGCTTTGAAAAGTGAACAATTAGAATAAGCACTTGCATTCATGTTAAATCTAATTATGATTGTTCAGGTTTCATGTCATTTAATCTCGTTCAGTTTAAACGGCTTATCCCCTCTTCATCGTTTGATATTAAAAATGTGTTAGCAAAAGAAAGGCCTGCGTCATTAATAACAAGAAAGTACCAAGAAGTGATAGCACAAGAGATAAGACAGAATCCAGAGCTCCAGGCTTTGGTTTTACTTCCTTCAAAAAAAAAAAAAAAAAAAAAGCCACCCATGAAAAATTATGTTGGTTATTGCAGCAAACGTAACTGCAGGGAAATGTTATTCTAACCCAGTTCATTCCTGTTAGGAATAAAGGTCAAACATTAGTTCCTGCTGAGATCCTATTGGGTAATTATATTAAGCTCAGCAAACATTCCAAAGAAGATACTGGAACAAGTTATTCTGCCTGATTCATCAAAGAAACCATCTACATTCTCCCTCCCACACACACACACACACACCATTGGAATGGTTGCCCTATCTGTTTGAGTGACACTTCAAGTAGAGAGAGTCAGGAATTTCCCATCAAAATGATTTTTTGACAGAAAATGCAGTTTCTGCACAAATTATTTTTTTTCCTTGGAAAAAAATAGATTTTACTGATTTTTTAAATCAACTTTGCATTGGGAAATTCACAATCAGATATTTTGTTTCCAGTTGGTTCAAGCCAAATCAAAATATTTCAGTTTGTCAGAATGAAACAAGACATTTAGGTTTGAGTCAGTTGGACATTAAACTTAATCTCCTGTGGTGCTTTAGTGCCTTATGGCAGAAGTAATTCAGGTGCCTCATGCCCCCATTCTTTCCTATGGGCCAGGTTCCCTCTCCAGACTACATCTCCCATGGTGAACCATGGACTCCCCTCTTCCTAAGTTATGTGATGAATCATGGGAATCACATGGCTGCAGTGCATTTTGAGAGATGTAGTCCAGCCTTTGCGAAGACTAGGCACATATGAAGCACACTAACTCCATTCCCAAAAGTAACCATGGCATCCAAGGCAGATGCAATTAATGTCAAACTGAGTCAAAATGTTTCAATTAGATTTAACATATTGAAAAAAAATGTTTCAATTCAGGCATGTCAAAACATCAGAATTTGGTCAATAACAATCAAATGTTTGGTTTCAACATTTCCAAATCAATTTTTTTCCAAAGTTTTCATTGTTTCAGTGTTGAAATATCAGAATTTCCCACTGGATGAAAATTCTGATTTTCACTCAGCTCTACTTGCAGGTTCTTCAGGACCAGGATCACACTTTAGTCAGTGTTTTGTAAAGCACAATGTGCTTGTATTGCACTAGAAAAATGCCCCTTTTTGAAGGTGAAACAAGACTCTCATGGGTGGTTTTGGTCCATATTACTTTTCAAGAATGTTAGGGTTAAAACAAAACACAAACAACTCTGGAACCCAAGAAAGGCAGAGTTACAGCAGAGATTCTCAAACAGGGCACCCAAATTTCAGAAACATTGAAACAAACAATTTTGTTTTGAATCAACATTTGAAATGTTTCGTTCAACTTGAATGAATGTCTTCCAAGTTTTCTTGTTTTGGTGGGAAACACCAAAACTTTCACCACCTCTAAAGTGCACACACAATCATAGATTTTTTTTTTAAAGAGAGAATGTCCATTTCTACTGTTGGAATCTATGCAATAGTAATTCATTATGTTAGTTCTTTCATTTTTGTCTCACTTAAGTTAATGGGAGCTTTGTTATTTATGTCAATAAGACTATGATTGGGTCCTAATGGAATATTTATCAGTATACCAGTTTGGTTTTTAGCATTATTCAGAAAGCTGGCAGCAGAATCATGGTAATTTTTTCTTTAAAAAAACAATTCTTGTGAAAGGTTGTTTCAGTTATGAACAATGTACTCCAACCACTTGCTTCCCATTTAATTCTAGATAATTTATTTGTGAAATGCATTGTCAGAACATTATCTTTCTGGAGGACATCTACGCACGTAGGGTTTAGAAAATTCTGAATAGAAAATTAAATACTGTCATTGAGCAGCTCTGTAACATTTAAGATATCAGAGTGAGTCTATTAAAGGATGAAAATCCATTTTTAGAGCGACATGACATTTAAAAAAATGGCTGTCGCCATCAATTTCCCTTTAAACCTTTCAAAGTACAATCAAGCAACAAAAGAGTCCGGGAAGCAGGTCAATATCTCTTCAGTGTCATTACACAAATGGTTGGTTGCACTTTTACATGGAAAACTCCAATTTCAGTTTTATTTCAGTTTAAGGAAGCATACTCGGAAATTGTTCTAGATGGGAGCAAACATGGAAGCAAACATTTCCAAACTCACTTGGATGTCAGTTTACTCACTAACCAAGCTGACTTTTGGATCTCCTAGGACCAAAGTTGGAAGATGGAATTTTTGTTGACTTTGATAGTACTGTTAAATCAATATTGTTAACTATCTCATGGCATGTAAGTGTAAACAACTAGTGAGTGTGTTACAGGTCCCCTCTGAGCCAAGTTTACAGAGATTATAAGTGTGTTACAACCCCATGTAGCCAGGTTTATCTCAAGGGCTAACGTGTTGTGTTTTTAGCTCTTGAGGTCCCTGGTTCAGTTCCTGTGTTAGTCAAAATAACAGCCATCACATTAGAAAAGAGAAGGACAATCATATTATCAAGATCTGTGCAAGCTACTCTGAGTGACAGCTCCTTTTGGTAGGTTTGTGAGAAATTACCATTTGTGTTTTCTTCTTCAATGCACGAGCTGAGTTTGCATCCTACCAAGGAGCCTAGAAGACCCCACTGGTGAATTTGAACCCAAATGAGGGGAAGCTTAACCGAAAGACCATGCACAATCATATCTTTAACATCTGCACAAGGCGCTGAGTCATCTCAGTTTGCCATCTCGAGTGAGTGAGGCTTATTCTGTGGGTGGAACTTGAAAGAGTAGCATTGCATTTTCTCCCACCCCTAATTATTTGTATTAAAATAGTGCCCAGAGGTCCCAACAGATTGGGGCCCCAGATTGCAATGTGCTGAACAAGCACATAGTAAGAGACAGTCCTTCTCCCTAAGACCTTACCATCTAAGGCCCCAAATGTGCATGTGCTTCACTTCATACATGAGCTATCAAACAAAATTGTTTGCATCAATGAGGGCCTAAGTTTAAAGACCACACAAAACAATTGGTTGTAACAAAAAGATATAGGTGTGGGAAAGACAACAGTAACTGTGATATGAACACGTTTTGCACATGTCTAGCCAGGTGCGCAATCTGTAGATGCTGATTTTTTAAAAAAAAAATAAGATAAATAAAAATATTAGTAGCACAAGTCCTAGCTGACCACCAACCTCATCCCCTGGCAGTGTGCTAGAGGCATTGCAGGTAAAGTGTGTGTGAGGAGGGGTTTTAAAGAGGAGACCGCAGTGGCACCATAGATTACTTTGAGGAGGGCATTCCGATCTTAAGGGGTGGCATGGAAGACTCTTGTGTGAAAACAGGATAAATGGGTATGTGAAGCTGGTGCCATGGGCAGAGGAAAGGGATGGCTGATGGTGCAATAAGGACATTTATTAGGAATGAGGTCAACTCTTTTCTCCAACACTGTTTCCAAATTAACCCCTGTCCCTGATCAGGATAGCACCTAGGTTAGTGATTCTTAACCTCTCACTACTCTTTTCTGTACAGGGACCTATCCAGGACCCTTCTTCCATCTAGCTATGACCCTCCACCCTCAATAATAATACATAGCTTTTATAAGTGTTTTTCATCAGTAGGTCACAAAGCACTTTACAAAGGATGTCAGTATCATTATCACCATTTTATAGATGGGGAAAGTGAGGCATAGAGCCTCATCCAAGATGTATGTATATAATTGTATTATTGTGCTAAGTGAAGAGATGAAATTAAATCACAGAGGTGTGAAACAGAGGAATTTTAGCTCTATGTTATGTACAGATCCACAGTGCCACCATGGCATCAATATCAATACCTCCATAATTATAGGATTACTGGTTCTTACTGGCCAGCCCTAAAGTTAACATTTTATCTTTTGTGCAAATACAGGTACTTATGTTTTCTTGCAATTTACTCAAATTTAAACAACAAAGGATCTGGGATACAGCTCCAAACTCCAGGGGTGAAATCCTGGCTCCAATGAAGTCAAGGGGAGTTTTGTCATTGACTTTACTGGGGGAAGAGTTTCACCCTGGAGGCCTGACCTGAGGAGATTGTATCGATCTCTGACAAATACCCTTTTGTTTTGTCTCTTTTATATTCTGGCAACACTTGTAGAACTTGTCAGATCAACAAAGTTTTATTGAATTGCATGATGCCATTGAACTAAGCTTCTACAGTGCCAGAGATTTCTAGCACCATTGATGATAGCAACAATGGTTTCTCATTTCTAAAACCCCTCCTTTGATATGTAGTGAGCGTGGTTCTTCCCTTTCCCAAGCTTGCAATACCACTCCATAACTTGTCATGCCCCCTTTCTTTGCATTGATTGTCACATAGAAACGATGGTATTCTTGCCAGGTGACTCTCTATGTAGCACTGATGACAGTATTTCTCTTCTATTGTAAAACACTGAATGTAGAGGAGTGTCTACAGTGCAAGACAAAATAGCTCTTAGAAATCCAGTTTGGCTTTTAAACAAACAATCAAAGCATTTTAGCAATTTGGAGAAAGCTTTTATTCCGAGCTCTCCCACTTGCCACCCAGACCGATGATGTGAAGTAGAATGTAAAGCACCACTTGAAAGTGCCGCTTGATTTCCTAAAGAGAGACTTCTGAAAAGCATTTGACTTTTCCTCCCCCCTCACTGCTGTGTGTTTCTTACTATTTATATTCTTTTTTTTCACAGAGGTTTGCAGGTCAGATGAGTAACATTCTGAACAAGATTGGATCACACAGAAAGGAGAAATGCAACTACAAGGACTCTCTGCAATGCCTCTTCTGCCTCTGTTTTTCAAATCAGTTCAAACATTCTCCAGCTTTTTTTTTTTTTTCAGATAAGCTTCAAGGAATATTTACAGAAAGGCTTTTACCTTTCTTTAAGCAGAAAGATTAACAGCCTCTTATTCATCTGAATGAAAGGCACCTATGTTCTTTCATCTCTCTGTGGTTTTGGACAGGGTTTCCTGATTCTGGGCTTTAATCCAAGCTCATATATATACACACATATGCTGTGATACACGTGGCACTGCTGGGAAGAGGTGCTAGGTCAGACATTCATTTCATCATTCCATTCCATGAGTTTGTTAAGTTGTAGAGGCATTGCCCTCTGCTGACCAGGGTTGCCAACTGTCCGGGTTTTCACAAGAGGTTCCCTTTTTTGAGGTAGCTGTAGGGATAGGAGGTGTGGGTAGTCAGGTCTCCTGGTTAGAGTCAGGAGCCTGGACCCAGAGCTGGGGTCAGAGTCAGGTGCCAAGTCAAAGGTCAGAGCCAGAGGTCAAAGCCAGACTCAGCGTGAGGGGTAGGGGGTCGAAGCAGGGACCAGGAGCAGATGGGAGCCTGGGATGAGGAGGGCAGGAACAGGCTGGGAGGCAGGAATCAAGAGTCAGTTAAGTAGGCAGGGTCCATAGTAGCAGCCAGCCAGGGATTCACCTAGTTACTCAGACAACTTCCTGGGCCTCTTTCTGGCTTAGGTAACACATCCCAGACAATCGGTGGGGCTGGAGATCTCCCCCAACAAGGAGTTCCAGGGGTGGGGCTCTTTGTGAGCTAGTGCTTCACTAGTCCCTTTCTCCAGTGGCTCAGATGAGCACTAATTGTGGGTCTGGGTTTGAGGCCTATAATCCCTTGCAGTAGCTTTCCTGGGAAATCTGTAAGCGTGCACACTGCTAGCTGTCTAGCTTCATGGACTCAGGACCATCCCAGATGTCCTGGCTTTTTGTACCTGAGAGGTGGCAACTCTGAGGGTGGGGGTTTTTTCCAGAGTCTATTATAGCACAACTCCCACTAAAATCATTGGGAGCAGTGTGGCTTAAGCTTTTGGTTAGGTTTGGAAATCTCAGCCTTGTTGACGTCACTAGGCCTCACCCTAGGTAACTCGGGAGGGTGGAAGGCCACTAAGTGTCAATGAAGCCTTCCTGCACTAGGCCTAAGTGAACCAAACTCTATCCTTCCATGTTTAAACTCTAATCAACCTCAAAAGCCAGGTGCAATTGGAATATGTAAGCAACCAGTTATCTGTGTGCAACCCCCTGCTCAAGCAGTAATAATGAGGCCTGCATGTTTCTGGCAGAAGGGAAAAAGGACAAGATAACGGTTTAAAGAAGTTACTAACAAGCTAGGCTTATAGCTGCCAAGAATGACTTAACTATTACCAGGGACGGGAGGGGTAGAGGGAGGAATGGGGGGGAGAAAGGGAGGGCTAGAGGGGAAGGGGGGGGTGAGGCTTAACTGCAAAATGTATAAAAGAAGAAAAACTGTTCCTGTTAATGTGCTTGATTTGAGACTTGCCAGTCTCCTTGCACCGCTTTGGGATCCCAAATAAACTTTGTTTGCTTCTCCCCCTGGTGTGTTTATTGGCGCGAAGCACACCGGGCAACGAACCCACTGTTGCTTTGCCTCGGGCACTCTGTGCTGGCAACAGCCTGAAGGTGTAGGAAGTGGGGTTAGTGGTAGTAAGGGGTTGCAGTTTTCGCTGCTAGGAGCTGGTGATCACAAGGCTGTTGCTAACGGCTACCTTATGATGATTATTCTCTCGCTTAAGTAGTAGCACTGTAGATTTGGGATCTGAATGTCCTTGCGTCAAGTCCTGGCATGGAAGGATTCCTGGGAGTGCTATATGAAATCCCAGAAATGGTGATCTGAGGTTTTACAGCAGTCATCCTCTAGGGCTTAGCACTAATTATATATCCCATGTACAACAGCAGCATTAGCCTGGGAAGGAGAAAAGCTGGGGTGGACATGACTGGTTTGATGGAAAATTACGAAGGGTGTAGTGAGAAACGAGCTAATGTCCCTACCTGTGACCTCATATCTACAGAATTCATTTAGGATCTTCTCCAGTCATTCCATCTACCCACCTCATCTGCAACTCCCATCAGTTCCTCTTGTCATAAGAGTCTCTCTCTGTCTACACTGTCTGCAATTCAGCATATCACTTTGCCTGCTATTGATTCTTTTAAATGTCCACATTCTCATGTCTCCCTGAAAGGTTTTTAACTCTTGGCCATACACTGGTCAGTGGAATCCCTTGGCTTCTGAAGACATACACGGCTTCTTATTTTTCCTTTTGTTTAAATTTGTAGGTCATGTTCCTTTTCGAGATTCAGTATGAATCAAATTTTCTCATTATATTAGCCAGATTCAGGTCACCACCTTCCTCAAATTGAAAATTATTGTAGATGTGCCTCACACTTTCTCTCTGCTGCCCAGGAAAGAAAATAGAGCTCTTTTCTTTGTCTTTTGTCTGTCTCAACTGCTGAAAGAAGGAACTAGAATTTGCTGCTGTAATTCTCTCATTTGCTAATCACAATAACAGCTAATAAAGAAAGTGAGGCACCCGCTGAATACCTTTCACCCAGAGAGTGTCAAAGAACTTTGTAAACACAAGTTAATACTTAAAACATCCAAGGGCAGTAAATTGTATGTATGTTTTGCAGATGGACAAACTAAGAAACAGAACTAAAGGGCCTGATTTTCAGAGGTGTGTAAATCTTGTCTGTAGAAGAGTGCACTCACCACGGGCAAGCCCCCTCATGGCTGGGCCTGGCATATCAACTCACTCATCACCTAGCGCCTCCTGCCAATACTTGCTCCGGTGGTCTTCTCATGGCTCAGCCCTCCTGCCAGGTCACTTTACCCTGCCGGAGTATGAACATCTCACAGAGACACAGGGCCGGCTCCAGGTACCAGCTGAGCAAGCTGGTGCTTGGGGCGGCAGATTGTTGGAGGTGGCATTCTGCCCAATCCTAGGGCAGCACGGCTGCTTTTTGTTGTTGTTGTTGTTGTTCTTGTTCCACTCTGGCCGCTCTGTGGGAACCAGAGCGCTCGACAGGGCAGTCCTCTTCCTTCCCTCCCTGCCGACCGGAGCAGAGCCCTCGCGGCAGGCGGCAGGAGGTGGTGCAGCGGGAGGGGCCACGTGGCAGCGCCCCTGCTGTAGCTCTGGCCGCCCCCTTACCGCCCGCTCCCTCCCCCACCCCCACCCCAGCCGGTCCCCCTGCACCCGTGCTCCAGCCGCGCCGCAGGTTTTTGTTTTTTTGTTTTTTGCTTGGGGCGGCCAAAAAGCCAGAGCCGGCCCTGCAGAGATAGTGTCCCACACAACACTAGGCATCAATCTGCCATCTTCCCACCCCTCCAGGTCTCTTTTTCCATTCCACGCCTCAGTCAGAACAGTGGCCCAGGGCTTCTCCCAGGAGACTCTCAACCAAACTCAAAAGTGAAACAAAACACACCAAAAGCAACTTCTACCCCTTCCCTGGGCTTGAGCTTTTAATCCATCCCCTACCTAGCTACAGCACTGTACGGATCTCTGCCAATGCTATGGCTTAATAACAATAAAAGCTCTTCAAGGCAAGAATGTCAAGAATGTAAGTGATCTTCCTATGACACTGTATAAATAACAATAAGATCTCTCGAGTGTGTTACATTTCAGCTTATTCACCCATTTAAAGAGATGCAGATCATCACATTCTGCCTGTGCAAATCACATAAATTTAAGCTGGAAAGGACCCATTAGGTCTTTTAGCCCATGCTAATGTCGGACTGCACCCCAGAGTGGATCTTCCAGCCTTATTGTAGATGGTAAGCTGTAGAGCTTCTATCACTTTCCTTGGGAAACTATTGCACATTCGAACAAACAACACTGTTATGATTTCTGACCTGGGGAACAAATAGCTACTGTACATGTATTCCATTATTCCAACGACATTAGTGGTGGGAGTCTTTAAAGTATCTGGAGTGATGAGATGTCTGCACGCTGCTATGTGTTGGCCCCATCTCAATTACCAAACCATTCATAAGTCTCCAGGGCTTTCATTCCTGAAGCGTTCAGGTGGCATGTTCACATGACAGCTTAGTTACGACAATGGTTCTTCTTCCAATGGTGATGCTTATTCACTAGAATCTGGGTTGAGACCACCAATTTAATACACAGAGGCCACCAACCGGCTTCCAGAGGGTAATGGCTTTTGGTCATTACACATCAAGGCTGTATTTGAAACTAGCTAACCTAGAGGTTAAAAGACTTCACCATCTGTAACCAACCCCCTGAACCATCCTATACCCTAGAGGTTTGAGGGTTGTTTGTTTTGTATTGTTTTTCGTATGTACAATAGCTAGTTCTTCTTGGTTTTATAGTAATATAAAGCATGGCACTGAAACTTGTGCCATCTGCAGCAATGAATTTAACCGGTGTCTGCTTTATTTCCCGGTAGTGTAATGTATATTAGAAATATGAAGCAGAACTCACTGTGACCAGCCCTGGAATTAGATAAAAATACACCAGCGGGGACACTAGATAGCATAAAGCTGGCATTCTACAGGATAACACATATTTTCTTTATCGCTTTTATAGGCAGTTTTCTGTTATTAATGTCAAATGATATAAACATGTTTACTAAGCCCGGCTGTATAGCTAACTCTCCGTCACTCACCACATCTTATTGTATTCTCCAACTCTTTCTCTGGGACGGGAGCAGGCGGAATGTCTCCTTCTCCCTCTTGCACCTTAATGTCTGTCCCCCTGCTTATGTCTGTAGGTCTCAGCAACCTCATAGCTGGTGTCATGCAGTTATCAATTCATGGTTGTACCTACATTTATGTCTCTCTCCAACCCTCTCTCACACCTCCCTCCCTCTTTTACTGTACATTAACATTTTTCTTTTCAGGCACTTTTCTCTCTATAGCCTGTATTTACAAGTCTTTCTTCTTTCATTGATCCCTCCCCTGTTTTTTCACTTATGTTTTCTTCATTTTCTCTGTCCTTCTGCTTCAATATCTCAATCTTTTTGCCTTTTCTCTCTCTCCAATATCACTTTTGCAACTATTAATCCTCTCAATTTTTGACTCCCCGCCCCCCTTCTGAGATGCTATTTGTTCGAGCAAGGACAAAATATAGAAATGTCTTCACCCAATCTACGTCCTCCCCGGCCTACTTTTCAGGTCCCAGCCAATTTTCTCCATCCCTATGCACACTTCCCCAGAGGGCTCATTGGCATAGACAATGAATGAACTTAATTTGGTTTCCTTAGTGTTGTCCAGATGATTTTTCACCATCATGCAGTGCTGCCTTGCTAGTTTAGGGCCATTTGCTGCAACCTACTGGGTATTTTGTCTTCATCAGTGTCAGGGTTCCTTCCCCACTCTGAACTCTAGGGTACAGATGTAGGGACCCACATGAAAGCCCCCTAAGCTTATTTCTACCAGATTAGGTTAAAACCTGGTACGCTGCCACTACCAAGAGATTTAACAAGAAACAGGGAAAGGACCATTTGGAGTTCCTCTTCCCCCAAAATATCCCCCCAAGCCTGTACACCCTCTTTCCTGGGGAGGCTTGAGAATAATATCCTAACCAATTGGTTACAAAGTGACCAAAGACCCAAACTTCTGGGTCTTTGGACAATGGAAAAATCAGTCAGGTTCTTAAAAGAAGAATTTTATTAAAAAGAAAATGTAAAAAAATCATCTCTGTAAAATCAGGATGGAAAATAACTTTACAGGGTAATCAGATTCAAAGAGCCCAGAGGAACCCCCTCTAGCCTTAGTTTCAAAGTTACAACAAAACAGGGATACCTCCCTCTAGCAAAGGTAAAATTCACAAGTTGAGAAAACACAGATAAACTAATATGCCTTGCCTGGCTGTTACTTACAAGTTTGAAATATGAGAGACTTGTTCAGAAAGATTTGGAGAACATGGATTGACGTCCGGTCCCTCTTAGTCCCAAGGCGAACACCACCAAAACAAAGAGCACAAACAAAAGCCTCCCCCCCCCCCCTCCAAGATTTGAAAGTATCTTGTCCCCTTATTGGTCCTTTGGGTCAGGTGTCAGCCAGGTGCCAGGTGAAGGAAATGCAAGATAATTCTCTAACTACTTCAGACTGGTGCTCTGTTCTTCCTCACACTTCGGTAATATTATATCCAAGATGTTCTCTTCCTCTCCTGGTTCTCTTGTTCTCTGCAGAGAGTGAGGCTTTGCATTAGGCTCACTTCCTTTGTGCTACAGATATTTCATTCTGCATGGCACAGACCATCTATTCTTTTTAGGCGCCTCTTTTTTAGGCTGCTCATCATTGTAGTATCTGAGCACCTTCCTCGTTCCTATCCTAAATATGGAATGGGCCTCCTATGTTGTGGTCCCTGGGTATGCAGCCTTGTTTCAGTTTCTATACTGACTTATTTTGTATCATCAGAAGTCCTTGGAGGGTAGACCTTCAAAAGAATTTAGTGTCCATAATTGAACTTTGCTCTCCATTTAACATAAAAAGTAAGTGCCCCAATTTTTTTTTTTTTTTTTAAAAAGCTCAGTGTGTTGGGAGAGGAGATCTTTTAAAACCTGGCCCCAATTATGGGTGCTGAGCACTTGAAAAATCTAGCTGTGTGGACTTACTAAAGACTCTGCCTCAAAAGCCAAGGATTCATAGATTTTAAGAGCAGAAAGGACTATTAGATCATACAGTCTGACCTCCTGCATAACACAGGCCAAAGAGTTTCACACAATTACCCAATCATTTGTGTTTGACTAAAGCCGATAATTCATAGATTCATAGATTGTAAGGCCAGAAGGGACCACTGTGATCATCTAGCCTGACCTCCTGCGTAACACAGGTTATAGAACGTCACTGAAATAATTCTTGTTTGAACGGGAGCAGATCTTTCAGAAAGGCTTGCAGTCTTGATTTGAAAACATTGGGAGATGTAGACTCCACCACTGCCCTTGGTAGTTTGTTCTGGGGGTAAACACCCTCCCTGTTAAAAATGTCTGCCTTTTTTCTAACTTGAATTTGCCTGAATAGAACTAAAATTTAAATATACCGGTGTATGAAGAAAGAGGTTATCCAAAACATCCCCACAAGCAGTATGAGAGAAAGCCAAAATCATATTGAAAAGGCCCACCACACAGTGCCTAAATATAACAGTGAAGTGCAAACAAGCAAAAATGTATAAATATACAATCATGTTCCTGAGCGCTGATTTTTTTGAAGGCTCATTATATCTGATTTTAACTTAACAGGAATGCGCAGACGGCTTGTGCTCAGCCTATAATTAAGAGACCCCACTTCACAAACTTGAAACTGCATGAAGAAATATGATTTTGTGAAATGTTCACAGAGCAGCTTTCTATGTCAATTAAAATGGTTAAATCTGCATTACCTGCTTCTTCATTAATATGATGTAATGTGTTCTTCTTGGACCTAATTATCTATTTGCTAAATAATTGCCTGTTCTCTCATTCATGTAATTCAGATGGTTTGCTGGGTAGAAAATTGTGGGCCTGATTCTCAGTTACACGCAGGCACCTTTATGCCCCTCTGGCAGCATAAAGTAGGGTTACCATACGTCCGGATTTCCCTGGACATGTCCGGCTTTTTGGTGCTCAAATCCCCGTCCGGGGGGAATTTCCAAAGAGCCGGACATATCCGGGGAAATAGGGAGGCATAAGCCAGGGTCCGCCCAGCACGATCCGCCGGGTCCATAGCGCAGCCCAGCTGCCCCAGCTACAATGCTATCACACTAAGTTTTCTTTAAAGCTTTTAGGCTCTTCCCTTTCTCTGGAGGTGATAGATCGGATCACCTTTCTAACAGCCCCAGATGGCCTTATTTCAGTGTGACTGGTTTGGGATGTGAGGATGTGACCATTCACTTCCCAGCTCATGGCTGCCCCCGCTGCTTAGCCAAAGGCCTTACTAAGCCTAAGAACAGGGCCTTAGGCCTGGTCCACACTAACCCCCCACTTCGAACTAAGGTACGCAAATTCAGCTACGTTAATAACGTAGCTGAATTTGAAGTACCTTAGTTCAAACTTACCGCGGGTCCAGACGTGGCAGGCAGGCTCCCCCGTTGATGCCGCATACTCCTCTCGCCGAGCTGGAGTACTGGCGTCGACGGCGAGCACTTCCGGGATCGATCCCAGAAGATCGATTGCTTACCGCCGGACCCGGAGGTAAATGTAGACCTACCCATAGACTGTCCCAGTGAGAAAAGGCCCTTACACCAGTGATTTTGATTCATTCTTTTATACCTCTATAACTAGCTAAGTGATAAGAATACACCTACATTCTTAAAGTATAGGCCTTTGCAGACAGGCCTGAATATCTATATCCTAACAGGGCACAAAGAGGTGTCTCCAAAAAAAAAAAAAAAAAAAAAAACCCACCACCTCTGTAATTTTATACTATGGCAAGTTTCTCTTCCAAGATACCATCTGCCAGGTGAATGTATACTAGGGACCCAAGTGCAACTGGCGATGAATGTGACATGGACAGAGGGACAACAACCTTTCTCCCTCAAATATTCTTCCCCTTTCTTGTCGTTTACTTCTGGGGCATGTGAACAATCCAAAATCTGAAAATAACATTTCAGCACCAGTGGACTGAAGATGGGTGTAATATTTCTTAACCAGTTACTTTGCTGTAGAAACTTAGAAAAATGTTCCTTTGGGAGAAGAACTGACTGCTAACATCAGCACCAGAACATAGGCATGGCCCTGGGGAAGAGTGTGTGCGTTTGGGGGTATTGTACATGTTCCACCACAGTATTCCAATATTTAATGGGCTCAGAAGTTACAGGCTAAGGAATTACGCCCCATGGAAGCTTCTTGAGGGACACATTATGGTGCTTTCCAGTCCTGTTTGAGTTTTCTGCACAGATCATTGTGGCCTGGTCTCTGACCCAGCCTTCCATAGATGGCCAGTCTTGGGCCCAGTGTCTCCAGAGTCCAGTGACTAACAAAAAGGCTGTTCTCATAGCTCCTATGCCGCTCAACTTAAATCTCAACCAATGGGCTCAATCTCACTGAAATGGGAAAACTTGATTGATTTCAGTGGGAGCAGGAGCAGACCCATTCAGTTGGAGAAAGACCTGCTAGGTCCATGCTTTCGAACAAAGAGTGGATTTCCTCCACTCTAGTCCCTCGAGTCTTTGGCTGACTTATTTTCTGACAGCTCTACTTTGAAGGCTTCAGTGCATGTAATTCCTCGGGTAGCTACAAGTAGCTTCCAGGGTAGTTTGTTCCAGTGCCTAACAGATGGTAGACAAGAGGTTTTTTTCTTGATGTTTAGCAGAAAGGTTTCATTTTTACTTTACAGAAGCAATTGTTACTGGTTATGCCATTCCTGGCAACAGAACCTCACCTCCTTTCTATCATTATCCCTCAGGCATTTGTAGACAGTTTTAATTGTCTCTATTTATTGCCTTTTCTCTCAGACGGATGACCCAGTAGTTAGGGTGTTAGCCAGAGACTTGGAAGACTTGGCTTTAATTCCCTACTCTGCCAACAGGCTTCCTATATAACCTTGGGCAAATCACTTAGTTTCTCTGTGTTTCAGTTCATTGTTCATACAATGGGGATAATAGGGCTTCTCTACCTGATAGAGGTGTTGTGAGAATAAACACATTAGTGATTGTGAGATGCTCAGAGACCGTAGCAATGGGGTAATACCTACAATAGACAGGTTGCCCATATGAAATTTCACCTTTAGCTAGGGTAGTGGCATGATCTACTGGGGCTCTAGGAGTCAGGAGGTCTGAGTTCTATGCCAAGCTATCGCTGACTTCCTGTGGACTTTGCATGTTACTTTACCTACAGTTTCCTCATGTATAAATGAAGATAATCAAACCCAATTTTCTAAAAGAGCAGCGAAATAGTGAGATGTATAAAGAAGTGCTTTGAGAGTTTCAGTGTTGTGACTAAATCTCCTGGCTGGCTTCAAAAGCCTCAACCATGATTAGATCCCTCATGCAACAAGTGGTAACCTTAAATACATGTGCCAGAATATTACTTATTATTACTATATTATTACGTAGTGCTACCAGTTTGCTAGGTGCTTACAGCCCACGCTGAAGACAATGACCATGTTTATGAGCCCAACAAAAACGTATATTTGGGTATTTTTATGATACAGCCAAGGTACCTGTGGTCAATCCATGGACTACATCTGTAGACCCAGGTCCTCTGTCAATCCAAGGCATGTCTTTAACGCTCATCACAGCAGCACTGTGATAAGGTATCAAATGGTTAAAAAAATACATAGATACCCTTGAGTGATGATGAGAGAGTGAAAATGAAACGTCTCAAGTTCTCAATAACCTTCAAAATTACAACCTAAGAATAGTTTTCAAGACAGAAAAGCAATCAGTGATCAGACCATTCAAATCCCAGCTGGGAGGGCCTTTTAATAGTTACACCAAAGTGCTGGCGATTTGAAGCAAAAAATGATTGCGGTTGCTGGACTTTAAGAGGAAAGAATTCACCAGAGATAGTGGATGGTTCTTGTACCAAGGATCAAAGAGACCAATTAGATCTAGAGCAGGGGTTCTCAAACTGGGGGTCAGGAGGACCCCTCAAGGGCTCGCGAGGTTATTACATGGAGGGTTGCGAGTTGTCAGCTTCCACTCCAAGTCCCACTTTACCTCCAGCATTTATAATGGTGCTAAATATATAAAAACGTGTTTTTAATTCATAAGAGGTGCGGGGTCACACTCAGGTTTGCTATGTGAAAGGGGTCACCAGTAAAAATGTTTGAGAACCACTGATCCAGAGCTACAATGATCAACCTACTTGTGGGCGTGCATGTGAAGATATATTGAGCCAGATCACCAGCGGGTGTATATTGGTGTAGCTCCATTAATGTCAATGCAGATTTGCACCAGCTGAGGATCTGACCCCATGGTTTTTGCAAGGAAAAACAACAGCTGTGACACTAAGGTCCTTGCCCCTCATTAGTCAGTGGTCGCCTCCAGCAGAGTCTAATAGCTTTTCACTTACTCACTAAAACAAAGCTATCCCAGAGGAGGTCACTTTGAACTAATTTTCCTGTCCGAGTGAGAAACAGCTTCCTCTGCTCTGCAGATTGATTTCGTATGGAACTCTCATTCCCTTCTCGGGTTTGGACCTTTTGTGCTGAGCTGTGATAGAAACTTGCATCATTTAGTCACAGAATTGGTGGGCCAACGTTGCACCCAGAATCCGTCCCCAGTGGGAGGTCAGGGAGGGTCTGGGCTACCCCGGGCAGCCTGGTGTGCATGATGACTGTGCAGAGTGCATCTTCCTTCAGGGTCAGAGTGTGTCTGGTCCTTGCACAAGTGCATGGGGGTGGAAAGCTTTGCAAGGAGAACATCCCCCACTTCACACAAAGGTTTAAGGAGCACAGGGACTGATGCATCCCTGGGGTCTCACGCACCCTAAAGGGAATGGGAAGAGGTGTAGTGCTGTCAGGGTGCTTCAGAGGTAGCATCTGGCTGGTGCAGCCTGAGAGTCCTCCTGCATCCCAGGTCATTCGGGGAGACACTGTGCACCTGAAGTGCATCCCACTCCTCCGTCTTCTCACATGGCTGCAGCTGCACATTGCACCCTCCTTAGGACAGTGCAATCAGCTCCCCTGCAATATATCAGACCCCACTCTGATCCAGTGCAAGATGTTGCGAGCTGAGGCCCTGCTTTCTCCCTGCTTTTCCACACACATCCCCATCGCTGTGTGCCACAGGCAGGGCCAACGAGAGTGGGGGGAAGCCGGTACAAATTACCGGGGCCCGGAGGTCCGGAAGGGGACCCGGGGCCTGGCTTCTCCCCCCCCCCCCCCTCCCCCCTGCTTAGCCAGTCCGCCCTTGCTGGGGGGCCCCAAAAAATTTTTTCACCGGGGCCCGAACCCGCTCTCGGCAGCCCTGGCCATAGGGTTGCACCGAGAAAGCAGTCCTGCCCTCTTGTGAGCACAGGGACTTCAACTGTGACTTGGAGTGAAGGGCACCCAACGGAGGGGGGAGCATCTTTGCTTGCTCCCTCACAAGAGCCAGGCATGTACACGCACACACAATTAACATCCATTCAGTGAGTTCCACACAAGGGATCTTACAGTTCTTTGCAAACCATATACAGGCTAGAATCTTTTCACTCCAGACTTATCTGCAGCTATCTCTGGGGTGGAACATGGCATCTGTTTAAAAGCAACATTCCCTAGCCATTTAGAAAAGAGCGTGAAGAAGAAGTGAGTTTCCATTTGAAACTGCGTGGGAAACTGGACTCTCATCAGCGCAGTGAGGCTGCCACCGCTAACACTTGTGAAATGTGCCATGGGCTCTTTAACTCTTTAAGAGCTCCGTTCTAGGCCTTTTAGACTTTTCTTGCGGTGTTTTATTTGCCCAGAGACCAATTGCCTTTCACTCTCAGGGAAGGTCTATACAGCATTTTGGAGAGAGCCTCATGCTCACACTAGCACTCTAAATACAGCTTTATAGAATATGCTTTGAGATGCAGCTTGGGCTGGGGCTTGGGCTCTGAAGCCCATCCCCCTTCCAAGACTTCAGAGCTTAAGCTCCAGCCCGAGCCACAATTTCAAAATGCAATCTATATGGCTGGTCTCAGAGCAGTAGCACAGGCCCCGCTAGCCCTAGTCTGTCCACCCAGGTTGGGAGGCCTCTCCAAAATGCTGTGGAGACATGCCCTCAGGGTTCTGATGACTGAGTTACTTAGAAATATTAGAAAGTCTGTCCATCCTTTTACGCAGGAATGGATTATATTCTTAGGCCAACTGCCAAAATACTTGGGATTCTAAGGAGAATTTTTTTGCCCCACTCTGTAAAAAGTAGACATGCAGAAATGTGAACAGAGACGTCAATAAATCAAGAAGCAGCTAAAAGAACAGACATCTTTCTTGATGGGCATTAGCCTTTATTTCTCTCTGGTCATTAGCACTGGAGAGCTGACTATGCATGAATTTGTACAGAAGAATTAATGGGCCACATCTGAAAAAGACAATAGCTGGGCTGTTGTGGATAAAAAGAACTGCAAGGAAGAGCAGGGAATGCTGAGGAAAGATGAGGCCGGAAAATGCTGCACCATGCAATATATAACAAATGATTTGCTTAAGTATCAATTTACATTTCTAGAGCCCCTTTGCTTTGCAAGGCTCCCAGAGTGCTTTAGTTCAAGAATCATTTCACCCACTGCAATAATGACAGTGGAAGGTGTCAGTTACATCATTACACAAGAATATAAGACAATGTGAAAAACACCATATTCAAACTGCAAGTTGAATTTAGTCGGCAGAATGCAATAACCCCAATTAAAACTTGGCAAAGACACTGAAACTAAACATCTAACATGTGACAGATTAGAGACTAACAAATTTATTAGAGCATAAGCTTTCGTGGACTACAGCCCACTTCTTCAGATGCAAGGTGCCACAAGTACTCCTGTTCTTTTTGCGGATACAGACTAACACGGCAGCTACTCTGAAATGTGACAGATGTTAGTCATGCCACTTAATGCACTATTGGAAGGGGCTCAAACACTGTGGCGCTGAGGGTGGTATAAGAATCTATATAGAATCAAATTATTTACATAAATTGTCATTTAAATTGCTATTTAAGACTGCTTATAGTCATCTGTACAGATAAAATACTTAAGTATGCAGGTTCAAAGTGTGGAATTATATACGGGAAAAACATAGGTACTTGGCGCAGTATTGTTTTATATAAGAATATACAAAATTGCCATATGCAAGTACATAGACAATATTTGATGCAATGTTGTTATACACCAAGAAGTCCCCAAGCACTGAAATTTGCAGAAGTCTCTCTTATGTAGGTAGGAACATGCTTAATTGGTGCAGAATTCTTTTGCTTTGTTAGCTATGTGCATATTACTTATTGAGAAGTGTGTATTCCTGAAATCAGTGAGAGCTCTGCCTGTGTAAATAAACAATTTAGCTCTTTCGAGATATGCGTCTAGAAAAAATATCTCTATTTAAGAGGACACTTAAGCACCTGCTTAAGTATTGTACTGAATAGGGAAACACTTCAGGAAAGCACATAAGAATATGTTGAAGTCTGGGCCATGGTGCAATTCTGTTTGAGCTCATGCTCATCGCTGTGACTTGCACTTCACAATAACACATTGGCTAAAATTGCAGTATTTTTCATGACTATAATGACAACTATTTCGTCCTGAAGAATGGGGAAAAAATCATATAAGGGTGGTATGGAAGATTAATCAAAACAGTCCAGTAGAAGAATAAAATACAAACATATACAATATTTTTAAAAATCCCACAATGCATGAACCAGAAACAGAAGTTTATTAAAAAACAAAAAACTAAACCAAAACCAAAAAAAAAAAAAAAAAGGAAAAGGAAACCCAACAACAACAAAGAGCTTTCTAGAATCTGCATTTTCACTGGCCATAGAAATAGAAAAGGAAATAACATTTTATGGCCTCTGTAACTTGCCCTGCTACCCTTTCATTAGGGTTTTCTGAAGTTTCCTACATGGCATAGACGAAAACAAGTTCAGAGAGTGAAGATTTAAATATAGACGTTCCCTGACCTTTTCCTTTCCATATGTATCCTGATGTTCTGTGGAATCTGCTCTGTCACTACTTTATGGAACATGAACAACCAACTGCCTCAGTTCCTTTACCATCCTAGAGGTTAGAGGAAGTGACAGTGAGTTAAGAAGACTCCTCTGTTCTATCCTCCAGCTCCATCATTGACGTGCACATAACCTTTAGCACAGGGGTTCTCAAATCTGATTGCACTGTGACCCCGTTCTGACAACAAAAATTATTACACAACCCCAGGATGGGGGAATGAAGCCTGAGCCCACCCAAGCCCTGCTGCCCTGGAAGTGGGGTGGACAATTCCAAAGCCTGATGGGGCCAAAACTGGAGCCCAAGGGCTTCTGCCTCAGGAGAGGGGCCTGTAACCTGTTCCCTGACACCCAAGGCTGAAGCCCTCGGGCTTTGGCTTTGACCCCAAGTGGTGGGACTTGGGCTTTGGCCCTGGGCGGTGGGGTTTGGGCTTTGGCTCTGGTCCCAGGCCCCAGCAAGTCTAATGCCAGCCCTGGTGACCCCATTAAAATGGGGTTGTGACCCACTTTGGAGTCCTGACCCACAGTTTGAGAATGCTTAGCGGGACATTTAGGGCCAAATTTTAAAGCACTCAGCAGCTCCCATTGTGACACTTAAGGTCACATTTTTAAAAGCAGTCAGTACTAGAGATGGTGAAAACTGCTATTTGGCAGAAAATTGGGTTTTCTACACAATTAATTTTTTTTGGCAAAAAATGTCCGCTTTCCATGGAGAAATGTTTTTTTCCACCAGAAAATTTCAGCCAGAAAATAGAAGACTTCAGCCAAAAAAGGGATTTGTGCTATGCCTCTCCTGTCCTCATTCTCCTTCATGGGAAGGATCCCCAACTGGAATGCATCTCCCATAATGCATCATTATCTCCCTTGATAAGCAGTTCTGTACCTGACTGTGGTGCATTATGGGGGATGTAGTCCAACTGGTGATCCTAGCCCATAGAGGGGAAATGGGGCATGAAGAGAAAGCTACAACTCCCGTGAGGTGCTCCTACTCCCAGTTTTCAGCCAAAATATTTTGGTTTTTGAATTTGAGGAAAATCTGAAGATATCTGTGTAAAAGCACACCTGCCTCAAAGAAGTGTTATGGGAATTAATTAACGTACTCATCTCAAAGCGTTCAGAGATGCTGTGATAATAAATGCTACATTAGTGCTAAGTGCTATTAATTTATTGTTATGTATTACTGATGTTACCTTGCCATGTCACACATGGAAAGAAATCTGACACTGAAAGCCTGATTCTCTAGATTGAATCCTGTTTTGTTTACACCTCACACTATTGGCTTTTGCAGATGCACTGCATTGATTTGTAGGCACAAAGGAATTGTCACATAGAAACAGATCAATGGACCATCTAATGTAATCCCCAGACTCTGACAGTGGCCAATGCCAGATGCTTCAGAGAAAGGTGTAAAACCACCATAATGAATCTAATTATGCAGTATAGTACACTAGGGCACAATTCTTCCTGACCTTAGCTGATCACACTATACTGTGAAAATGAGGATGGATAGCCATCATAATTGTATTCTAGTTATTATAATAGCTGTTGCTATTCTTGTTTACATCAAGGTTTAATCCTTTTCTTAAAATCTACTAAGCTCCTTGGCCCAATACTTTCCTGTAGCAGTGAGTTACACAGGCTAGTTATCCAGAATATTACATTAAAGGGCACATTGTTGTATCCAGATTTTATTTATAGTACGGACAGGGATAAACAAGAGAACCCGAATGACCTTCAAATACCAACCGCTATATCACATTCCTATACATTACCTCCTGATGCACTTTTCCTCTGTCAGTGAAATGGTTCCGGATTGTTTGTTTTTAACCTCTTCTTGTACAGCATCTTGCCCAGTGTATGAACTCAGCAGAATACTGAAGTCTGCTCAGATGAAAGGCTTTCAAGTGCTAGCTGTTTCCCTGGAGTTCACACCACAAAGGTAGTTTACAACAGTTGTAAGGATTCCCTTCCTCGTTAATAAACAGGTGGTGAAAATAGCTCGTCACAAACTACTCTTCTCTGGCAGAAAAGAGGAAGTGGAACCAAGATGAGGAAGTGGGCATGTATGTATGTTTAAATGAGACATGCTGAACTTTAGGCCCTGATTCTGAGCTGGCATTCATTTGACAGTGGCATAACTGTATCAACGTCAGTGGATTTACTTTTGATTTACACTGGTGCGAGATGAGAATTAGGCTTCAATTAAGCAGACCAAAAAAAAATCTAGCTCAGGGTTGTCTTATTTTAAAATTGAGTAATATTATACAGCAGGTCTGTAGTCTACTGTAGTATGTTTCTATAAGGGGCATCACACAATGTGTGTGTCTTGGTGATGCTTTCTCTGGACTAACAGATCGGATCTACAGAATATAGGTCACTTAAGGGTCTTATCTGAAGGGAAAGGAAAAAGACATTCACAAAATACATACAGGTAAGGCAAGGCTAAACATATTACTGAGGGAGGCTTAGTACTCTTGTTCTCATCCGTCTGACTCCCCAGCCTTTAGAAGGGAGTGCTAATGGAAAAACAACAGGCCACCTGAATGCTTTCTTTGCTCAGACCACTGCTAATGTTAAAACTTTAAGGGCAGCTCTCCTTTTCTCTCTTCCTTAAATGTTGAGAGAAAACTGTCAGTGCTCAAAGTAGAACATTGATAACACTTGCTAGAAACAAGAACTGGAGTAGTGCATTTGCAAACATCTCCCACTCATCTCTACCAATGCACTTAAATCCAGCACCAAGCAGCTTCCGTCCCAGACCCCTGGTGAACAGAGACTGTTAATTGCCTTGAACTGCTGTGCTGCACAGCAGTTTCATGATGCAGACAAACTCACCAGAGAAAAGTAGTCTGCCATGCCAAACTGAGTTCATCTGAGCCAGATGTGAACCCCAGTCTCCTGGGGTGACAGTTGAGTGCATTAGCTTAGTCTCAATAGAGCTCTCATATCAAACATTTCTTCAACCATGCGGAACACATCTGATGCCTACCAAATTAATATACGCAAAAGTTTTTCATAGAACCTCGAGATGTTAGCCTCACCTAAGCTCACCTCACTAGAGAAAAGTGCCTGTATGCTCTTTTTATGACAGCCTATGATACTCCTAATCTAACTTTCCTTTTAAAGTCACTTCCCATGCATCTCTTTGCATCTTCTCCCTTTATTCCATATCCAGCTTGATAGCTGCACAGATTCGTCCACTGTCCTTCCCTTCTATCCGTCTCTCATTCTTCTCCATATCCTTCTTCATACGACAGGTGTGGAGGCCATTGCAGTTACAGTTCATCTGTCTAAAGATGAATTGCTTAAATGTGTCCCCAGGCAAAGTCACTTTAATGGCATAAGCACAGCAATACATTATCATGGGAATGGTCCTTTGATAATGTATTGGAGCAATACATCAGAGGGATGCAAAATGGCAGAAAAGCTCTCCGTGTGGTCACCCTCATGAATGTAAACTAATAGGGCCAGACCTTCAGCTGATGGGAATTGGGGTAGCTCCACTAATTTACACCGCTAAAGATTTTTGTCTACTTATAGTGTTTCTCGGAGTTTTCCATGCTCTAAGTAAAAGAGTTCCAAGTCAGCCTTTGGAACAGTTTATCTAGGGAGTTATAAGGCACAGTCACAAGAAACATTCAAGGAGCCATTGGGGGGAGGGATAGCTCAGCAGTTTGATCATTGGCCTACTAAACCCAGGATTATGAGTTCAATCCTTAAGGGGGCCACTTAGGGATCTGGAGCAAAATCAGTACTTGGTCCTGGTAGTGAAGGCAGGGGGCTGGACTCAATAACCTTTCAGGATCCCTTCCAGCTCTATGAGATAGGTATATCTCCATATATTACTTTATTATTAAATGCAATTATGGAAATAGCAGTATAGAGTCCTTCCTATATTCCTAGATGAAGGAGACCAGACAAGACAGTTCAAGAGGTCTATGTTACCTTTGGGTCAGATTCCGATGCTCTCACTCACGTTGAATAGTAGTTCCTTATTCAATGTGAACACTCAAGGAGTAAGGTACTAGTCAGTGTAAGTCAGGGTATCAAAACTGGCCCAATATTAGAGCTGTTATTCCGTTACTCATTGCATTCCCATGGGTTATCTAAAATAATTCTTCTGTTCTTCATCATTATTGTGCCTGATCCAGATCATCTTTACTTGGTGAAAATCAGATGCACTTCCTTTAAAGTCAATGGAGATGTACCAGAGTAAAACCAGTGTGAGATTAGAATCAGCCTGGCCATTTGTAGCCTTCAGACCATTGTAGAAAGGTTCCTGTAATAGTTCAAGATAGTCTACCTGATCCTGCTTGTTGTATTTAAAGCTTTTTTCAACGGTCACAACAGGATAATTGTTGAATCTATTCAACCTATGAAAGCGGCTAGAGTGACTTCTGGTATCATAAGAGTATTTACTTACAATACTAAGATAACCAATTGCTTTTTATCGTTCCAATAAGAACATAAGAACAGCCGTACTGGATCAGACCAAAGGTCCATCTAGCCCAGTATTCTGTCTACCGACAGTGGCCAATGCCAGGTGCCCCAGAGGGAGTGAACCCAACAGGCAATGATCAAGTAATCTCTCTCCTGCCATCCATCTCCACCCTCTGACAAACAGAGGCTAGGGACACCATTCCTTACCCATCCTGGCTAAGAGCCATTAATGGACTTAACCTCCATGAATTTATCCAGTTCTCTTTTAAACTCTGTTATAGTCCTAGCCTTCACAACCTCCTCAGCCAAGGAGTTCCACAAGTTGACTGTGCGCTGTGTGAAGAAGAACTTCCTTTTATTTGTCTTAAACCTGCTGCCCATTAATTTCATTTGGTGTCCCCTAGTTCTTTTATTATGGGAACAAGTAAATAACTTTTCCTTATTTACTTTCTCTACATCACACATGATTTTATATACCTCTATCATATCCTCCTTTAGTCTCCTCTTTTCCAAGCTGAAAAGTCCTAGCCTCTTTAATTTTTTCTCATATGGGAACCGTTCCAACCCCCTAATCATTTTAGTTGCCCTTCTCTGAACCTTTTCTAATGCCAGTATATCTTTTTTGAGATGAGGAGACCACATCTGTACGCAGTATTCAATATGTGGGCATAACATGGATTTATACAAGGGCAATAAGATATTTTCCATCTTATTTTCTATCCCCTTTTTAATGATTCCTAACATCCTGTTTGCTTTTTTGACCGCCGCTGCACACTGCGTGGACATTTTCAGAGAACTATCCACGATGACTCCAAGATCTTTTTCCTGATTAGTTGTAGCTAAATTAGTCCCCATCATATTGTATGTATAGTTGGGGTTATTTCTTCCAATGTGCATTACTTTACATTTATCCACATTACATTTCATTTGCCATTTTGTTGCCCAATCACTTAGTTTTGGGGGATTTTTTTGAAGTTCTTCACAGTCTGCTTTGGTCTTAATTATCTTAAGCAATTTAGTATCATCTGCAAACTTTGCCACCTCACTGTTTTCCCCTTTCTCCAGATCATTTATGAATAAGTTGAGTAGGATTGGTCCTAGTACTGACCCTTGGGGAACACCACTACTTACCCCTTTCCATTCTGAGAATTTACCATTTATTCCTACCCTTTGTTCCCTGTCTTTTAACCAGTTCTCTATCTATGAAAGGACCTTCCCTCTTATCCCATGACAACTTAATTTACACAAGAGCCTTTGATGAGGGACCTTGTCAAAGACTTTCTGGAAATGTAAGTACATTATGTCCACTGGATCCCCCTTGTCTACATGTTTGTTGACCCCTTCAAAGAACTCTATTTTTTTAGTAAGACACAATTTCCCTTTACAGAAACCATGTTGACTTTTGCCCAACAATTTATGTTCTTCTATATGTCTGACAATTTTATTCTTTACTATTGTTTCAACTAATTTGCCTGGTACTGACATTAGACTTACCGGTCTGTAATTGCCGGGATCACCTCTAGAGCCTTTTTTTAAATATTGGCGTTACATTAGCTATCTTCCAGTCATTGAGTAGAGAAGCCGATTTAAAGGACAGGTTACAAACCATAGTTAATAGCTCAGAAACTTCACATTTGAGTTCTTTCAAAACTCTTGGGTGAATGTCCTGTTATAGTTACCTCTTGGACCAGCTCCTGCGCTCCACTCAGGACTAAATCGAGAGTTGCCTCTCCCCTTTTGGGTTCCCATACCAGCTGCTCCAAGAAGCAGTCATTTAAAGTATCGAGAAATTTTGTCTCTGCATTTCGTCCTGAGGTGACATATTCCCAGTCAATATGGGGTTAGTTGAAATCCCCCATTATTATTGAGTTCTTTATTTTGATAGCCTCTCTAATTTCCCTTAGCATTTAATTGTCACTATCACTGTCCTGGTCAGGTGGTCGATAATAGATCCCTAATGTTATATTCTTATTAGAGCATGAAATTACTATCCATAGAGATTCTATGGAACATGTGGATTCACTTAAGATTTTTACTTCATTTGATTCTACATTTTCTTTCACATATAT
>NC_048299.1:269455380-269587447 GCF_013100865.1 Trachemys scripta elegans | reverse complement strand
GGGGGGGGAGACCCGAGCCGAGCCGCGCCGTGCCGCGGGGGAGGGGGGAACCCGAACCGCGCGGGACGCGCCGGGGGGGGATCCGAGCCGCGCCGCGGGAGCCGCGGGGACCGGGCCAGGCCGGAGCCGACCCGGGCTGCGCCGCGGGGGCTGGGCTGGGCCGGACCCGGGCCGCGCCGTGGGGGCCAAGCTGAGCCGAAGCCGGGCCGCGCCGCGGGGGCCGGGCTGGAGCCAAGCCGGGCCAGAGCCGCTGGGGCCTGCGGGAACGGGCCGCGCCTCCCCGGAGCCCTTCTCGCGCCCCCACCACCCCAGCTTACCTTGTGCTGCCGGCCCGCCCCTGCTTCTTTTCAGACTTCCCGCGAATCTCTGATTCGTGGGAAGCAGGGGAGGGGGCGGAAAGTTCAGGGGAGGGGAGGAGGGGGAAGTGAGCTGGGGGCGGGGTGGAGAGCTGCAGTGCGGGGCCCTCTTGGCGCGGGGCCCAATTCAGCCAAATCGGCTGAATCGGCCTAAAGCCGGCTCTGGTCCCAACTATGGGAAGGTTTCCCTCTGCTCCTGTTGACTGCTCTACTTCCATGGACCTTTCATCCTCCTCAACAGTGCAGGGGTTGTCTGACTGGACGTGGGACAATTCTACAGTGTCCCGGAAAGCCTCATCTCTCTGTGAAAGCAACTCTCTGTGACTAGGAACTTCACATGCACATGCAGAAAATGGCCACTTGCAACTTTTGCATAAATAGGTGTTAGTGCACATTTTGCACAAACACAAACATTGGATCCTACTGTGGGGCCAGTAGTGTAAGTATTTCACTTGCCTCAATTTCAAATTACATCCCCACATTTAAGTACATCCAGGCACACCCAAAGCCAAAGTTGGGAGAGCCAGATCCTCAGTGGATGTAAACAGGTGTCATTCAATTCGCTTTAATGCGGCTATGCCAATATACACAAGCTAAGGACCTGGTCTTCTGTCCCATATATTTTGAATGTCCAAAACTTATTCCCCATCTATTATTTCCTCCCCTTTATGTATTACTTTTCAAGAGCTAATAGATTAACAAAGAAGCAGAACATTCTCTGTTACCATACTACAAATAATAAATAATAATAATGATACTTATTATTATTATTATTATTATTATTACTAAAGTTGATGGAAAAACAAGAGTCCTTCCAAAACTCTGAGAAGAGACCATAATAAACTAGTGGATTATGAAAACTTTCATACTTATCATTTCAGTTGCTAACAAAACAGCAGGTTCAAAATGGGGTTCATTTTATGCAGCTTCAGTATTCTGCTAGTATAAATCATCAGGTTTAAGTATTACAGTTCAAACCATTTGCACCAATCCTAAAAGAGATCCATCATTTTTAACTGCATTTTTCTTATTTCCCAGGGGAATACATTAGTCCCGAAACAGATATTTTCCTACTAATTACAAGTGTCCATCCAAAGGCAAGGAGCAAACGTACTGGTTATCTATTAGCAAATTCATTTTGTCAGGTTATCATTGGCTTAAAGACAGCTATATTTATCTAACTCATGCTTCCTTTTCACTGAGAGACAAAATCAGCTTTGGACAGAAAGTAGTTGATAAGGTTTTAAGCCAGCAGAATTTATACTAAAACCTTTCTTGGCTGAATCACAGCTGAGAGTCACCAGCTTGTGTTTGGTTTGGTATGGGATTGTGTTGCCTCAGGGAGAGCTCTGTGCTACCTCAGGGAGTTGGAATGACTTTGAGCATCCTCACATGCTACAGGCTGGTCCCATTTGGCAGGTCAGTACAGGGGAGTGGTGAATTGGCCTTGTCCCACTTGGGGTTCCATTTCACCCTAGCACAGGGAATGCAGTTGTGATCGGCCTTCTCATGGGATGAGCAAGTGGGGAGAGGAAATTCTTTGTGAGCTACCCAACACACACAAACTTTACATTTCTTAAAATTTTACTCATTTACCCCAGGTATAAGAGGACAGCAGAGATGCAATGTGGAGTAACCAGAGACATTAGGTAGCCATGGATTTTGGCATATTTTCCCCTCAAATGCCATTAGGGGTCCTAGTAATTCAAGCAAGTACATCTGGTTTTGATTTATTTATACTTAATGTAATATTGCATTACCTGTCACAAAGGGCAATGTAATGTTGCATCTTAAATGGATCTGCAAGAAAAACATTTTTACAAAATCGTGAAGTGTCGATAGCTTCCTTTAGAAAAGCTGACATCTGGAATTTTAATAGAACAGTATGTTACCTACAGTATTTGCATAATGGTCTTCTTTGAATACTAGAATGGACATGTCATGTTAAGACTAACTGCATCAATTAACCTCCATGTTCGAGGGAAAGTCCTTAGTGTGCAGCTAAAGTAGTGAATTTACAGTGGCTGTTAAGTTCTGTTCATTCACTCTGAAGCAACTGGCATTGGCCACTGTCAGAAAACAGGATTCTGGGCTAGGTGGACCATTGGTCTGATGCAGTATGGCTGTTCTTATGTATTCTGTAACAATCTCTGATATATTATTTTATTTTCAAAATGTTTGGCTGGTGTGAGCCTGTGACTCAAAGGCAGCATCAAACTGGAGGAACATTGGTAAACCATGAATGGACTCTACATGTTTTTTGAACATCAGGGCTGTTCAGGCAAAGACCCCTTACTTTCCCAGGCATTAAAGTCCGGGGGGAAAGACTGTGAGAGATGCCTTGTCATTGAGGGATTCTGCCCAGGGGTGAACATATGTGATTCTAAAATGGCCAAATTAATTTTTCAGGTAAGAAAAAAGAATGGACTCTATCATGGAGCACAAGCCAGTAAGTAGCCTCAGGGTGCATTTCTGGATATACGTCAAGCCACAGCACACAAAAAATCCTTGAACATTTCATCTGCTATAATAAAAAAAAAAAAAAAAACATTGCCAAAATGTCATCTTGAACTTGTTGACAATATCTATCCAAGCACTCATCCAGGCAATAACTAAACACCTCACAAATGTTAATGAATTCAAACTCATAACATACCTGGGAGGTACGGAAGTATTATTATCTCAATTTTAATTATGGAAAATTGAGGCACAGAGAATATATGATGTGCCCAACATCACACTGGCAATCAGGAACTGAATCCAGGGTCTTCTGCAGCCTAGTCTAATGCCTTAACATGAAGTCTATCCTTACCAAAAAAACGTGAAAGGGTAAAGTCTAGCTGCTCTTTTCAGAAGTGGATACTGAATCTATATATATTGTTTTCATTGTCTCATTCAAATATATTTGTACTTCCACTTGTATTTTACTTTTAAGACAATAAGGCAAAATATAGATCTCTGATTTGATTTTTTCTTATAAAGGTATGTTAAAAACGAGAGATTTCTGACAGCAGCTATTCATTCATCCCAGTTTGTCTTAAAAAGATCACGTCTTCCCTGAACCAGGAGAATTAAATGCATAAACCCTTTCATAGCAAGATATGCTGGAGATTAAAGAAATAACTATCTTTCATAATTCACATATAGTGGGGTGAAAAAAAATCTGTTATTATCTAGAGCAAAGAAAGAGTAATTTATAGCCAGTAATGAAAACTTAATCATTAGACCAAGTGATGTTGCCCATATTAATACAGCCAAAATAAACCAGTCTTTAAACCTACTGCAGTCCTTAACATAAAACAAAGATAAATCAACTATGCTTGCCACTGAAAAATCTGTCTGTTGTATAGAATTAGTAAGAAATAATTGCTCTCAGGAAGTAACCCAGTAATAATGTTGAAAAGGAGTGTTAGTTTGCTTTTCAAAAGGCAAATATGTTCCACGGGGTTTCATAATGCCCATTAGACCCCAGAGTGAGCCAAAGATCACATTTTGCTTATATTTTTCCATACCAAATGCCTTTGGGACTCAAGTGATAAAGCACTGTCTTCTAAGCTGTTACAGTTCCATTAAACATGATTGTTAATGGCTAGATAAAGCAGAGTACAGGGCCTTCAGTGCTAGCTTAGACTAAAGAAGCTATGTGCTGCCTGATGCCCGGTCATGCAGACACATACCCCACAGGCTACCAGGAAGACTGCAAGATTAAGGCAGCAGGGCAATTTGTTGACTCGTGTATAAATACATCCCATGAAGAGGGCCTGCACAAGGCCAATGCACAACTTAAGCTCTGTGTTGAGTGGCAGATGGTCCCTTTGCATAGGTGTGAATGTGAATGTCTGCCTCGATGCATCCCCTTAGCAGATCCCTCTGATGAAGCTACTATGGAGCCACCAAGGGGAATGAAGACTATGCCTGACCTCCTTGAATGTAGAGAGCAGTGGAAACACTTTGCCCTTCCCTAGGGATGAATCACATCTCAGGCAGGCAAGCTGGAGACCTGCTGTGGATATGTTCATTTAACTAAAAAGTCACCCCAAACCTTGGTCCCTACAAATTACGTCCACACGTAGTCTGTGTAAAAAGGTGGTCATACGTATTGCATGCACTTGTTGAATCTGGTTTAAAAATTAGCTTATAAGATCTTGTAGCAGGGACTGTCTCTTATGATGTGAGAATGAGCTAGAACTGCTGCCAAATATAGCCTGTCTGCTGTCCTCTGGTCACATGCCAACCACAGCTAGGTCAGATTGGAGAATATCACCTAGGTGCTGATCAAGTGGCTGATCTTTAAATTTCAGTTACTTGACCAAATGCCTGGACTTTTCATCCACTAAATCAAACCACATTGGCAGAGTTCTATGTGTCAAATATGTAAAGAGATACAAACACAGAGGACTTTTTTCTTTAACTTTTTGTGTGAAAATTAACTCAATAACAAGTTCTGGTTGGTTGGTTTGTTTGTTTGTTTGTTCATTTTTTAAATTCTAATTTAGCTCTAGTGGGAGGTGCTGGATTGACATCTCTGGAAAGTGAAAAGTGCTAGTATTTAATCACAGAACAGGGACAACATGGATAATACCAGTGTAAGCTTTCCTCACAGTACATCAACATGCCTTCACCATGACCTGCAGGGATGAAAACTTGGGGTGATTCATTCTTTAAGTCCATTCAGTATTTGGCTTCTCTGCTGAGGCTGAGTGCCAGTCAAGGGTGCCAGTCATCTTTTTGTTATGTGTTTGTACAGCAACTAGGACAACAGGGTCCTGGTCCATGATGGGGCTTCTAACCACTCCTGAAATACAGGTACATAATAATATAGAGTTCTTCTCCCCTAGAAACTGAAATGTGGTCAGCAGCCCATTTCACAGAGCTGATTGTATATACTTTTGGTCATTACTTATGAACAGTCATTCTTTAAAAAAAAATAATCACTTATGAGAAATACCATCTCAGCTTCCAAGGTCACCCTGTCACACTTGTCAGCATCATCAGTGGATATAAGTCTTTTATTTCAGGGTGATAGTACCTACTTAGAAATACAACTGTGAAAATGTAGGCAACTCGGAACCTTGGTGCCTATGGTCAAGTCACCTAATAGGAGACAAGTATCCAATGAGCATTTGGAAGTTTACCTGAACTATCCAAACCTGTGAGACTTCCACCAGGCCATTGGACTCTTCCAGTTAGCATGGGTATCAAACCTTCTTGAAGCAATACCCTGTGACCTATTTTACCCTTCTTGTGGCATGTCTCATTTTCAGGGATGCAGGAGAGTCTTTAACCAAACTTTCCCTAAACAACCAAAAAAGATTGTGGAAATCTCCTAAGGCTCCTATTTTAACCTAACCAGGTAGCCTTCATAATTGCCCATATATCTCTAGTGCTAATAAAACTATTTGAATACATTAATTAAATAGTCCATTTTTTATCTAAGGAAGCCACAGAGACTTCATTGCTCTAAGCCTAAATTCTATGGTTGCATCTAGCAAAGTAAGGAGAAACCCTTTTGTGAATTTCCCATGAGAAATAGTCAGAAAAGCAGAAGTGCAAGCAAATTAGGATAAATGCCCCTTTTATTTTTTAAAAGAAATATCCAAGTAGGAAAAAATCTATTTCTTTTAAGCTAAACTCCATTTCATTAAGTGATCTCCTGATGGAGACTGAAAAAAAGTACAAGGTCTTCAGATTAAAGTGATGGGTAAGGACAGAGTCGTCAAAATACTCTCATTTAATTTAAGTCAAAGAAATACATTTACTAATGAGAACTTCTTTTGGGATGAGATTGTTGAAAGGAAGATTAGAAAAGTCTAGAAGATCTCCATTAATGGGACACTGCCACATGGTTAAGACCCACAAGTTAGGTTTTATTTTTTCATATAATAGTTAGGATTTGTACACTATTTTATCTTTGTTATGCACCATACAAAACATAATGATGCTTCTTCAGTATTTTGATAGTGAACAGTACTCTGTATGGATTACCAGAAAAACCCTCTCATGAGGTCACAAAGTATAATGTGAACAGCAAAGCTTTATTATTTCATTGAATTAATTGTTAGACTTTACATTTTCTCTGTAGCACTGGGAACATAACAAAAGAATGGCCATACTGGGTCAGACCAACAACGGTCCATCTAGCCCAATATCCTGTCTTCTGACAGTGGCCAATGCCAGGTGCTTCAGAGGGAATGAGAAGACCAGGTAATCATCAAGTGATTCATCCCCTGTCGCCCATTCCCAGCTTCTGGCAAACGGAGGCTAGGGATACTTCAGAGCATGATTTTGCCTCCCGGCCAATCCTGGACCTATCCTCCATGAACTTTTCTAGTTCTTTTTTGAACCCTGTTATAGTCTTGACATTCACAACATCCTCAGGCAAAGAGTTCCATAGGTTGACTGTGCATTGTGTGAAGAAATACTTCCTTTTGTTCGTTTTAAACCTGCTGCCTATTCATTTCATTTGGTGACCCCTAATTCTTGTGTTATGAGAAGGAGTAAATAACACTTCCATATTTGCTTTCTCCATCCCAGTCATGATTTTATAGACCTCTATCATATCTCCCCTTAGTCATCTCTTTTCCAAACTGAAAAGTCCCAGTCCTCATATGGAAGCTGTTCCATACCCCTAATCATTTTTGTTGCCCTTTTCTGTATCTTTTCCAATTCCAATATATCTTTTTCTAGATGGGGTGACCAGATCTGCACGCTTTATTCAAGCTGTGGGTGTACCATAGATTTGTATAGAGGCAATATGACATTTTCAATCTTATTATCTATCCCTTTCCTAATGATTCGCAACATTCTGTTAGCAATTTTGACTGCCGCTGAACATTGAGTGGATTTTTTCAGAGAACTATCCACAATGACTCCAAGACCTCTTCCTTGAGTGGTAACAGCTAATTTAGATCCCATCACTGTATACATATAGTTGGGATTATGTTTCCCAATGTGTATTTATCAACACTGAATTTCATCTGCCCAGTCACCATGTTTTGTGAGATCCCTTTGTAACTCTTCACAGCCTGCTTTGGACTGTTTGGATTTGTTTGGAACCCAAAAAACAAACAAACAAAAAAACCCCACCCTGGTGCTAGTGGATGAGAACAAGGAAGTGAACGTGACTGCAACAGAGTTATGCCAAGTTATGCAGCCCAACCTGAAGAAAATGCAGGAGGTTAAACAAAGAACATAACCAAAAAACATAAATATTTAAAAGCAAATTAGGTTTTTACTGTGTTCTATTTTGATCATCAGCATAGGTAGTGTCTTCACTGAAGCGCAAGAGCTATTCAGCTGCCGCGATTTAAGGCTATGTCTACATTACCGCTTATGTCAGCAGAATTTATGTCACTCAGGTGTGTGAATGAACCACCCCCTAAGCAACATGAGTTACACCGACATAAGTGCCAGTGCAGACAACGCTATGCCGACGGGAGAGTTCTCTCCCGTCGGCATAGAGAGTCTTCATCAGACACACTGCTTCGATGCAGCTGTGCCAATACAGTGCTGTACGTGTAGACATGCCCTAACCATAGAATCACAGAATCACAGAGGATAAGTGTAGACAAGCCCCCAGAGTGTCACAGCTAAATACAAGGTGGAACAGGTCGTTTAGTATAAGTAGTTAACATGTATTCTAAGTCATTCTATATGAAGTGGCCTGTTAATACCACTGCAGTCATAGGACAAAAAAGGGGTGTTAGTGGGTCGCAGATTCTTGTAATCCAGTGTCTTTATTAAGCCATAAATCCAGTGTCTTTATTAAGACAAGAATTTTTAGTGTCTAGCAAAGATATGAATTTTAAGCTCCCAGGCTCCTCTTTTGAAGATGCTGTGCTTTGAGAATGAGGCTGGAGCAGTCAGATATCCAGTGATCGTTCTGTGAAAAGTGTCCACACATGGGCGATATGATGGTTTTGTCTTTTATCATTTTTCTGGGTAAGTTCATTCAAGAGCATTGTGCTTGTCTGGTTTCACCCACAGAGTTGTTGTTGTTGAGGCAGGTAGTGCACTAAATGAGGTACACCACATGTTGTGATAGGCATGTATAGGACCCATGGATCTTGAACGATATGCTGTGGCGGGTATTGATCATTGTAGCTGTGGAGATATGTCAGTAGGGTTTGCCTCTGCTGTTCTGGCAGGAAAAGGTGCTGCTTTAAGTAGGGGGTCTTGGTCTGTGAGGAGCTTGCTCCCGATGATGAGGTTGGCAATAACAATAACAACAAAAAACTGGCAAATGATGAAAAAATCAAAGCCTTTGGCAAAAGCTCTGAATTTTGAAAAAAGGATATTTTGGAACTTTAAAAAATGAAGAATTTTGACCCTTCTGCCACTGATGCTCTCCATGCTCCTACAAAAGGGAGCAGAGAGACATGTTCAGGGTCCAAGTGAAGGCCACTTCTGGGCTGGAAGCTCCAACATAGAACAAGCTCTAGAACTGTTGCATCGACTGAGGTAAGAAACGCTGTGCTTTTGTCCTTTTTTATGTGTAATGCCATTTGGAGAACTTGGTTTGTTTGGCTTTTTCCTTAAAGGGTCAGAACACAGCTGAGGTTTCAGAATAAATGCCTGAAATGCCTTGTCCAGTTTCCCATTTTATTGCCCCAACCTCAGTGTTTGGGCCTCACACATCTTCCAGCCGCTGTGCTGAATCTCCGGGTTTCTCCTAGAGGAAATTTTTGCACCAAACACTTTTGTACCTATTTTTGTTTACCAGCTATTCTAAGCAGCAAAGAAGTGATGTATGTTCAGAACTATTTTGTGCAGACCCTCCTCCTTTCTTCCCACCCCCATTTCCCAATACGGCTGTGATATACAGCACTCCAAATAGCCACTCCTCCCCTTCTTCTGCATTGTCATTTACAAAGGCAACCCCCACCATGTTCCTTGCTGGCAGCTGAAGACAGAAGCACTCTCCAGAGGGTCTGAGAAGTGTGGTGATCCAGACACAGCAAAAGCAATATTCCAGTCATTGGACTCTACCCACCTAAAGTGATGGAATGAGACAGGGGAAGGTCTTGACTTCATTCATTCCAGTCATAAAGTCTGGTGACTCCTCTGTAGGGTTGGGGTTGCTGACCCGTTAAAACAGCTTCAACTGAAAATGGCGGCCAATGCTTTCACCTCACACCTTTTCCGTAATTTGAAAACCAATACTGACAAGCGGACTATACAGATGGTTGAGAAAGAGCTCTTCCTAACATCTCGACAACACTACAGACCTATATTGGTATAACTACGTCACTCAGGAGTGTGAAAAATCCACACCCCTTAGTGATGTAGTTACACTGACCTAACCACCCCATGTAGACAGCGTTATGTCAGCAAAAGAGCTTCTCCCATCAATCTAACTACCACTTTTCTGGGAGGTGGATGAACTACGCCGAAGGCAGAGCTCTCTCCCATCAGCTTAGAGCAGGGGGTCACGAGGTTATTACATGGGGGGGTTATGAGCTGTCAGCCTCCACTCTAAACCCTGCTTTGCAGCCCAGAATTTATAAGGGTGTTAAATATATAAAAGAATGTTTTTAATTTATAAGGGGGGTCACACTCAGAGGCTTGCTATATGAAAGGGGTCACCAATACAAAAGTTTGAGAACCACAGGCTTAGAGCACCTTCACTAAATCACGACCAAGGCAGCATTCTAAGCGTGGGCGTGCCCTAAACATCCAACAAAGCCCCTCCCCACTTCACCGCTATCACCCCCATGTGCTACAGAAGCAATATACCAGGCACTTATGGCCACTAAAAGCAGAAAAGCTGTTTGCAAGGATGGTATTTTATCCTGAATTCCTCAAGAATTAGGGGCCAAAGGGAGAAGTATGGTTGGCAGACCTATTTACTGCCATACATTAAAAGGGGAAAATGTGCACTCCTCAGACATGGGAGACCACCAAGTGATGCCACCAGGTATTGCCCAGTATCACTCCTCTCCACAATTCACATGTTAATGGACAGGGTTTTACTGGCCTTTCTCACCCCTATTTTTGTGGCTATCCTGCCCAAGGAAGAGGCCGATTGCAGGCTGGGAGGCAGTTGCAGGGACCACATTCTTGCCATTACTAGTCGAACTGAGCCTGGTTTCAAGCAGAATCTAGAAACAGGAACCGTCTTGATAGATTTATCTGTTAAGGGCTTTAAAGTGAGTAGAAACAGTCCCATGAGAATCCCCCCTGGGTAGACAGCCTCTCCAACTGCTGTGAGAGCTGGTACCCCAGCCCTGCTTCCAGCCTCCACCATAGTGATGGCTTGGAGCAGGTGAACTATGGATTTTCTCTAATGCCCTGGGGGGCAGGAGAAGCACAGTGTATGTTAGAACAGCCCGATGACTGTTCTGTTTTATACCAGGGTCCAGGTAGGCCACTGTATGGCCCCCCAAATACCTGAAGTGCTAAACCATTTCCTCCACCCTCCCACCACCATCACCACCATCCCCATCTCCATCCCTGCTGCAAGCATAGGAACATAGCAACTGAGTATCAGTCCTTTCAGGACAAATTCTGTGCTGAGGTATCTATAATGAACTCATTGATTTCAATGGGAGTTCTGGGGCTGTGTCGAAGATCAGAAATTGGCTTGCTGTGTGTGCATGAATGTGTATGTCTGCACCCAGGTTAGATCTGGTATCGCTGTGGTCCCCCGGTAGTATCAGTTCAGCCAGATGAGTCAAGGGAAATTGTTTCCTTGCAAAGCCACTATGATCTGTGCTGAGATTCTCTGCCAGGAGCTAGCCTGGCATCCATCTCACAGTTTGCCTAGAGCACAATGATAGTTTAGTCACAGGCTACAGCACCTGCCTTAGCTTCCTACCTAAAAATAAAATCTGGACGTGTTACCAGATTCTAATGACCTATCCCTTCTTTCCTCTTTGATTTATGCATTACAGCAGTGCTGGGAACAGCGAACCACGGCCACTGGGACCTGCAGGCAGCCGTGCCTGTGGACGATCAATGTAAACAAACGGTCTCGCGGCCCGCCAGTGGATTACCTTGATGGGCTGCGTGTGGCCCACGGACCGCAGGTTGCCCACCACCGCATTAGAGGATGGAGCCAGTGATGGAGATTAATGGACTGTTACGCTGAAGCTTGCCAAAAATCTGGCTCTTGACATACTTTTTGAACTGGAGTAAAACAAGTGCCAGAGATCTGTGTAAAATAATCAGGCGAGAGTACCAGACATATAGATTACGTGAGGTGGAATGAGGGAAGATAGTGGGGAAAAGGTGAGGTGGGGGGATGGATCTCTGATCTCATTCAGTGTGTGGACAGCGGAAGGGGGTTAACCACATGAGCAAAAAAAAAAAATTGAGGAAGAGAGAGAATTATTTTATTGATTTTTGTGAGTTGATCAATTTCCCTCTTTCCAGGGTCTGTCCCTCCTCCTCCGAGCCTGTCCCTCAATCCGCCCTGGCCTAATATATGGCAGCATTCTAAGTTAATAGCACAAGAGGACATTTTTATTTCTATGCACCGTAACAAATCAGCATGCTTATAAACAACTAAAAAAAATTGTAAATTTAGCCACACTGGGTCTGCTCAATCTTTACAGAGCAGCCATCAAATTCTGATTAACTGTGATACAGAACTAATCTTTTCAATTAATGGAAATGAGCTGCACTTTTATGTAGTCTATTACCAGAGGGCATTCAATGATATTTTTATTCACCACATTTGACCTTAAAAATGTTTTGTAGTCGTCAAGGATACAATTTTTCACACAGTGGGGATGTAGGAACAGCTAATTAAGTGGTGTTTAATGACATTTGTTCCTTAAAGGAGGGCTGATTAAATGTAGCATGTAATTTTTTACCAAATCAAGCAATTCAGCCAATTTTCAAATGTGCTTAATAAGCCAGGCCAAAATAATTAGACAACTTCTGTAGTAGTGCCACAGTCACAATGATTTGTGGTTTGGTGTGTTTAATGTGGCTTATTTGCATGTCTTTATAGGCTAGAATTCAGAATTCTGACCTACTCCCGCTCTCCCCAAATTTAGTCCCACCGAGAAATAAAAGAAACAAGGTCAGATTTAGAAAATCAACTGCACTGAAAGCAATTTATTAAATTCACTTATGCAGCAATCTGGAAAATATTTCAGAGAGTGACTGGACTTTCACATAACATGGTGAGCAGTACAGTATAAGTATGTAGATTATTATTGACATTAAAATGGCACCTAAGGATCCCAAACTGTGTCAGGGCCTCCTTGTGCTGGGCAGCGGCAGCTCCAGGCACCAGCGCAGCAAGCGCGTGCCTGGGGCGGCAAGCCGCGGGGGGTGCCCTGCCGGTCTCTGTGAGGGCGGCAGTCAGGCAGCCTTCAGCAGCTTGCCTGCGGGAGGTCCGCCAGTCCCGCAGATTCGGCAGCAATTCGTACGCCGAAGCCACAGGACTGGCGGACTTCCCCCAGGCATGCCGCCGAATCCGCGGGACCGGGGACCTCCCGCAGGCATGCCGCCGAAGGCAGCCTCACTGCCATGCTTGGGGCAGCAAAAAAGCTAGAGTCACCTCTGGTGCTGGGTGATGCACACACATAGACCCTGAATCTGTATTGTGTAGCAAACATATGGAGTGCTGAGCCTGCACCAGTGCAATAGCTTGCCCACAAGCTACACAATGCTATCTGCAATAGACCTTACTCGTTTAACATGCCTGAAATCCTCCTTTTCTGCCACTCAGATCAAGAGCATCACAGTTAGTGAAGGAAGCAGGGGAACAAATTGTGACATTTTAATCCCATTTGATGAAATTTGAGATTTTACATTTTTGATCAGGTCTAAGATTTACATAAAAAGTACATAACAGGTTGGTACAAGGAGGAGGGAGAAAAATTGTTCTCCTTAACTTCTGAGAATAGGACAATGGGCTTAAATTGCAGCAAGGGTGGCTTAGGTTGGACATTAGAAAAAACTTCTCCACTGTCAGGGTGGTTAAGCACTGGGTAAATTGCCTAGGGAGGTTGTGGAATCTTCATCATTGGAGATTTTTAAGAGCAGGTTAGACAAACACTTGTCAGGAATGGTCCAGATAATACTTAGTCCTGCCAGGAGTGCAGGAGACTGGACTAGGTCACTCTCAAGGTCCCTTCCAGTCCTATGATTCTATTATGATTCTATTACGATGATTTACTAAGTAGATGGGACAAATATTTTTCCACCTGTGGGTTGCTATCAAACTGTTCACTTCCATTATTCGCTTTATTACTCATAGTGCAAGATTGGCACCTCAATCACATGGTATTGTTTTTGCTGCCTGATTGGATGATTCTTAAACAGGTGACTAGGGAAAACTCACGCAGCTAGTTCACATGTACTGAGGCTTGTGCGTCAAACTTTGAGTTCTGGGTTGTGAGTTACTAAACTAAAGCAATAGCAAGTCATGCTTTTAGATCCAAGTGCAATCCTCTCAAACCCTGGAGCACGGTGTTATAAATGCGTGTGGGAACGCGGCTATTCATACAGAGAGCAGCCATTCCTCCATGACTTGTAGGTGACCAAACACCCATATCTGGGGATGTTTATGACCAGAAAAAGTCATAATTGGGCTCAGACTGAACTCCCATGCAGGACATGAATGGATTTTTGCAAATAATTTCTGCAGCTCGATACATAACAATCAAATACATGTATAAATGCATACGCTATATTTAAATAACAAGGGCTAGATTCACAAAGGAATTTGGCCAGCATCCCCACGCCTAACTTCTAGGCACCTAGAAAATCATTGGGCTTCACAAGGCCTGAGTTGAATGCCCTGGCTCCCCACACAATGAATGGGGAGAAATAGGGGCCTTAGAATGGGATTCAAAAAAGCCGGCATTCTAGGCAGCTCCTCACCTTAGCTGTCCAATGGGAGATGCCAGGGATCAGGGTGTGGGCTAAGCCCCTCCCTTATCTCGGAGATAGGCACCTAAGTCTGGGCTGCAATAAAGCGCTTCCCTCTGCTTGAGCTGCTCAGCTGTAAACTCTTGCTCGGCGTTAGGTGCCTGAGCCATTTTTGCAAGGAGGTGGCAATGGCAGCAGCCCTCCTTCATAAATTCTAGCCAGCGGTTGGGAGGTGGGAGAGCTTTGGTTCAAGTCTGCCGCCCACCTGAGGGGGAGAAGGGATTTGAAGTGAGATCTTCCACCTGTCCAGTTAGTGCCCCACACCCCTCTGTTTTTTTGAACTCGCCTACAGAGTCCTGAGCCAGTAGGCAAGGTCTGCGCACACTTAACATGTCGGGCTTCGCATGCAACTTAGGCTACGTCTACACTACAGCCGAGATCGACACTCTGAGATCGATCCACCGGCGGGTGATTTAGCAGGTCTAGTGAAGACCCACCAAATCGACAGCATATCACTCTCCAGTCGACCCCTGTATGCTGTCCCCGATGAGAAGAGTAAGGTAAGTTGACGGGAGAGTTTCTCCCGTCAACCTTCCACGGTGTATACCCTGCGGTAACTCAACCTAAGGTACGTCCACTCCAGCTACATTGTTCACGTAGCTGGGGTTGCGTAGCGTAGCTTGACTTACAGCCATAGTGTAGACATAGCGTTGGGCAGGGGAACATTTATCTTCCCCCAGCTCCTGCACTGCTCTGGAACTTAGGCATCTGGATACCTGTTGCCTGGGGCTGTACTGCGCATTCTCAAAGGCAGAAACACAGGCGCCCAGGGAACTTTCACGGCACAAACTTAGGTGCCGAGCCATTTTCGGTGCCTACCGGGTTTGAGGGCAGCAGAGCAGGGGCTTTGTGAATCCCAGTGGGGCCTGATTCTGTGATTTAGGTGGCTAACGTGGCAGTTAGGTAGCTAGGCCTTTTGTGAGTTGGAAAGATTTAACACCTCTGCTGGACTTCAGTCCTTCTACCACTGGTGGCTGCTAGCAACCGGCCTTTTAGGGATGACATTGAACCTTGAATTTCAGAGATATTTGGGCAGAGCAGGGTTCTCTAGTCTGACTTTGGGATGTACCAAATGGCAGATATTAAGGTATATACATTCTGAAGTTTGGGGTGGAGGTTAGGTTACACCCCTGCTTTGCTCCCATTTGGCCCTTTCCCTTCCTTTTGGGATTCCGTTGAACTGATTTTATTCTCTCTCCCTTCTTCGGGTATTCACAAAGAGGTAAACAGATTAGGGAGTGGTCAAAAGGTACCTGGGTCCCTTTGAAATGGTCAGTTGGGCCCTGACCTTCCCTCTTCTCCCACCAACGTTTTTTGTCATAGTCTTAAGGGAAACTGGAAAATAAAATCTTCCCATACTGTTTTTGTACCTTCCCCATTTTGCAAACACTTTTGTACCCCTCTTGTGTCTCAGCTGGGTGCATATGTCACAGCACAGCTCTGAAATATGACTGGTTTTCCACTGAGTGGCAGTGGAATTTTTGCTATATCCATTAACTAGTGACATATTTATAGCCTTCAAATATATGTGTGGGGAAAAACAAGGCAGGAAAGTTGTAAATATAATCACAGAAGACAGAGATTGGGAGAGCCCTTGTAGGTCAGCCAGTCTATCTACCTGCCAAGGGAACATTGCTCTCTAGAGTATGTTTTCCTAGTGTTTTGTCCACTCTCCTCTTGAAATGTCTCAAGCAATAACTTTTCTACCACCTTCCTTGTAAGATCATTCCATATTGCAATAGATCTTGATGTTAGAAACTTCATCCTGCTATTCAGATGAAATTTACTTGTTTTCTGATGATTTGTAGAAACTTCTCACGTGCACTGTTTGTGTAAAGTGATGGACTATATCAAGTTGCTGAGCTAGTACATACCTACAGAGGGAGGGGGTTCTATGTATTATTGCCATTCTTCTTTTTTATTTCCTGTTATTCTTCACTTCCCGTCTTTATTTTATTTATTGTTTCTTTGTCTCTTTCGTTCTCTTTACTGTACTTTTATTCATGGGCTCCTTTGCCACAACAATCTAGACAGCAAAATTAACATTACCAGCTATATCACATTTACGTGGCCCATGAACTATCTTTAGAGGTTTGTATTTCCTAATCAGTGTTGAAGAAGGATGGACATGGGGTTAAGGCACGGGCTGGAGATTCTACAGATCTAGTTTCTAGGCCCAGAGCTGGGATCTAGAACCACCTCTGTCATATGCTTCCTGTGTAACCTTGGGCAAGTGAGATGTAACCTCTTCTGTTCCTCTCCTGTAAAATAGGAATAATCCTTCCTGTGTCTGTTTTGTCTATTTAAACTGTAAACTTTTCAGAGAAGAAACTTTTTCTTGGTGTGTTTGTAGAAAATGGGGCCACTATCAGTGTTAAATCTTGTCTATTATTGCTATTTCATCTGCAGTATTGGCATCTTCTGGTAGAAGAATTACTGGATTATAGAATTCAGAGCCAAAATATTTGGGAGGGGGGTTGGTTTCTTGTGTTTTTTATGGTGCATCTGACATCCAAATGTTGTTGTTTTATAAATACAGCAAGTAATAGCAGAACATTTCTTATTTTATATCACATTTCTAGGCACACCCCTTGTGCAACCCTACACAATTAATCTCTCTCTTTCGAAAGTTGTCCCCCGGACCACATTAGCACATTCCAACAGAGAGCGGCATCCAAGATCACCAATTTCCACTACAATTAGAATAGAAATAATGAGAGTAACTGTGTGGTGTCTATTGGCAAAAGCAGACCATAATATTTGAAAGGTACACAGGTCTCTATTTATAGACACAGGTATCATATACTCCCTTAGTCACCAGCTAGGGAAGGCATTCAGTTAATTTGCTGTCTTGGTAAATCAATGTCTCTGGCTATATACACACATCAGGGGTCTGATGTCAACACTAGAGCTAGAGGAATTCTGCAAGAACAGTGTTTGGCCATGTTTGTTCCTATGCCAGCCTGGAAGCAGAAACTCTGCGTGGCTGAGGTGACAATCACACCATGGAGAGTGACTATTCCATGTGAACCCGTCACAGACGCTCCACACGCTGATGTCTGATTTCTCATCTAGACTGCAAACTCTTTCAGGCAGGCACTGTCTCTTATCATGTGTATGTACAGCCCCTCGCACAACTGCAGCCCCAAGACAAAGTGCCTAAGCTCTTATTCCCCCAAAGTCAAGCCAAATTGAAGCACATACCCTCCAGGGCTGGGGGCCTTTAGAAAGCTGCCAGCCCATCATATCCTTCATTGAGAAAGCACCACTGTGGAAGAGCAGAGAGTGTTGCCATGGTTCCTAGCAAAGGCAAAGACACAAAAGAAATGGCAGTCCCTGCAGATATGCAGGGTATCTCATTGGATCCATAACGCTGCCTCCTCCCCGCACTCCCCGTATACCCAGGCTGCCATTGTCTGGTCTCCCACCTACCGTGCAGTCACACAGGGAATATAAAACATTTGCTTGGCATGGCATGTCCTCCTTTCAGATTATATGAGTGCTACCCCATCTCCTGGCCTCGTCTCCTCTACTACTCAGAACTCAGATCCCAGCTAGTAGCCGTCAGTGGCCCAGAGGCAGATTCCTCCCACTCATCTACCTGTGTACCTTTTGAACATGTTTTTCTACTTGAGCTGTGTGTTATTTTACTGTCACTTCAAGAGGTGAACTTTCTTAGGAGGCATTGCAGAATGTGCTTCCAGGACATTCGGGAGCAGATGGAGGCAGAGAAGGAGAAAACCAAGGCATCAGCTGGGAGTAAAGAAGCCAGACTTTGACATGCAGGAAGCTGTTGTCCAATACACTGAGGCATGTTCTGCCTGGCTTGATAGGCAGCAATTCTGCTATATGGAGCTTTAAATACTTATACGCCCGCTCATTCCTAAGAGCACCTGACAACAGATTCATACACATCACAGTCCGCTCTCAACTGATGTTCCTCTCCCTTTCCAGCTGTCCCTATCTGAACCCTCCTCCTCCCCATCAGCACTACCAAAATCGTTCCTCTCAGTACAACAGTAGCTGAATGCACAAGCAACATGCTGATGAAGCATCTCTCAGGCTCATGCCAATACTTTGAGTAACATCCATGACCAAATTCGCTACTTCCAAGACATTTTTGCTTCATTCCCTTATCCATAGCTGTAGAGCTATTCCCAGCAGGGAAACCTCTTTCTTATAAGAGAGATCCTGCGTATATTGTAGTGTTTCTCTTCCCCTCCCCTCACCCTAAATTTAACAGCGATCGTCACCTATGAAAGCCTATAGACACAGGTGTTTAATGTCATTCTGGGCACAACCGAGGTCTGGGATTGCCTTAATAGATTCCTCTCTCTTTTTCAACAGGTGGCTGAGCAGGATAACTTGACTTAACGATGCTGTTTCAGCACCGACTTCTCCGGCAGCAATTGTAAACAGTTTCAGGATAGGAAACAGGTGTTCCAACATGCTTCATTGGGCAGAATGCAGAACAGTGCCCTCCCAGATGTCATTGTACATGATGTATTCAATGATTGCTACTTTCTGACCAAGAGTACCTTCACTCTCACAGCAGGTAGCTTTGTAATCTGGAATGAGCTGCTGAAGTGAGGAACGGGGAGGAAGCCTCTGGAGAATCTCATAAGCAGGGGTGGGTGAATGTGTTTTGCTTAATTTCTAACCCAGCTGAACATGGGAAATTTGACTGACTTGAATGTTATCACGCTGACTTTCCACAAAGGAGGGGTGTGGATAGGTGGAAGGGGAACCAGCCGAAATATTCTAATAATATTTTTTTAAAGTCATTTCTATAGGCCAGATCTTCAGCTAGTGTCAATCCCTGTAGCATCATTGACATCACTGGAGTGATATTGGTTTATACCAGCTCAGGCTTGGGCTCCATAACATGAAACTCATTTGTGACAGTCTAGCTTTACATTCTTCTATCCCTAACGCCATAGTTACAGGTAAAACACTGCCCCTTCCAACTCTGCATCTGAAATACAGTTTTCCTGTTCTAAATATAGAGCGATACTGCAGTATCTTAGATACCATCATGAGGTAACTGTTGGCAAATGTTTCCTTTTATTCATAGTGACCACTGCACATAGGATAGGATTTGCATAAGCTAGAAAAAAAATCCTTTTTAAAAAGTTGAATCAGCTTGGAAGAGGAGGGGAATGGATTTAAGTGTGTACAGCACCAAGCACAATGGGTCTAGGTCCATGACTTGGGGCTCCTAGGTGCTATCACAATACTAATAGGGGAAAGAGGCTTGTAAACCTGCATTTTGTGAACACAGCAAACCCACAAAGTAGTTTACAAGGGTCACAAAATTTCACACTCCATGGAGCTGGCCCCAAACTAGTAAGTTTTGGTATGTGTTGTTTAGAATGCCCATATATCCTACCAACCTGCCCATCACCTGAGAGTCAGTAGCAAAATAAATATCCTGGAGTGGGTGATGTAGTGAGTGTAGCTATGTGCTTTTTATGACATTGCTTTGTTCTGTAATGTACCTTTACATTTCTGTGGAATTTGCCTGTTCAAAGAGGTAATTTCATAGGCAGCATTGATGCATGGATAAGACAAAGACTTCATTTTTGCTTTCTTTGGTTCAATTGTTTCCTGTAGCGGGGCGGTCACCCCGCTCCGGCTCTAAAAGGGTTAAAAGCCAGCCCTTGGGGAGGGCTGGGGCTGAGAGTCAATCAAGAAAAGGCGTGAGGCAGCCAATCGGAGCTGGCCAAGCCGGTATAAAAGAGGGCAGAGCAAGAGAAAGACCTGGCTGCCTGAAAGAGCAAAGAGTCCCTTGGACAGCGCAGTGCTGGGGAAGGGCAGGAGAAGCTGAGGTAACTCCAGCCTGGCAAACCCCCAGGCTGAGGCCTTGCTGTCAGAACTGGAAGAGCTATTAGGGCTGTGGGGAGGCAGCCAGGGGAGGAAGAGGCAACAGGTCCAATCCCCTGGTTGATGATGAGTGGACACTTCAGACTGCAGTTTGCCCCTGAGGGAAGGGGCTAGATGAAGACTGGCAGTGAGTCACTGAGATGAGGTGGGATTAGGGGATTGGGGTTCCCCAGGGAGGGGAGGACCCTGAGTGTGGGGGCACTGCTGTGGGGCAGTACCCAAGAGAAAGGACACTGTGGGCCGGTGAGGGATGCGGGGCCTGAAGTACAGTGGTGGAGATTGACTAGAAAATAAGTACTGGTAGGGAGACACCAGCCAGCAGGAGGTGCTCTGAGGCTTGGATGAGCTAATTACTGATGTAACCAGCAGGAGGTGCCGCAGTGGTGAGTGCATGCTGTGTTACATTTCCCATTATCCCTAACAAGGCATTCGTACTGGCACTTTGCACTTTGCGTATGGAAAAATGTGCCAGTCAAAGCAACTGTAGTGAGTTACACCACAATGTGCTCTTATGTAATAGTGGAGATGCTGCTTGTGGGGGGATGTGAACATTAACAAGATGTTCCGTCTGATGTGGAAGATTCTCAACTACCCGTATTTGTAGGAAAAGTGAAACTCTGCATCCAGCTGTGAACTGGAGCTGGAAGCAAAGCAGTGTGTGGGGGGCAGGTGGGACTTGTAGGCAGAAGTTCTGCAGTGAAGCAAAAAGAGAGAGACAGTGAAATTTCAAAATCAGTATCTCCTCTGATTTACTTATTCTACTCAAGCTCCTTGTTCAGTGTTAAAAGTGACTCTTTCTGTGATTCTTTACCATTGTCGTAGGAAAGTTATGAGCTCTAGTAATTTGTTACCACTGCTCTACTGACACCTGCCTTTATGCTCACCAACTCAGTGTCATGTTGTCTCACTACAGAAACTGAAGTGAGACGGGAAATGTGTGACACCAGGTTTGCTGTTGTTGTAGATTTGGCCTCCAGGGGATGGAGTAAAGAATAACACCCCTTTTTTTCAAAAAGAGGGGAAGTTTGGGAGAGTATCAAGAGGGATACATGCCCTACAGGATATTGTTTAATATGGTTTTGTGGAGAACATGGGAAATTTCTGTATTGTTTTATGAAAAGCTTGCGTGACTCGGTTTCCCCACTCACTTTTGAATTGTTACGAGAGCTGGAAGAATAACTGATTACTGGGTTTGCTCACAGTTCCAAAAACAAAACAAAACAATTTGGTTCAACCTGAATTGAAATTTTTCAGCAAATTGAAAAAGTCAAGAAAAAATTCACTTAGGGTCGAACAAAATGTTTTTATTTGACTCAAAATGAAATGTTTCATTTCTGGGTATTTTTAAACCATCTTTTTAAATAAAAGCAAAGGAAATGAAGGGCTAAGTTAACAGAGGACAAGGGCTGGTACCTCCTTATATCCAACAACCCAGCAGTTAGGGTACTCACTTGGAGATCTGCATTCAAGTCCTTGCTCCAGAGGCTTTGAACCTGGGTCTCCTGCATCCCATGTGAGTGATGTAATCACTGGGCTACTGGCAAAAAAGGGGACATGGCATCACCTCCTCCTCTGGTTGTTTTGTTCATGGCATCTAAATCCCCTTGTGAATCTAGCTTTAAAAAAATTGTCCAAAACTATTTGGAGAATTAGAGTCAAGTTCACAAATAGTTTTGTTCAACCCAAACCTGCATTTTTCAGCAAATGTCCAAAAAATGTGTCCAGCTCTAATTGTTCTCTACAGGGGATAAATTCTTACCTGGTTCAGAGGGTAAACAGTGAAGCGACAGGGGCTGAGTGTCAAGTAAGCATAATGGGGGTTCGGGGATCTGAATGGTTTTATAAAGAACTGTCAGCGTATGAATGGAGTAACCTTGAAGCTGCAATGGAAAACCACCAACCAGGCCCTTAACACATAATAACTGATGGCCAAGGGGGCAGGACATGTGAAAACAGCATGATTGGAACGGACTTCTGTAAGAGCCAGCTGCACAAAGGCAGGGGCTGCTGAATGCTGGACAACTGGGCGAGGCAGGCAATGCCGCAAGCCGGCACAGGCATGTAAGCTTTGCTTTACCATTCTAACTCGGCGTCTCTAAATACGATATTCCAGTTGACTAACAAACGCTGGCTTGTTTCGTAAAGGCTGTCTTGGGTTGCTGCAAACGTCTCCTGGCTGCCTAGCTCCCAAGAGAGTATGTCTTTCTAAGAGGAGTTCAGGCTTCTTTGCGCCTGCTGAAGAAACATCTCTGCTGAGAATCAGAGATGCTGAAGCTAGGGAGCCATCTCACAGCAGCAGAGCTATGGGGTTGCCCCTTGCAAGAAGGGGAGGCCCAGGGTCTGGCAGCAAGAAGGATGCATGCCCTGAATACAACACAAAAAAACACCAACAATTTTAAGCAAACCTATGGAAAAAATATTTGACAGGCTGTTCTTGTATCAACCTAGGAGGCATTTGGATCAAAACAGACCCTTCGGGCCACCCTGGAACATTCTCACCGCTGCTTTCTGCAGTCTTGTTTAAGAACAGAACACTCTTTTCCCTGGCCTTACCCAATTCACAAACCTTGCTGATAGGCTCCAGCTATCTGATCCAAAGCTCATTGAAGTCAATAGAAAGACTCCTCTAGACTGCAGTGGGGCTTTGGCCCAGGTCCTAACAGAGAATTAAGAATGAAATGATCGAACCCTATATTAACACATCACTGAATTTAACATTTGGTGTCCTCAAGATACTGATTCGATATTAAACAGGTTTTGTGACATGTACAAAACACTGAAAATACCCAGTGCCCATTGAAGTCAATGGGAGTTTTACCATTGACTCTATTAGCAGCACAATTGGGCTGTTAACCTTTAATTAGTTTATTTATCCTATCCTCAGTGCACACAGAATCGAGTGATTAAGGCATTAATGGCTTGTAAATTTCTTCCAGAAAAATCACTAGTTACTCTTCATTAAACAAAAGTTTACTTTGTCCTTCTGTTTTTTTACAGTCTAGTACAATTGCCTTGCAAGGAAGAGGAACATTCTGTTTCATAATTTATGAAGATTTTATTGTAGAATAAATTTGGCTAAAGAGATAAGAGGAGATGACTTCAGATTAAAAATTTAATCTCTGAGAACAGCAGCAACAGCAGTGGAAAAAAATATTCACAAGCCATTTGGTTTCCACAGTTCCTTTCCTGTCAGCTCTTCATCTCATACTAATACATGTTTGTCAGTGCTGAGCTTGTTAAATATGGCAGGAAATCTGGAAGTATGATATGTGGTATAATTTATTTCCATTGCATATTGCAGTCAGCATGATTTTATCCTTGCACATCATATTTTGCTTTAAAAACAAAACAAAAATCCTAATATGAAGATGTTTTCTCCACTAAAGCTAATGTAGGGGAATCCAATCAGGCTTCTTGCACTGCTCCTTATGAAACCAAAAGAGCATAAATGGTATGTGTCAGGGGGATCTTTTTTGTATATTCATGAAGACATCCTCAGCTATTCTGGTGTATAACTAATGAAATTTGCATTGTGTTTACAGTAGCTTTTTATTGATATAAATGAGCAATTGAAAATGAATTACTGAGATGTTGATTTTCTTCCTGTTTCAGGTTGGCTTATCCACACCTTCCAAAAGGGAGGTCTCTGTACTAGTCAAGCCAGACACTCTTTAGGGTAAGTAAAATATGAAGAGTGACACATTTTATTTAAATATTTGCTACTACCACCAAGATCTGCACCTGCGGCGGCTCCACCCGGGCCCGCGCCCTAGGCTTCAAGGCGCACCGCAGCGGCCCTCCTACTCGTCGCGGCGTAGCCCCCACGGCTCTCATTGCCGGCGACGGCCGGGTATGGGCCCGACGCTCTCCGGATTCGGGGATCTGAACCCGATGGAAAGGGAAAATGTTCATTCTCACCATTTCTTCTCTTAACTGTATCTATCTTTTGGTCTCTCCTCACTCTGACCTATAGAGTCTGTGTGGCACCATTGCATTGTGCCAGTAGATACAGTTTTTTAAATAAAACAACTTGATGCTTCATTTGTAGAAAAATTAAATACATGTAACTGGGCCCCGATGTAGAGAAAGCAGAATAGAAATAACAGAAGGTGGTCAGGAGGGCTGGGCAGAAAAGGTAGCTTTTCCCCATTTGAATTTGTTTTGTTTTTTAATTATTTTCAGTAAAAGCTTGTGGTACAAAGTTTAGGTTTTTTTCATCCATAAAAGAAAGTGTTTCCCCTCCCCCACTGCCTTCGCCCAGAAAGAGCTGGGGGAGAGATGTAAAGAGGAAGGGAGAAAAAATGCTAATAGACATGAAAGTTTTGTGTTAACACCTAATCCCTCCAAAAAGCCATCTCATCCCCACTCCCCCACCCCCTCACACACACACATACACACATACATTCACTCTGTAACAAGACACAGAGGCAGAATACAGTATAGTCCGTGCTTTACGGTAGTGTGTTTGTTGTGAGATCTGTCACACACACCAACCTCCACTTAGTTTTACCGCGAAGGAGCCATTTGTACAAGGTGCTGAGGGAGTTCTGTCCCTCACAGGATCTGGCCCTAAGATTCTAAGAGCTCATGTTGTCTCACATTATGCTTGCCGCTTATGGTAAATAGGCTAAAGGAGACTCTCTAGTGAGCAAGTGCAAGAGTTTTAAAACTGGGTGCATGAAGCTAGTCCATTATTTTGAGATTTGAATACAAGTGTTGAGCACCCAGCAGCGCCCACCCAAGTTCATGGGTGTCCGGCAATTTGAAAAAAAGAGACCGCTTATTTAAAAGACTAACTTCAAGCACCAATTTTTGAGTATCTCTGCCCTGAGAGATTGGAGAAGCACAAAATGACCAAACAGCAATCAAGAGAGAAACTCAAAAAGTCACTCAGCAACAATGGGATGAACAGAAACCGAAAAGCATCTGAAGGAAGGCCGTTTCCGGATAATTCATAACTAAGTCCAGGCCTATTTAAAATCTAAACCTAAATGCCTTGTGCTCTTAGTCAGCTGATTCTAAATATGTCTTTCACTGCAAAATTTCTCAAATTGAGTATTTTTGTCAGATAGAGCTTTCAATATTTACTCAGAATTTGATTTGTCTGTCAAAAAGGAAAAACATGCCTTATTTTAGGCAATCGCTTAGGGTTTTTTCCAAGATGTGGTGGAATGAGAGGAGGGAGGGGAAGCATAACAGAAGTTTACGCTGCTATGCCCAGCAGTGCTGTAGAGGTTACAAAGCACCCGGCTGGAGATGGGTCACGGGGGCAAAGGGAGGATGGGAAGATACATAAAAGTATGGGCAATAGATTCCAGAAGATGAAAAGAGGCATTAAAGTAACTTGGCTTCTCATTTAACTCTTTTTATGTTGAGTTGTAATTGTGTCCCTGAATGGAGTTTCGTTTTGCTTTTTCATTTTCTTTTTCTTTTTTTTTAAGTGGCTGATCAAAATAAGCAAAGGATTACACTGTCAGTCGTTTATTACACCAGACTAACTGGGTATGTATGTACTACACAAGCTTTACACTATGATAGCCATGGTCACATCTAGAGAAGCAAATAGGAAATAATCTAATTAAGCTACAAATGGAGGCAATATTCAGACCCAATTTTGAGTTACACTGAAGTCTGGAGCTCCTGTTTGACAGGGAAGACTGGGTAAGGTTTAGGTTCAGATTTGAGAGTGCCAAAAATTTCAAGAGCGTTCCTTGCACCATTCTTACTGACTTCATCTCCATCCAAACTATCTTAATGAAATAGGCCCCTTCTGGAACCAGAGACATGGGGCGAGTTTGGATACTGATTCTAATCTGCCTTCCTTGAAATTTGCAGGTCTTGGACCATTCTCTGATTTGGCCATATTGTAACTTACCAAGAGGTACATTAGCTATAAACTCTATTCTAAATTAGTAGCATCGGAGCTTTATGCCCACCATCCCCATGAAGTTCTGATGGAGTATGGCATGCAGCATAGAAACACCTGTGAAGTCCTACATGAACAGATTTGTGACAAGGAATGGCTCTTCTCAAAATGTGAGATTTCAGTTTCCATGAACTGAAGGCTTCTTAAAGCCCTTATTTGAAGAGAAGAATGACAGGAAGATGGGAGAAGCCATGGTCAATGAACTTCTTAAATTCCTTTGCAGAAGTTCTTGATCCCAAAATAAACACACTTCATAATGAAGGGGCCCGATCCTGTAATCTTTTAATAATATAAGCAAAGTTTTTTCACAATGGCATCTTAGGTATGAAAGGAGCAAAGACAGGATGGCACTACAGCGCAGGATATGGTGGTTTGAGTAGCTTATCTGTAAATATTCCTGGTTTTACATATTTGGGTTTTGTTTAAACTCATTTTAACTCTGAATTTCCTGTGTTTCTAGTGTTATTTCTAAAAATAACATTAATAAATAAAAATAAAGGATTCTACAGAATCCTTGTGGGATCTTTTATCTGACACTCAACTTCAAGTCCCTCTTAATGTGTTTGTTTTGGAAGTTATAGTATATGCAGATTAATTACACCGTAATTATGATGGAAAATTCATACTTCATAAAAGACCCTCATAGCCTCCAAAACCTACCCTGGACAGATTTTTACTCTCCGTCTTTGGTTACATCATCAAACCATGCCATGATAAAAGAGTTATTGAAACCGAAGACTGGCTTTAAAACACACTGTAGTATTTTACAGCAGTGATCCAAGACATCACAGGAACTCTTGTGAATGAGATAATTTTGGATGATTTCTGCAGAGCAAGAATAGTTTTATAGGGTAGGGGCTCATTAAGAGGCATCAACACAGCTTTTCCCTTTCAAAAATGAAAATTTAAGAACATCCCTCATTCTGCCCCCTTCCCTATGCCTATAATTACTTTATGGTAAAAGTTCAAATAAAAAAAGTATTCCAGATGTAACTAAGTCACTGTCTGAAACACCACTGATGTACAAAAAATGCTTTGCTTTTTCATCTCCCACCAATTCAAAGCATTGCCCAAGGTTAGCTTGAGGGTGAGATGGCTCCAGGAGACTCCATCATGTTGTGGTCTCAGCATTTCTTAATACCACACGTTAGTGGAAATTCACATCCCATACTATTCATTATAAAGCCTGGGGACTCCCAGACCTGCCAGTTGAGTGGTGTGTTATCTGCACTATACACAATGGAAATGGATCTCTGAGACCATCTAAACTCAATTTTCCCATAACATCCTATATCCAGTTAGTTGTCATCCTCTGGCTAGATTTTCACCTTGTTTCCTCTCGGGGTAAAAGCTGCCTCCTCTAGAGAGTGTATTATTATTTCATTTCACCTTCCACAATTTCTTTCACAGCAGCCAGGAGAAACTGAATCATGCTTAATTTTAAGATCTCCATGTGACTATTTAAATGTTGTGATGACAGAAAGAAATTTCATCAGTTCCTAGTGTTTTTTGTACCCTGCCCAGCACTAGAATTGGTTTCAGAGTCTGAAATGCCTCACTCAAAGCAGCAATGTTCCTTCACTTATCAAAATAAGGTGATCTACTGTGTACATGTAATACATCATGAACACATATATATAACCATCACAGTCGCCAGTGGGGACAGAACTGAGGGCTTTTTTAACCTACCAAAAGCACAACCCGCTACCATTTGAGCAATTCCATTAGCAGCGAGAAGGGAGCAGGCTGCTATATTTGATAGAGGAAGAGAAGATCACACTTCCTAAGTCCACATATTACATACAGAAATGCTTCTATTTCTCATAATTAAAATTATAGACAGGCAAACTGGTTCCAGGAAGTGGGGGTAGGGGGGAGAGGGAGAACAATACATGTTTGGAGGGCCTTACTGGTGTCCAATGGAGGGGGAACGTGGACGCAGCTACCCCACTTCTGGCCAGGACCAGAGCATCTGCCCATGGAAAACCCTCAGCATGCAGATCTGGTGGGGGTGATCCAGGCCAATATTACGAGCCGAATTGGGCCTGTTGCTAACACCCCCACACCTTTAGGGACTGTGCATCTGAATTCAAACTTTGAAACTCAGGCTCATCTCTAATAGTGCCCCAAACATGCAGCTAGGAGCTGGGAATGTACCCCTGAATTCTAAGCCCAGTCTCAAACTATTAGGGGTGAAGATAAAACCAAAGGTGGCATCATTTCCCCATCTGATAAATGGAGACGGTTGCATGTGTAACCCTTCTGCCAGGTGGTGTCAGCAGCAACTATGGCCAGGTTCAATATCTAGGGGTTACTCTAAATATTACAAAACAGAACCATCTCAAGCCCCCACCCAGAAATCTGGGGAAACTGAATACCCCCCTTGGGAGCCCCTAAGAGGCAGAATCGCCTCTCACACAAGCACGGAGTCTGTGTATAACTTGTATGAAAAGGGCGAGGGAACACAGCATTAGTTTGGGAAAACACTGAAATAATTATTCAAACCATACACCCTTTGCCACAATGTCCCACCTGGCAATGTGAGAGTCCGGTGGATAGTTGTCCCTTTATCACAGGACTCCTCTTTCTCTCTGCTGCACCCCACTCACGGTGGGTTGTCCAAAGACAGCGAAGTCCCAGAATTCAGGGATGGATTCACATGTGTGTACCTTCCAGCCCTGATGGGGGGGGGGAGTTGAAGGGGGCTGAGCAATGCCGCTGCTTCTGTTGCTGCTCATTACTGCAGCTGCTGTCTGTACCACTGCTTGTCACTCACTGCTACCTCTGCCTCTGGCTGCAATACCACTTACCCCAGTTCTTAGCGACATCAGTTCCTAGTGATTTCACCAGGTGTAGGGGAACCTCACTGCTACCTCTGTATTGTCTTTCACAGCAACACTGTCACCCTATAAGGCTCTACCCCCTAGACCTGCACATCAATTATTTCAGCTCTAGTGAGAACCAAACAGAAACAAGGACTCTGAATTGCCTCTGTCTTGAAACACTGGAAAAAGATGATCAAATAGTAGCTATAACTCTTTAAACAGAGTCCACACCACCTACTAGAAACACCTGCCCCCAGGCCCTACCACTTTCAATTGGATTGGGCATTACTATCACTTGCTTAGCAAGTGAGTTTCAAGTTAGGGTGACCCCCTCAATTAGGGCATGTTAAATATAGTTCTGCTGCCTTTTAGTCATACAATAGGGATAACAACATTTCATTACCCCGTGTTCAAAACTAAAGGGAATTTTAACCCCAAATAGCCAAAATTTATCGTTCTCTGCTGATCATCTAGGGAAAGTAGGTGTGTTTATGCAAATATACTCACCTTATATGGTCTTTCCCCTTGTTCATTAATAGATGGCAAGGGAGAGCTCGGCATTCAGACCATGGTTCACACAGGGATGTAGTAGCAAAATCTTTGTAAAGTACAATTTAAGTGCTCACTGTTGTTATAATTCAGGGGGGAGATTTTGAGATCCTACTCACAATTATTAGCACTTTACTTCAGAACCCCCCCCCCACATTGACTTCAATGGGACTGTTTATAATGTAAGGTACTATTAAAAAATAAATCAGTAATTGTATCATAATCTGGCCCTTACTTTGTTCCAATAATTCAGTTAAAACACAAGTTGAAACAGCCACGTATTGCAAAATGCTGTGAATCTTGGCCATCAGAAGTAACATCAATGAAGGCTGAAAAAGTAGAACTATCTAAATCTAAATCACCCCAGGAATACAGCAAAACTCAGTTTCTGAACATTGATTTAAAAAAAAAAGTCAAAGAGAGGCTTCCCATTTCTTACATTATTTCACTTTTACATTCTCAGCCATTAATTCTGAATTGCTTTCATTTGTGTAAAGAGCTGTTTTTTAGCCCCAGTCTGAAGCAAGACTTGCTGGTGTCAGCTATTGCTTGGGGGAAATCACATTTCAGGTAAACTGGGTCATTTCCATTCGTTTTTTACCATTAAGAAATAATTTCATTGCTGCTATTTAAAATAGTTTTATGTAAATTAACTAGATCACAAAAGGGAAAACATGAACAGCAGTTAGTTGTAGCCAGGGAATGACTATGAACTGTGCCCATAATATGCCACTATTATTACTTATATAGGAACCCATGATCAGTGCCCTATTATGGGAGGCAGTACATGGACAAGAAAATCCCTGCACCTCTCCTAATTTAGAAATGCTTCCCAAGCAATTACAATGAAGAACGTTAATTTGCTAATATCAGGCAAAATTATGCACAGCTGTGTTCAGGCAATACCCCTAATGAATTCAGGAGAGGATGAACAGGTATAACAATCCCTCATCTTACCCACTGATGTTAACTGAATTATTAACTGTTAATAATTTTACCACTAATTTATAGGAGTTCTTTGTACAGTGCCTGTTACAGTGACATTAATTGTAATATTTTACATGATTGAACAGTGTCATAAAATTATGTATTACTTTCACTGTAAATTTAACTCTGTAGCCAGCATAAGCCCTGATTGTTATATTTGATGTGTTAGTCACAGTACATCATTTTGTTTATCCCTTGTGGTTCAAACTGTCGCTAATATTTCTTTTATAGCCTTGTAGGGAACATTTTTCATTCTCAAGTTTCTTGAAAGTTACTGAAAATGTGATACTTATATCCATGTGCACATACGTGCATTGGGGATGGTCAGCTAATACAAAAGTAAGCAACAAACAAATACAGTGAGTTCACTTGGGTATTATGTGATCATTATTCATAGAGGGTCTAATTCAGCAGAGAGCCTATCTTTTAACTCAAGTAGTCCCATTGAGATGTCAGTTTTCTGCAGTCTGACAGGGAGAAAAACTGTCCTGGATAATTTAAAGAGATCGATAGCATCAAAGAACCCTAAATTTACTGAATTTATTTATATTCATTGTACTGATTGAAAAATAGCAGTGAAAATTCCTTCACACATACAAGTATTTTCTTCTACCCTTATATGAAGATGGCTAAATTCTACTGGAACAACTCAGCGATATCTGAGGTTAGAGAAGAATTTGGCCCATGTTTTCCATGTGCAATTTTTTTTTCTTTATAAATCCAGAGGCAATTTATTGGCTTCACACTATGTGAAATTCTGGATTTGCGAATTCTTTAAAAAACAAAACCTACGTGAGGAGACAAAACGCTCGTGGGTAACGAACTAGAGAAGCACTCCACAGATTGGCTTTAAGTCATGGACCCGCCATAAGCTTCCTGTGTGATCCTGAGCAGTTCATATAGGGCCAAACTGTGATCTTATTACTCATACTGAATAAAACCGTAGATCACAAATGCTCTCACAGAAGTCAATGTACTATCTGTGAATGGCTCATACTGTGTTTGGTGAACCAGTCTGTCACTTTCATGGAAAGTGAATTCACTCACATTTTTAAGAGGAAAAGGAAACCTCACAGTTTGATGCTTTTGGTAGCTCAGTTGTCTCTTCTATGAGCACTTATAGTGTAAAATGGGTCTCATATTTACTGCTTAGGGTCCCTCACCCATTTCCTTTGGAGACTCTTTGCAGTCTAATAGACCTCACTGTTATTAATGATAGCAATATTTTCTAAACATTGACATAGTGTAATAAGTGTGCTCACCAGCTTACAAAATGTAGAATAAGGCAGTGGAGCAGTGACTTATTCCTTCTTCATGGTGAAACCGCCATTCCCTCAATGACTGTGCAGTTCAACCATACAGTCAAACTCCAAAAGTCTTCTCCTTCAGGTTAAAGGACAAGTCCAAAACTGTCACCCCTCCGTGCAGAGACTCACCACCCTCAGTTCAGGGGCTCACAAGTGGCCCATTTACCACTTAAGCTTCTTCACACAGCTCATGCTCTCACTAGGTCCCCCAAACAGGCTTTCTATCCCCAATGTCCCTTCATCAACATATTTTCCTCACTTGCTTGGTTGTCTCTCTAGGCATCTTCCCAGGCTCTCTCAAATTGACTGAGACCCAAGAGCAGGCCATATTCCATCCGGGTAGATAGCTCCTCAATAGGTCTTGTTTCTTCCCTGGCCAAGCTCTTATTCTGGAGCAGGGAGCTCATTATTTTGCTAATACAACCTTTCCCCGTGTGCACTATTTCCAAGCCTACAATTCTCCTAGTCTCTCTGGACTAAAAGTCCCAGTACGCCTTGTCTCGGGTATGAATCAGGAACAACTCTGAACCTTGAACCCCTCAGATAGCCAACTCCACAAGGGCATGCTGTGAAGAGGTTACAGCCTACGACAGATAAGGCAAGATACAAGAGAATCAATCAAATGGAGGAAGGTGTGGAGATTTCATTGGTAAAGAAACAAACAGCAAGTATTTGTGAAAGAGAGGTTTTAAAGTGAACTTAAGTGCAGAGTTTTTCATTAGCAAACAGTGAAGCTGAACACAGGTTAAGCTCAACAAATGGAACTTGTTGTGCCAGCAATGCCCCTCTGCCATGTACATTGGCCAAACCGGACAGTCCCTCCACAAAAGAACAAATGGACACAAATCGGACATCAGGAATGGTAACATACAAAAGCCAGTAAGTGAACACTTCAATCTCCCTGGTCATTCTATTACAGATTTAAAAGTCACTATCATTGAACAAAAAAACTTCAGAAACAGACTTCAAAGAGAAACAGCAGAACTAAAATTCATTTGCAAATTTAACACCATTAATCTGGGCTTGAATAGGGACTGGGAGTGGCTGGCTCATTACAGAAGCAGCTTTTCCTCTCCTGGAATTGACACCTCCTCATCTATTATTGGGAGTGGACTACATCTACCCTGATTGAATTGGCCCTGTCAACACTGGTTCTCCTCTTGTGAAGTAACTCCCTGCTCTCCGTGTGTCAGTATATAATGCCTGCATCTGTAACTTTCACTCTATGCATCTGAAGAAGTGAGGTTTTTACCCACGAAAGCTTATGCCCAAATAAATCTGTTAGTCTTTAAGGTGCCAACAGACTCCTTGTTGTTTTTGTAGATACAGACTAACACGGCTACCCCCTGATAAGTGGAACTTTGTTAAACAACATGCACTGCTCTGTCCATGTGGCTCAGTTGCTTCTAACTTAACTCCCTGTGTTCCCTGTTTTCCTGGAGTCCCCTCAATAACATTCCCTCCAGGGAACATGGACCCTCTGACTCCAGTTTTATTGTTCATGTTACAGGGAGAAGGGGCACTTGGAAGAAGACATTGGCAGTTGTGCCAAGCGTAGCCACCAGCATGAAGGGAGAAGATGTTGTTAAGTTCATGCTATACAAACAGAAGTTAGATAAAAATATAAAATAGTATTGCTGGAAGATTGCAGTATATAGTTCCTTTAATTCATAGAATCCAGAACAATAACACACAGTAACCAAACCCAGAGTGAGAGAAAGCAGACTGCTCTCTTAGGCAGAGAAGCAGACCCTCACCCCACTCTGTTCTAGACTGGCTCTTTCCAGACTGACTCTGATCACATGCATCCCTGCAGAGCTCTGTTGCCTGCAAGCAGGGATAGGACCACCCTTTCCCCTTCTTAAACTGATAGCTTGCAATTCCAGCACAGTCTTAAATACACCATAGGTGAAAAGCTGAAAGATGCATAAGAGAGGAGCAGAAAAGTGAGATGATGGGGACGAGCATGAGGGGGAGTGTAAGAAAATGATATCACAGATGTAGGCAGTTTGGTGGGATCCTTAGGATGAGGACTTGGAATCTAGACACAGGAGGCATGGAAAGGAATTCACACAAGGTGGCATTGGAAAAGAAGATGACAGAATGTTGAACAACATAGACAGTGGAGGAGTAAGAAGCTGGGAGTCCAGCAAGAAGGCCAGCTAAGCAGGAACGTACCATTCCCTCCCCACTGATCTATGAGCCTCCGGGGAAGACACACAACACATCCCCTTCCCCTGGCCAGTAGGGGCAGAAACACTATGGAATACTACGGCTCAGGAAGTAACCTCACACCTGGAGAAGCAGTACCCTCATGGCAAACGGAGCAGTAAGGATATCGAATACAGGGGAGACTGTCAGCGAACCACAGGCAGAGCCCAAACCATGCATCAACAGCCTGTGACTGGCAAACATCATAAAGGCAGTCAGGTCTGTGCAGAACCTGTGGTGAAGCAGCAGAGACTGGTCAAGGAACCAGTGCAGAGGGGCCTCAAGAAGATGCACCACTAACCGATCCTAGCCTGGAAACCTGCAAGCTCCTATTTATCTCTAGCAGAGACTGGAGTGGAGAGGGCCAGAATCCCAGTTGGTGAAAAGCAGCATTGCTTCATTTAAAAAAACCACATGCACCATGGAATAACACCAACTTACACCATCGGAGGATCTGACCCACAAACTCTTCTGCTGTGTAGCCCAGCATTACTTTGGAACAATCGTTATCTACTATTTGATCAGCTTACTTGGTGCCGGTAGATGCCATTCCATCATGCTGACTCAAAATATTGTCCACTGGCTGTCTTAAAAGCTGCTTTTGCAATTCTCTAGCACTTATCAGTTTTGTTGATGTTAGTATGGGGATGATTAACATGCTACTCTTTGTCCTTAAGCATGATAGACCTACTCCAATTTGGGGCAGGGGATCAGGCAGAAAAGGAAGGCAGCACAACAAGGCAAAATACCCTGGGCTCCTAGACATATCTACTGCGGACGGTGACAGTCTGGGAGCTACAGCTTTATGAGGCTCTGTGACTAGGAAATGGGAGCACAGAAATACTATCTCCTGGGTAATGTTGTGAACCAAGGCAAATGAATGCATTTTCCATTTTCTAAATTGTCATTTTCCCAGATGGGTTTTTAAAGGTACTTTGCAATCTGAAAAAGTAAAAGAGATTCAGTGGGCTTCAAAGGTCAATGATATTAAAAAATGCTGAATCCTTCTACATTAATTCCTTAATTGTTTTTATTGCAGGGTTTCCACTCAGACATCAAACTCAATCTCTGCTTTTCCTCTCTTAGGTCACAGATGTTTAATATTCCTGACTAAGACATAACGAACCTTTTTTTATTTCCTTCTAATATTTAGTCTCTTTAAAACATGATTAGCTTCATCTTTTATGCAACGGGAGGATGACTAAACATTTTGGTGATGGGTTTCCATTAGGTGCATGTTACTACCAAGTCATGCTGAAGAGAAAATTAAACCGGGCTGTAGCATTCAATGATCAGAAAGCACTACCAGCCCACCTGATGTCTTGTGGAGCTGTATGTAAAGCTTAAAAGCTTGTCTCGCTCACCAACGGAAGTTAGTCCAATAAAAGATATTCCCTCACCCACCTTGTCTCTCTAAGTCAAAAGTGTCTCTTTTCCTCATTGTTTGGAATTTTTTTTGGCTTTTGCTTTGAGAGTCTATTTTCCTTCCATTAATAGAGAATATGATTTGCCAATGGAATTTTATACATTTTCTTTGAAAGTTACCTTCTTTCCAGAATTGCGAATGTTAGACGACAGCACGTGTTAAAGCGTAAGAGTGAAGTTTCAGCTGAGGTAACGAGGGCGAAGCATCCTGATATTGAGCATTGTTAAAGAGAAGGCTTCAGCCTTTTAGAAGAAGAGAGATGACTGCAACACTGAGAGTCATCACTTAGCCTCCTCAAGGAAAGAGGCAGCACTTGTGCTTTTACAACCACCATGCCGAAAGCATCTGAAGAACTTCAGTTGTGAAAAGCCCCTCCTTCCTTAGGAATTTTCTACAGCTCAGTTTGCTGCTCTGATGCTCTTTTTTACCACTCAGATACACTCAAAAGGATAAAAGCACATAGGAGAGAGGACAAAAGAAAGTAGAACAGAGAGATGCTCAACTATCTGAAAATAATTCGGGAGGCAATGAACTATGGATTGCAGAATTCACCAAGTCACACATACCAAGGACACTTAGCCCATATACACGTAGTACTTAATACTGGCACTTCTGTTTTCTGGTTGTTTGACATGGCAGACACCATCCAATCCTCTTGTTCAGGACGTGTTCTCCTTGTTGTATGTCAGCCCTTGGGTCCTGTTATTTTCCCCAGAATGTTCACATTTAGGAGTAGGAGTCCCATTCTCTCATTCAGTATTCCATTTGGCTATGAAAACCAAGCAGGCTTCTGTTCCAAACACACCGATTGTCATAACAAACAGCTACTATCAATTAAAAGAAAATGTCATTAGCAGTACCCAGCTGGAGCATCTCAATGAGCTTCCTAAAGAGACTCAGAGCATTTGGAACTAGAGCTGAGTTTTTGGTTCATTGGTAATTCTCGGCGGGAAAAAATCTTTTGGGGTCACATTGAAAATGAAAATTTTCAGTGAATCAGAAAGTAAAAATTCGTATCTGGTCAAATGAAATGTCATTTGAGCAAAAACTAAATCTTCTTTTCCAGTTTCAAGCATTTTTAATGTTTTGATCTTTTAAAAATGAAATTGAAAGAATTGTTTTTAAACAAAAAGCAGTTTTGAACTGAAATATTGAAACACTTCATTTCTCAGAATTGTGTTTTGTTTTCTACATGAACAATTCAGCGAGGCTGACAAATTTGTGAAGTTTTTCAGTATTACATTTTTCACTGAAAATTTTTTCAATCAAAATTTTTTTGCCCAGTTTTATTTCTTACCATCTGATGGTTGTTTAGTGAGGTATGTGGAAGGAGACACTGAACTTAGTGGAACTTAGTGGACGTGAGATCAGTTCCGCTACTCCCAGTGGAATCTGTCCATTGACTTCACTGGGAGTTGCAATGTGCCCCAAGGACAGGATTTTCCAAAGCACTCAGCATTGGTCTAGCTCTGCTTCTGTGGAAGTCAAAGGTATTTATTGACTGAAAAGGAGCAGAATAAAGCCAATATTGAGTGTTTTTTGAAAATCCTACCCCAAGTCTCCACATAACAGAAACTCCACCACTGCTGGCTCTGGTTTGTACCCTTATGGACAGTCTCAGCACAAAAGCTAAAATCTAGGGTGCCCAATGGTCACTGAATTCTGCTCACCACACTAAAAATTATGCCTTTGGTCATGATACAGGCACATGAGCAGGGCAGTTTGATAGGACTTGAATTACTACTGTACATGCTGTACCTGTTTTGTGAATGAAGAACAGAATCTAGTCTTTGGGGCTGTCAGGCCAGCATTTTTCATGAGCATTGAATGTGCTTTTGAAAAGGAAAAAGAAGGAGAGAGAGAGAAAATGTACAAGTTAAAAAGTTACAATTCCTAAAACATATATTGCATTGAAGTTAAAGCATAGTGGGCTTGCGAGACACTGTGGGATTGTGGGGTAGGGCTTGGAGGGCAATGCACAGTTCCTGCATTGCCCTATTGTTGCAATACTCATCCAATAGATCAGGAACTCTAAGAGGAGAGCTCCCATTGGGTAGTCCTAATCCCTAGAAGTAGCTCTTGAGTTGAATGGCTGAAATCCAACAGAGTTGTTTATACCAGCATACATGGTGGAAAAGGGACCTTTCCAAGTCTGCCCTCCATCCCAGGCAGAAATGAAAATGCCCCTCCTTCCAGCGCAGAGTCTCACTGAATGTTCATGCATCGCATTTGCCACATGTCGTAAGTGTCATTAGTGTACATTAGACATTAATTTATTCACAAAGTCTTTGGCAAATTACTTGCCTGTGTGATGGCTGCCATTTTGCCTGACACACTGCGGACTGAACTCCAGAGCTTTAGAGCAAACAGCATGTGCTGCTACAGCGTGAGCTAATGAGCCAAAATTCTCTAGTTGGTGGCTATAACAACTCACATCCTTTTTTGGTCACAACAGAAGGGGACCTGTAAACTGCCCCCCCACATACACACACACACACAGTCACACCTGCTCATCAAGGAAGGAAATGGGCTTACTGCAGTGTGGTTCCTTAAAAGCTTTCATGCCATTTGCTTACTGTACTAACAGTCCTCAAGAGGCTTTCGCCATCAGCAAAAAAATCTAACTGGGCATCTTTGTTTTGGTTACTTGCCACATATCCATTAATCTGACAAAAGACTGAGGAGTGACTGGCACTGTCTAGAGTCAGGCATTGTGTCCCCCAGCTGATACTGCCTAGCATTCTGCTCACACACTTCGGCCTTGAATGGGCAAAATCCTGCTGTCCCTTTCACCTGTCATGGCTGCAGCTTCAGAAAGCTGAAGATGTTATGCAAACAGTGCAGTGTCATATTTTGCATATACATGAATATTAATCGCCTTGTTTACATACATCCTGCCATCAGATCCTTCAATTCCTCTCTCTTCCTCCCAGTCAAATCCATTATTTGCCCTCCTCTTGTTTCCCCTGCATTCAATTCCCCTTTCCTTGCTTGTTCAGGTTTCCTCCACACCCCTCCCCCACAAATTTCCTCTGTCCCCTTCTGAAGTCTGGCTCCTCCTTTAGTTTCTCCTTGATTCCTTCTCAAGTTTGCCCTCTTTCCACTTCCACCTGTCTCTCCTTTACCTTCTCCCTTTGAGCTTCCCCCCAGGCCTGACCCTCTCTCTGTCATTCTCTCCCTCCAAGCTTCCCCTGCCCAGAGCACAGTTCCCAATCTTCCTGCAGCCACAGAGATATAGCTAGCATGACACCCCACATCATACTCCTTAGCATTGGTCTACGCATCGTAAAGAAAGACAGAATTGGATCCCGTAGCAGGACTGATACTAACATTGCACTAGCTCTTTCAAAAGCCTGTTTTGAGCAATATGATTCTCAAGCTAATACTGTGTTTCTGCAACACTGTGCAAAAGATGTCAGCATTAAATATTAAGCTCGGTGGATACTGATCAGATCCAAGGCCACTAAATATCACAGAATCACAGAAGGCAGAGATGGAAAAAAACTATTAACTGTTTCAGTCTCTCATTTTCACAATGCAGAATTGTTCCCTACGATTTTGTCCTGTCTCATTTTTAATGTGCCAAGTACTGTCCAATAAATACCAGGAAGCTTTCCTGATGCTCAGTTTGATTTTTTTCCCTTTTTTTTAGTTTCATCACATTTCATTCAACAAAATAATGTAACCAGATTCAATTAAGCGGAACTCTGCAATCTGATTGGCTGTTACCGGGATTTGCACATTGCAGTTTTCTGATTGTACATATATCTCAACTATGCAATCATAGTGCAGTGTATTGGTTAACTAGGGGCTTGGTTCTGCCCCCACTGAAATCAACAGGAGTTTTGACATCAACTTCAATTGGAGCAGGATTAGATCCCAGGGTGAGGAAAAACTGTAGCGAATCCACAGCAACCCAACAGTCTAAGAAGCTGAGAATGGCATTTCTGCATATTCCTTGTCACATAACCCCTTGTAATATCTTAAATAATTCCTCTCCCTCTTGGTGCTTGCAATCTGCAGACAGTTGAAGCCTGTTATCTGTATTGAGAATTTTTCAAGTAGGGCGCAATGAATAATGACAGGCCAAGGCTAACATATTTGCATACCTGGGTGCCTAAAGTGAAGCACCTAACTCCACATTTTGGACCCTCAATACATGGTCCAATTTTGAGAGCACCGGCACTTCTCATTAGAGTTAAATAAATAGGAGCTTGGAATAGAAATCAGGACAGGAACTGTTTATATTTGTACATCACCTAGCACAATGGGTCCCACCTGTTTGCGGTCTTTAGATGCTGGTGTGATATAAATGTTTATTACTACAAATTATTATCAACATTAGCCCAAATCTCTCAGGCTTGTCTACACCAGTGGTACCATTTAGGGTACGTGTAGCCACACATGGCAGCGAAAAGCAAGCTGTGTCCACACTGCAGCGTGTAGCTACATGCGGCAATGAAAGGCTCCAGCAGTGGGGGAAGCTCCCCTCTGCCAGAGCCTGTGGCAGTGGGACACTACCCTGCTAAAAATAACATTTGGATGGGGAAGGCGCTGCTTGGGTGTGTAGAGAGCCTAGTAAGGTACATACCCTAAGGATTCAGGAATGGTTTTACTCTACTCGCCCCTAGCAGTGCCTCACCGTCTACACTTCTATTTATATCTGTACAAGGGGCATGCAGTGTACATATTCTACACACCGCTATAAGTGTTGATATAGCTAAACGTAAGGACTCTAGCATTTGACCCTCTGCATTTTCACATGATATCTGTGTATGTCAATTAATATTGAATTTACCTACTGTAGCATTTGGGGCAACTATAGAAACGAATAAGAACTCAAGTAAAATGAGATTAGGCTAGTGAGCACATGTTCCATTTTTCAGAACGTGCAAAAAAACTAGACCCAGGCAGTGATAATGGACCATGCGGCTTTTGGTATACATCGTGAAAGTCATCAAATCCTATATTCTCCATGTGGAAAAATGTTTTCATTCCTTGCATTTCTTTCAATACATTATGTGGCTTTTATTCCAGGTCAGTTTCCTTATTTTAAAACAGATATTTGAGCTTCTTTTTCATATTAGATGCTCTTTTGTTGGCGGTATTTTTGACAATTGTTAGACAAGAACCTAATTCACATACTGGGGCAGTGGTTCTCAACCCGCAGCCCGCGGGCCACGTGCGGTCCAATCAGCACACAGCTGAGGCCCAGCTCAGCTGTTTGCTAAAGGCCGGCCCACGTGCCGGGGTCCGCCAAGCTCAGCTGCCCGGCACAGAGGGGTGCGGGCTGCAGGCCAGTAGGGTTGCCAATCCTCCAGGATTGGCCTGGAGTCTCCCGGAATCAGCATTGATCTTCCGGTGACTATTGAAAGCATTCCGGGAGATTTTAATAGTACATTACGTCATGTTGGGGGGAAAAATCTCTCAGAATAGCTTCAGTCAGAGTTGGCAACCTACTGGCTGGCCTTGCAAGCTCCGGGGTCCACGTAGCGGGGGTCTGGGGTGGGCAGCCATCCAGCCCCGCACAGCGGGGTCTGGGGTCAGGGTCTGGGCTGCTGCTGCCCTGCCACCCATTCCCTACAGCCCAGGTAACACATTGTAGGCTGCATATGTGGCCCACAATCTATAGTAAGTTGAGAACCACAGTATTGGGGTATAAGTTTTACACTCAAATGCATTGTATACCACATTCAGTATTCTAATTTGCTCTTTTTCATCATAGCCTTCTCTAAAACTCTCTTTCTCTCTGCAATGGGGCCTCTGGTCTCTTTACAAAGAGACAGAAAACCCATTATCTGAAAAGCGAGTTCCAATCTTAACTACCCATGGGCTGCCAGAGAATGTTTCAGATGTCCACATAGGTTGGAGCAAGGGGTGGTCAGGTCACCTTCCTGTAATTGTAAGAAGGCAGGGGTGTAAACCAGTGACATATGGCAAAGGGATGTGATCTTGAAGAGGGCACTGGTATAAAGAATTACTCAAGTATGCACCACTAGTCTTTGACCTTCACACAGCGGGAGACAATGAAGCAAAAGTCTTTGATTTAAGAGAGAGATAAAAAAAAATTAGATAGTTTATGAATCATAGAGGGTCTTGATTGTGACTAGAACTGCATGGGTGCACAAGAGAAGAGACACTGTAAGGAGAGATTCTCTTTGCCTTCTCAGTCTTGGTTGCTGAGCTCTCAGACACCTAAAACTAGGCGCAATAGATATAGGTATATAGTAGCAATAGACACCCCAAAGGAAGCAGTTCCATTTACTTCCTGCACCAGCCAGCAGAGCAAGGCCAGTATTGGAGGAAGATCATAGAATACCAGGGTTGGAAGGGACCTCAGTAGGTCATCTAGTCCAACCCCCTACTCAAAGCAGGACCAATCCCTAGATTGATTTTTGTCCCAGATCCCTAAATGGCCCCCTCAAGGATTGAACTCACAACCTTGGGTTTAGCAGGCCAATGCTCAAACCACTGAGCTAGAGCATACGTATGTTGTGAAAGAGTGTCACATAGTTACTGCTTTGAGAATACTCCTGGAGGGAAATTTCTCCAGGGTCTGCCTCTATGGTGGAATGTCTTCAGATTCCGCTCTACTCCCCCACACAGGTAATATCGGTAAAAGCCAGAACAGAAGCCTTTGTTTGCATTAAAACTTAATGAAAATGTATAAAACCCCTTCACACACACAGTTATATATTTTCTATCTCTCCACTGGGAGAAAGAAGTCTGTTACTCCAGCTACAAGCAAAGGATGGTCATCATCAGCAACATTTATTTAAAGTCAGCCCTACAGGGGTGAGTTAAACCCACCATAATGTCACCATTAAGGCTGACACACTATCCTAAGCCATACTGTGGCTAGCAACCAGTTAGTGATCTTATATACTGTAGTCTCTGGCCAGAATCAGCCCATTAGCCCCATTACTGTGGTATCCTTCCTTAGCTGTGGTCAATACTTTGTGACTCAGGTGAACCTTACTCATAAAAGGCCTAGGTAATTGTGCAGTGCTGTGTACGGGGGAGCTGTGGGTTGGATTCCTTTCTGAGTGTCTGCAGACAGTGTTTGGCACCCTGACATATGAGGTATCCTCATTATTTTACCTAGCACAGTTACACATGCTGCTTTAATGGCCACAGCTTTACCCAGACTTTAATATCCAGCCACAGTATTTGACTCGTTGACCTCTCCCTGCAAAGAATTCCACTGGTTGATAAACTCTGAATTTCTTAACCTTTATGGTGTAGCTCAGACCCTTAACATCATGTGAACATAGGTTTGCACTGGTTGTGTCAGTGCTGGTTTAAAACTGGACGTGGAAAGCCTGCCGCTGAATGCTCCAACACTCCTTCCCCTTTGGTTCTTAAACACAGCCATAAACAACCCAGCACATCCAAAATGCTGCAGTCAGAGAAAAGCATATAAATATTTCATCATGCATTAGCTCTTAGAAAAAATTGAGCAAATTACAAATGCCACGTCTCGCTCTCAAGATCTGTATTTTATCTCCTCTCTATTAGGAAAAAATAATAATCAGAGAGATGCTGTAAACTAACACGAGGACGCCTGAGCAACATGCAGCTTGTCATTAGTCTGCTATTTATATCACAGATGTGGCCCCAGAAGTCACAGTGTAAGGAAAGGGTGTGCAATAATTAGTGCCGGTAGAGTACTGAGGTCACCATGCAAATGAAACAAGTACTAAGCATCCATATGGTGTCAGTGCTCAAGAGCTGCAGTCTGACTTGGGACTATTTTGCTGATTTTCATTCCTTCCCAGGCATGCCATGGAAAAATAAAGGCAGAAGATGAAGAGGCACTACAGTGCAATCTGTTACTGTTAATGATTTGTATTATGGTGGTACCAAGAAGCCCCAGGAGAGATCAGGACCCCCTTGTGCTAGACACTGTACAAACCAAGTAAGAGACAGTCCCAGACCTGGGCAAGAGGAGAAGGAAGGCAAAATTACTTGGCCAAGGTCACACACACGTAGAGCCAGGCTCTTCTAAGTCCCAGTCTATCGCACTATCCACCGGACTACGCTATAATTCCAATGTTCACTGCTTATTATTAGTTATACTGCAGTAGCACCTATGAGCCTGCAATGGTCTGGCTGGAACAGCACCCCCTTGTGGACTTTCCAGGTCCCCCAGTGTGGCTGCAGGTCTCCTCGGGGGTGCGGAGGAAGTCTATCTCCAGGGTTTATGGAGGCAGGATCTGGCCCTCTAGCAACTAGTCCCGCCAGTTTTATCCCCTTCTAGGCAGGGGTGAGGGGCTCAGCCCCAAAGTGGTCTACAAAGCAAACATAACTCGTTACTAGCCCAGCCCCAGCCATCCGGGGACAAGGGGGCGTTCCTGCCCTTTCCTTAGCCTTGGTTCCCAAACAGTCTCTGCTTTGAGTATGGCTTGCTCCTTGGGCTCTCGCTGCCTCTCCCCAGCAGCTGCTCCAGCTAGCCGGTCTTTCTCCACATGAGCCATTTCCTTCAGGCAGAATTCCATCCTATTTCCCGGCCAGCCAGCCCTGAACTGAACCAGGCCCTGTCTTTTTATTCCACCCCCAGGCTTGGAATTGGCTGCACGTATAGCAGGGAGGGGTTATCGGGGCCCAGAGGCTCTCCTTAACCCCTGTCTGCTGGCATGGGGCCTCTCTGTCCGATCACAGTGCCCTTGTCATGGACCAGGACCCCATTGTGTTAGGTGCTGTACGAACACAGAACAAAGATGGGACCTGCCCCAAGATGCTTAAAATCTAAGTATAAGACAAGAGAGAACAGACAGAATGATATGGAGTATAAGGAAATAAAATGACAATATTAGTCAGCATGGTAGGCAACGGTGTACATAATCTGCTGTCATTCTCCCCTGCTCCTCTTCCCATCCCCTATACTCTTCCCAGTCTTCTTGCTTTGCTTTTCTCTTCATCTTCATGCCCCATGCTCTGGTCCTTTCCTGCTGCCTGGAGTTCCTAGAAGAGTTTCCCGATTCTCATCCACCAGACTCCCTCCCTCTGCTTTCAAAATCTCTTCTTAAAACAGCACTCCTTCACCCAATTCTTCCGACCATGCGTAACCCCCAGAGCCATTGCAATTTATAGAATAATAAATAACAGTCAATATGGTCAAATTCTGCCCTCAGAAACAAGCATGCATCCTGCTTTGCGCAGGGGGTTGGACTAGATGACCTCCTGAGGTCCCTTCCAACCCTGATATTCTATGATTCTATGATTCTGCTGCAGACAGGGAGGTTACCCAGACTTAAATGAAGGTACAATTTAGTCCATTGCATTATATATTCAAGCCCTTTAACAATAGATCTAGACATATTACACCTTACAGTGATATCATCGCATCAGCAAAATGTAATGCATAGAGGAATCCGAACAGGGTTTCCAAGGGCGAAGGATATCCAGCCATGCATTACAAGCTTTACTTCTTTCAGTGTGTCTTGGTGACATCATAAACCAGGATGATGGAGCTTAAGAGTTTGTCAAAAGAACAGCAGCATGGAATTGCATTGTCAATAATTGAATAACAGGCTTGCCTTATCTTCCCTAAATATAAAGTTAAGTTGGTTTTATTTGAAAATTCTCTGCCTGGATTCTGTATTTTAGTTAAGCTAGATACATATGATAATTGCACCATAACAATGAGGAGTGCATATGTAGCCCAGTCCTGAATTCCTATGCAAGCAGAATTCCCATAAATGCCAATGAGAGTCCTGGCCTTTTTTTCAGCTGGAAGACTAGGCAATTGAGATTAAAAAAAAATAAAAATAAACTGCTGTTAGAGGAATTATGAAAACTCTACAGTGGATGAGCAGGGGCTTGGCTGAGGCGTTGTGCAATTTGTGGTCTTCAAAGCCATTTCTTAGAAGCTTTTAAAGGTTTCACATTTTAATTTATTCCTGGAAAACAGGCCTGAATTGCTGGGGTGTTTCTACATGGCCTGCTTGTTGTCCCTCAGGCGCTGCCTAGTCTAGGGAACAAGGTGTTTATTTAGAATGTGTTAGCTAACTTGTTTTAAATGAGTGTTGCTCGTAAGTGTGGTACTGCACAGTGTAGCTGTAATTCCCCAGTCATTGTCTGTCTCCCTCTGTGCTTTACCCACACAGAATATGGCTCTGTTAGCACTGCACAGCCTAGGTTCTGAGCACTAGCTGTAGAGACTCTTGCTTTAAGGACCCTGGTTCAATCACGGGAACTGGACAAGTTGGCAGCCATCGTGGGAGTTAACTGCTGGTTGTGGTGAATCTTAAGACTCTCCCCTGGGGTTGACCATGACCAATTAACATGCTTTTAAAGGTGTTAAAAAACCCTTCCTACACTTACTACCAAGTGGTGTTTGAAAGTGTGTCAATGAAAATGTCTTAGCTGACACGTTTTAAACAAGCTCATTTTTTCCCAAAGGTACATCTCCACTGTAGGTGAGAAGAGTAACTGCCAACTCGGGTAGCTTATATGTGCTAGCTGTGCTCAAGGTATCACCCTAAGAATAACAGCGTGGCTGCAGTGGCTTAGGGTAGCCATCCAAGTGCATACCTAGGACCTGGGATACGATTGTATCCAGGTGGCTAGCCCAAGTCTCCACCTGTCCTGCTGCAGTCACACTGCTATTTTTAGAGCCCTTGTTCAAGCAGAGTAGATAGTGCCTCGATGTTTTGTCAACCAAGGGCTTTGCTTCTGGCCTTCATCCCTTGTGCACAGCACAGGTCCTGTTGATCTTCCTTCAGCACAGGAAGATGGAAACACCAAACTCGCTTGCACAAAATTCAGCACACACAAAAACAAGCAGATCCAGGCCAGATCCTCCACCGGTGTTCAACAGCCCACTCTCATCTGTATGAGACCCGGCGTTCATCAAACTGGGGGGTGCTTCTCATTCACAAAGGGAAACCGAGTTTTTATGACCCCTAGCTATGCATGCTACACAGTATTAAAAGGAAGCCAAGTCTCAGAGGACACCATGCCCAGAGAGAGTTACGGGATTGGGGGTGGTAGGGCCAGGCTGTTGGTGCACACTGGTCAGTTACCAAGTTGCAGTGGGGTGTGTAGTGGAGTTGGGGTCGAGCTGGGTCAGGATACCAGGAAGTTGGAGTCAGGCACTGAGTTGCAGGCAGGAGAAGAGTCGCAGAGTCAGGGTCGAGCCATCAGGATATCAAGAAGTTAGGGTGAGGCAGCAGGTTACAGACAGGATGCAAGTACTGGAGTCAGGGGCAAAGTGGCATCAGAAGCCAGAGTCTAATGTTCACAGTAAGGCAAGGTCTGGAGCAGAAGCAAGCAGATAGTCTGCATCATTGCTCAGACAGCTCCCTGTAATGTGTCCCTGGTTTACATACTGGCATGAGCTAATCAGTAGCCACTCAGGCCCCACTGCACAGTAACTCCTGCAGGCTCTAGCTTTGCAGGGCTCCCCAGTGGAAACCCAGCCTAGAATCCAGGTGGTGATGCCGAAGCATCAGCAGCCCAAACCTTCTACCGTCATAGGCTTGAGTCCCTCAGGTGCTTACGGGGAAAGTGGGGAAGAACTGACCAACAGAGTCTATGTAGGCTGATGCTGCTGATTAGCAGTATAGTGAACTGTTCACCTATCACCAAACCCAGGAACACAAAAGCCCTGCAAGCTACCCCGTTTACTACCCTTCACCCAGGGAGATTATGCTCCATTGCCAAGCCTCACTGCTCCCCTTATGCAGGTTGGGCTGATCACACAAAGGGCTAAGTCCCCTCAGGTCCCTTTGGGATCTGAGGGTACTTGGCTCCACACATGATGAGTTCTGTATTGAAGAGCAAAAAGTTTGGGGGGAAAACATAACTCTATCTGCCCGGGGGCTGATCATTTGCAAGCGCAGGACCAAATAGAGCCACCAGAAGAACTCTAGGATGGAGATCATTGTGTCATGAGAAGGTCCGTGCTCAAGAGGTGAGAGCACTGAATAGAAGTTAGCATTCCTAAGCTCTTTTTCCCACCCTGCTGTACGGGGAGACTTTGGAAAACCAGTAAAGTGCTTGAAACCACTATGGCTTATTGTTAAAAAGCAAGACTCAGCTTGACCAAGGCAGATGGGGAAGGGGGTTTAGGGTGCCACAGAAAGGGCAGCTTGACCCCGTGTCCTTCCTGATAAGAATTGTGTTGAAGTTGCTGATACATTTTAGAAGAGCAGGATGTACCCTCAGGAATGTCTATTGGGGTCTCAAGGCTGCAAATGCTGGAAAGACCCACACCTGGTTAATCAATAATCAGAAGGAGCCTCTTGCTTGCCCATTGGAACTGTTTGCTTGACAAGTTTTCTTTAAGGGACATGTCATTGTATTATTAATGTATAAATAAGGGGAAAAAGCTTGAGATGGGGGGACTTTTCGGGACTGGCCTCTCCCTCTGGATGCATCTTGTGTTCCCCAGTGGCAGACAGGCTGCCGCTGTGTCACTCGAAAGCCACACTCAGCTTTGGTAATTATCAAGGGTTGGGGGTGTTTTACTAATCTTGTTGTGGACATGTATAAGTGCTTGAGATTAAGTAAAGTTTAGCTTTACGTGAAAGCACTTTTGTGTTGTCCTGTTTGTGCCAGCCATCTCTTGGTCGTACGGCCGTGTCTCCCCTGATGTATTTCCTGACACCTCCTCGCACAGAGTAAAAGTTACCAAGAGCTTTGGATTGAAAGAACCCTGGGTAACACTGCCACTGGCTTTCTGTATGCCCTTTGGCAAGTCACGTGCCCACTCTGTGCCTTTGTTTCCCCATCTGTTTAATGGGAATAATGCTTACCTATCTCTTCACTGTGCTTTGGGATCATGGAGTGAAAGGAGCCACCCACAATTGCTCCCCTTTGCCAGAGAGATGAGACGAATGAGCTGGGCTCGTTTAGCTTAGCACAATGAAGGTTAGGAGGGAATATGATTGCTCACTGTAAATACATCGGGGGTGGGAGGGAGTTGAACACCAGGAAGGGCAATGAGCTATTTAAGCTAGAGGACAATGCTAGCACAAGAACTAATTGGTATACACTGGCCCTGAGTACATTTAAGTTGGAAATTAGGTTCTAACCATCAGAGGAGGGAGATTCTGGAACAGACTCCCAATAGGAGTAGTGGGGGCAAACATCTGAACTAACATGAAGCTGGCACATGATAACATTTACGAATGGGATTATATGATAGGGCTGCCTATTACAGGAGAGGACTGGACTTGATGACCCAGGAGCTCCATTCCAGTTCTGCATCCCCATGACCTGAGGTTCAGAAGAGCTCATCTTCCCTTAGTACTTGTTGTCCTCACTCGTGAAGTTAGCAAACAGCGGAGTGGCACTGGGCATGGCCCAATATCTCACTCCCACTTTCTTTTTGACCATGTGGCACTTTCATTGTTTTGAACCTTTGTGTGCCAAGAGCAGGAAATCAGTGGGAAGTAGGATTTTCTTTTAATGTTTGTTCAGGCAACAAGATGCCTATACAGATGGCAGAGAAGCTTGTTTGCACAGAGTGTGCCGGAGATACTGATAAAGGACAGCTCCACCCCCCCTTGTGAATAACACCCTCTCTCTTGGAATCTTCAGCTGGCACCAGAAGTCCCACTCCAGAGACGGCTTTGACCTGCATGCAACTGACTCTCTGAAACACACATGTCAGCTGTGGGTTTGAAACCATTATTAATTATTATTATTATTTTGATTCATTATGCTTTTCTTAGCTTCCCACAACCCACCAAATATCAGATCTTTAGCCTGGTGCTGCCCAAGCGACAGATTCTCTGTTTCAGGCAGTCTCACATTTGTGCTAAATCTCCTTCAAAAGGTGGGCTTTCCCACCTCCCATCCCACCCAAGGAGTCAGATCCTAAGTCCCCATTGCAAACCACTCCTCAAAGTCCACCTGGTCCATGACCTACTCCAGCCAGAAAGACCTCACAAGTGTCTGAACTATTAATATATTGCAGCCGTCTGAACCTGCATGTGCCTTTATACTTTATGCTGCATTGCAGGGCGACGGCCCTGTTATTTATCGATGCCCAGATACCCAGGTGAGGGGCATATGAGAAATACAATGGATGGGGAGGTATTGGTTTAGCATAGTTACCCTCAGGCACCGTGTACTGTACATTGACATCACTAGGCTAATAACGATCAGGAAACATGTACAAATTACATCGATTTGGATTGTATGTCCTCGCACCACAGACACATTAAAGCAGAAGAATATCAAGACACCATCTTTTTCACTGGCCCCCAAACCTCTAGTCACTGCCCCCTGATCCAGAACGAGCTATAATGGCTGGAGTCAGGGACATACAAGCAGATTTACCAGTTAATGCCTACTTCCCCAGGAGTCCTGACTCACAGTGCATTTGCTGTCCCTGTCTTAGGATCTTACTTAAGGAGAGATCTTCACTCTTGCCAAATTGTGTGATTGGTCCGTCCTCTGGCTTCCCCACTTCATGCATGATTCTGTTCACACTGGTAACGGATCAAAGCCAGGCTCGTACTGACAAGACATGGAAGGTTTGGAGAAGCACCCTGCACACTAGTGACAAACCATGAGTAATTCACAAGAAATAAGGGCAAGAATGTGGCTTCACCACACAACCCTGATTGAGCACAGGGCAGTGCATAGCCGTGCTGCCCAGGAGCAGACCTGGAACCAGAACCCAGGGTGGCCAGTTCCCAGCCTTCAGGAGGGAGAGCAGAGATCCCAGGGAGGCTATACTCTCCCTGGTGCAGAGAGTGCCAGTGTGGATAGCCTGAATCAGGGAGTGAGCAGTACCTTACACCACCTTGATTCCTGGTGTGAGCATGTAAAATGGCTCAACACTAAGCCCCAAATGCTAACAGTAAGAGCAGTCTGCCTTCCTCACTAAGATCCCGATGGATAAGTGGCATTGGTGAAGGAGCAGAGGCTTATAGAGCCCTGGTTTGTAATGCTATTGCCATAGGCATTATTAGCAGTAGTTTGCACTCCTGCAGCACTTCCGTCCTTTCCATATGAGGAGAGATTAATAAGACTGGGACTTTTCAGTTTGGAAAAGAAACAATTAAGGATGGATATGATAGAGGTCTATAGCATCATGATGGGTATGGAGAAAGTAAATAAGGAAGTGTTATTTACTCCTTCTCATAACACAAGAAATAGGGGCACCAAATGAAATTAATAGTCAACAGGTTTAAAACAAACAAAAGGAAGTATTTCTTCACACAACGTACAGTCAACCTGTGGAACTCTTTGCCAGAGGATGTTGTGAAGGCCAAGACTATAAAAGGATTTAAAAAAGAACTAGATAAGTTCATGGAGGGTAGGTTCATCAATGGCTATTAGCAAGGATGGGCAGGGATGTGTCTCTACCTCAGTTTTGCCAGAAGCTGGGAATGGGTGACTGGGGATGGATCCCTTGATGATTGCCTATTCTTCTCCTATCCTCTGAAGCACCTGGCATTGACCACAGTCAGAAGATAGGATACTGATCTAAATGGTCCTTTGGTTTGACCCAGTATGACCATTCTTATGTTCTTTCACCACACGACTGAATGAAGCCCTTTCAAGCCCTATTTGCAACAGACAAGTAGTGTTAGGCCCATTTTCTGTCCATGTGTGCAGTGTTTGGTCCGGTAGATCTTCCTTCTTAACAGATAGAGCCACTGAGGCAGAGAAGTTAGGTGACTTGCCCCAGGCTGCACACGCAGCAAACCAGTGTCAGATGGAACACATCTAGAGTCTAGACCAAGGTTTCCTTTCTGTTGTTCTGATATGAAATCCGCTGAAGTCCATGGGAGTCTTTCCATTTGTTCCCATGGGTTCCCAGGCCCTCTGGAAATCTCAGTTTTTAACAATTAACACAAAGGGAGGAAAACAATCTGTATTGCTAACAAGTTAAGTAAATTGGATTTTCCACCTTAGTGAACAGATTTTTTACAACTCCCTGGCTTTTTATGTTCCAACTGTTGGCATCACTGCGGAGCTTCTGCTTTGAATCATTCTGGGGCATAAATGCAAGAAACTGAAGCTCCCCAAGGAAATGTTTGGTCCTCATGTGATACAGCAAAATGACATCCTTTGGGGTATTTAGCAAAGAGCATTTATCATGAGAATTTTGCTTTGCTCTGCAGGGCTCATAGTGACCTGGAGAGTCATCCTAATGGAAGGTTTCAGGGTAGCAGCCGTGTTAGTCTTAATGGAATTCATTACTGTCGCTATGCATGTGTATTTAGAAAGCACCTAGGGCAGGTCTTCACTACGGGGGGGGGTCGATTTAAGATACGCAAATTCAGCTACGTGAATAGCGTAGCTGAATTCGACCTATCAGAGCCAACTTACCCCGCTGTGAGGACGGCGGCAAAATCGACCTACGCAGCTCCCTGTCGACGGCACTTACTCCCACCTCCGCTGGTGGAGTAAGAGCGTCGATTCGGGGATCGATTGTCGCGTCCTGACGAGACGTGATAATTCGATCCCCGAGAGATCGATTTCTACCCGCCAATTCAGGCGGGTAGTGTAGACCTAGCTCTAGACACCTAACTCATTAAGTCATCAGGAGTTAGTGTGTCCATACAAAGACACTCAACCCTGGTCTACACTGGGGGGGGGGATCAATCTAAGTTACGCAACTTAAGCTACGTGAATAACGTAGCTGAAGTCGACATACTTAGATCGACTTACCGTGGTGTCTTCACTGTGGCGAGTCGACTGCTGCCGCTCCCCCATCGATTCTGCTTGCGCCTCTTGCGGTGCTGGAGTACAGAAGTCGAGGGAGAGTGCGCTGGGGTCGATTTATCACGTCTAGACTAGACGCGATAAATTGATCCCCGCTGGATCGATCGCTGCCCTCCAATCCGGCAGGTAGTGAAGACATACCCTCAGGAAAATTAATCCAAACAAACTAAAAAGTGTGAATTTAAAGTGGATTAGTTAAACTGCATTAACCCCCTGTGTGGACACTCTCCTTCAGAATTAAAGTCGCCTTAATTTGGTTCAGTTTAATTCACTTGCAAAGTGAATTAAAGTAAACCAAATTAAGCCATTTTACTTCTGAAGGAGAGTTTCCACATAGGGGGTTAATGCAGTTTAACTAATTCACTTTATTCACAACTTTAGTTAATATAGCTTAGCTTTCCTAAGTTTCCCTGTGTAGAGAAGCCCTTAGACACCTAGATGCAACTGAAAATCTTACTAGGTTCTATCTGCATCCTTAAGAACCTAAATGCATTAAATAATCTCGCCCTGGAACAGTCTATGTTCACAATTCACAATTATATTTCTCATGGAAACTCTGATGCTAAAATCCAATGTTTCTATGAATTCCGTAAATTGGAGCTGAGGGTCTCCATTGGTTGAGAAGGCCGAAGAAAATCCCAAGCTTGTTTTATCAATATAGCAAGCAATACAAACTTATCCACAAGTGTGAAAGTGGAGCAATGTACTTACAGGCCCTCATTTATTCTCATGGGCCCTGGTGGTACAAAGTCCAACAGTGGGAGCTGTACAAGTGCTTAGATGGATAGTTCTGTGTGTGTGTGTGTACACTTGCTAAGGGTGAAATCCTGGCCCCAATGAAGTTAGTTGCAAAACTCCCATTTCAGTGATTCCAGGAAAATCTCTCTTTATGAGAGTGGTTCCATGCACCTACATCTTTTAGGATGGTGTTAATAGTTTGGAAAGGAGAAGAGGGGATTTAATAAGGGCAGATTAAACAATGAAGGGTTAGGGGAGAGCCCACTTGACACGCACCTTTTTATTCCATGCAACAATACAAGTGGTTCTCAAACAGACAAACACCTAGAACAGGTGAAGAGAAACTCTCCTTCTGATCATTTTTCACCCAGCACTAAAGCATGTGACACTCCCCACCTGAGTGGTGAGGGATCAAGCCCTGCTTGAAATTCCCGTAGGTCTCCCATTTAAAGCTATTAAGAACAACTAGGTGCTGGGTGCACAGCTCAGATTAAGGCAGTACATGGCAACACAATGCACCATTGTCTTTCCAAAGCTGCTTTCTTGTTCTCCACAATCTCAGCTTTTGTTTTTTTTAAAAGGACGTCTGTAGCTGTTATGGATGTGAAGAAAACTTCAAAAATGTTAACCAAGTGTAACTAATGTCTATGGGAGTCTGCAAAGAGCCTGGAACAATAGCTCTGGACTGCCTCATTCATCTCAGGGAGGCATGAACTCAGGTGCCTAGTGATTATCAGTTAAATGTCAGCACTGTCAACCGTTTCATCCCACCTATCAGAAAGAAAAGGGAGGCTCACAGCTCTGCACCGTTTACGGTGAATGACGTCTCCTTTCGGTGTCAAAAGTGGGTGGTGTTTGGGAGATGACACTTGTGACGGGGTGTACCAGGCACTTTGAGGACCTCTGCTGGAGGCCCCAGGGTACTATGACACCCCACCCCAGGAAGAAGCAGCAGAGTTGGGGCCTCCAGGAAGCAGCAAATCGGAGCCCAGCAGGCTCAGATAAAAGGAGTTGCAGGGCCTGAGCAGGTCAGTGCCTGGCTGGGGCTAGAGAGACAAGGAAGGGTGCTCTGCATAGCCAGAGTGATCCCAATGGGTTGCATTAGCTAAATCTCAGAACCAGAGGAGCTGAGAGCTTTAGCCCTAAGGCAATGGAAAGAGATGAAGATGCTCAGGGAATGCAGCAGCCACCAAATAAAGGAAGCAGTATGTGACTGATGTTTAGAGGGTCTCTGGGTTGGGACCTGGAGTAGTGGGCTAAGGAGTGCTGGAGTGGCCTAAGCCCTGAAGAAAGTGGGGCTTGGCTAGTTTAAAAGCCAAGATAAAGGCCTGGGGTTTAAAGGGCCCAGACACAGGACTGAAGACCCTAGTCAGGGCAGACAGTTTTATTGAACTCTTTGCAACCCTGGAAGGGGACTGAACTCGAGAGGTGACCTGGCTGAAGAGCTGGGGCAGTGAGAACCTGTGAAGATAAAGAGTTTCCAGGGAGAAAGTCTTGGGGGCAGTGCTCAGCGCTGCAAGGCCCAGGAGCAAGGTCAAAGAGCTGGGAACTTCAGTAAATCATGGACTGCAAGAGGGACTCCAGGGAAAGCAGCCTGGGAGTACGTTCTCTATTAAAGGGCAGGCGGGGACTTAAAGATAGCTCAGAAGTGGCTGAGAACTGAGCCTAGAAGGCATACTGAAGAGTAAGCCAAGAGGAAAAGAAGAATCATTTGTTTGGATGTTTGTCTAGACTTTCAGCTGGACTTTTGTTATCCTGGAAGGGGTTTGTCCTTTGTAGACTGTCACCTGGTTGGAGGGCCGAGCCACTGAAGACCTACCAAGCAAGGTCAACAACCTACAGGGGATGCAGCACCGCACCCAGCCAACAGGAGACACTGATGATAGGTGAGTGCCCTGGAATACCGCCACTTAAATGTTTCCCTCACTCAAGAAAGAGCTGATCCCAAGAAGCCTAGCAAGGATCACGCGCAAACTCAGGCCCCAGTGAGCTACAGCCAAGCTCAAGTTGGTGGAACTCTTATGTGGGTGGAGTTTATTTTGTGGGTGGAGCTTAGAAGAGTACCAACAACTCCCCCCCGCCCCCCAATTCTACCCCTGACCAGGGTGGTGCGGGGGAAAGAGTAAATTGAGAGAATTCAGAGGGTCCTCCTTAGGAAATACAGAAAAGCTACAGTGCCAAATATATCATAAAAGGTCATTTGGAAAAAAACTAAAGCCTCTCCACAGAAGTGCATTTTATAATAGGCATTTCAAAGATATAAGGACTAAAGGAAAATATTTCTCTCTTAAGTACACTCATCTCTCAAATGACCAGTCAGCATATGCAGACAGAATATTCAGTTACTGTAATTTAGTAGACTACAGAACATAGAGTTCTAAGAAGCAGAAGTCAATAAGAATATTTAATAAACAAGAGCAGCACAGGAAGAATACACTGAATTATTGCCAGCTTGTTATCCTTAAGGGTCCTATTCCATCCAATTTACTCTCCTTAAAAACTAATTTTCCTTTATTTCGGTTAGGCACTCAACCTTCTCCACTATTCACAACAATCACCTCTTCAGAGAAGAGACAGGGGAAATATACAAAAACATAGTCAGGCGGAGGAGGAATAACGTAGCTGAAATGAAGGCTGAAATTACAGAAATGGAGATAGAACCACTCAGCCTTAGATCACTGTGTACCACTGAAGTGTTTTCGGTGTGATTCCATTGCTTGCAGCATTCTTTGCTCTGTAGATTTTTCTGATGGGTTAACGGTAAAGCAGAAATATCCACGCCTTCCCCTTCTCCTTGCAACTTTTCTTCCGTTATAATTGACTTTTCTCCATGCTGTAGTCTTTAGGCCTTTAAGTACATCATTATTGTGCTAACGGCTAAGGGTCAGGGTAGGACCAGGAAAGAAGATCCATGCAACATGAAATAATTGGGGGAGAAGATGAAGGATAATAATTTGGACCTGTCCTGATAGGTCAGCTCCACAATGTCAGTTTCTCAGGTAGTATGTTCTCCCTAGGGAGCCAATGTTCATTAGAGATGAGGACTCAGGAACTTGCTACTAATCACAGTTGGGATTTCCAATCTCACTGACAGAACAAGAGGTCATGCAGCAGACCTCAAGTGCCATCTGTTGCAGTCTGTGTTTGTATTAGAAAAGCAGACAGAGGCTTTTGTGAATCCAACAGTTCTTGATCTCCAGCATGCCCACTCTCTTCATCACTCCTTGCCCTCTGGAGGGTTAGTCAACTCTTTAATAGACACCTGTAGTGGATATGTCAAATTGAAATTGCAAGACAACTTTTACTTGCTTGCCTGAAGGTCAAGCTACTTAGCTGGTTCTTTCTGTTACTCCATTCTTTTCTGTGTCTTCATTCCATTCCTTTCTATTACTCCATTTCTTTCCCCTCCAACTTATGCTAAATCAGGTTGGAAAAGTCAAATATATTATAAAAAAAAGTCATCCCCGATTCTCCAAGCTTGCTACTTAAGAATGCACAGGCTTGAACAAATCACACATTTTCACCTACAAAATGGGGAAGTGCACATACAAGCAGGAATTTGTGCAAATTGGTACCACTTAAATAAATGTGCCTTGTGGAGCCACAGCCAGTTCCCTGTTACCCAGAGGTGCCAGCCCTTTCTTGCTGTGGCAACCACAACACAACTACTCTTCTAAGCAGCCTGGCAAATAGTACCTGACTGCGTTCACGAGTGCACACCTTGCACCTACAGTTGTGCAATGACTATTGTGGCAATGCATTTACGTTTTTGTGGATGCAACTTCATTGCAAAATGGTGAAAATATGGCCATTAGAGTTCAATGTCCAGGACAGGTTTGGCAATTCTCCACCAAAAATGTTATGCTTATAAGAAGCACACGGGATCTTTTTCAGGGGAAAAGGCAATACGCCGTATTTATTGAAGACACAACAATTAGCATATGCATTCAATCACATCACACGCACACACTGTCCCGACCGTCGATGTTATTGTTACCAGTTCAGAGTCCGGATCAATCTAGTGGCCAGCTAGGTTGATCACGGGTAGGGGAGGCCGGGTTCCATCAGTCGCGACACGATGCTCTGGGGAAGTCTTGGCAGGATGAACCCAAAGTTTCATGGCAAGACACCCTGTTTATAAAGTGATTTTCCTTCATTGGGACCAATAAGTTCTGCACCGTCATGCTGTGATCAATTCTTGTTTGATGAGTGCTTGGTTTTTTTAAAATTGTTTTTCTTATTTTTTATTTTGGTTTTTTAATTACCGTTTATATGTGTTCAGAAGCCGAATTTTTTTAGTAAAAAAGGGAAGCACCAGAGAAGGGGGTCAGCTTATGAACGTGTATAGAAAGGGAGAGGTGGGACACAGCCCCTCACCCCAATAGAGGGAGCAAGGAGAGGCAGCACAGCCAGCAGAAACAGAAGGGAAGATGGGGCCAGAGTCTCTCCACTTCTGGTCATGCTGCTCCCCCCCCAGCCTCTGAAGCAGCTGCAGCTCCGGGGCTGGCAGGCTGCAGCCATGCCGCTCAGCCCCGCCCCTCAGGACAGGCTGTGGCCGGGCCGCCCGGCCCGCATGTTGTGGACGTGCTGCCCAGCCCAGCCCGCCTGAACATGCTGCGGCCACGCCGCCCAGTCTGGCCCGCCGGAGCAGGCTGCGGCCGCGCTGCCCAGCCTGCCGGAGCAGCTCCAGCCAGGTCAGAGACATCCTCCCCTGGCCCTCCCCAGATAAGGTGGGAAAGGATAGGATGAGGAGAGTGTGGGGTCATGTGGGGGGTGGTCACAGGGGTTACTCCCCTGACCCCCAGCTTCTCCTCCCCCAAAAAATTTCCCCACCAGTTGCTGTCCCGGCCTGTCAGGTTAAGCATCTGGTGTGCCAAGACACTTTGTTTACTTAAGTTTACCTCCATACTTGCGGATGCTCGAGGTAAACAAACCATCTTGGACCACCAGCGGCTTATCCTGATGGCCCGGGAGCCAAAGTTTGCTGACCCCTGAATTGTAGGATCGGCTTATGAACAGGCTATAAAAAATTTCCATTTTTACTTATCTACCTTCAGGGGGTCGGCTTATAAATGAACCAGCTCATGATCGAGTATATATGGTAAGTTTTTTAGGGAATTATCCCATGCTGGTTTTGATCAAAGCTATTTTGTTCCCATTGACAGGTGCCTGTCTTATTTTTAGAGTCATTAATTTGCCCTTTTTTGACATTTCAATAGGGGCGTGTTGCAGCCTCCTGGTGCCTTTGTGTCTGTCTTCGGTTCCTCCCTTGTACATCTGGTTCAGCAATGGCCTTCACACTTATCTCTTAACACCTACATTCCTCATTCGCACACAAAACAGAATTAATTTACACAGAACATTTTGAACAGGAAGATCAAATTGCAATGCAAAAGAAAAACAATCATGGCATTCTTTTACTTATTTTAAAATGCTAAACCTACAACAAAGTGGTGACCTCAAAGGTCTATTACTGAAAAATGCTACATTATTATCCATTATTCTTTATTTTTTATTCTAAATTATACAAAATACGAACATAAATTCTACTACTACGGGTGAATAAGCCCTCCCACAAATATCAATTTCTCTCCTGGAAATAGAGGGGATGGTATGTTTCAATGTGCATTTCCTGGAAGGGAAAAACATCCAGTAAAGATCATTTTCCTCTCTGAATTCTCTGAGCTTATCACAACCTGCTGAATATCTAGCAAAGAAACTACAATCAATACAGTTTTCACGGGCGATGGGGAGAGTTCATTATGTATCCTGGGCTAAATTCAGCCAGGATTGGGGGTCTACATCCTGATACTGCCCGTGGCAAATAGGGTTTAACCAGTAACTTCAGTGGGTCTATAAATCCATCTCCTTATGTCTCTCACAGCTGAACATCATCCATTAGTGCAAGTAGTAGGGGCCTGGGCTTTCAGAGTAGGTGGACTTGAGGTCTATCCCTTGGGTTGCCAGGAGGTCCCAGTGACTGTAGTTGTTGTACAATGTGAGCCATGAACTCCTGTGTTATAGAGACACACAAGCCTATTTGTGTGTAGAGAGAGGGATAGATGAAAAATGTTTGTGGTAAGAAAATCCTCACCTTCCCCCTGACTCACTTCACCTCCTCATGCTGCCACTTTGGTACCGTAAGTATTTTCTTATTGGTTTTTCTTCCCCCACACCCTCCCCCTTTCTCTTTTTAATGGCATGGAGCGTTTTCCCATTACTTTTCCTGGAATTGTCACAGAGGTTTTTCTAGCCCATTGCCCTGGGTGACCCTAGATGAAAAGTGAGCTTTGCTGTATGTCAGGACACCAACTGACTGCTAATGGCACAGCTAGGAGAAACCACCTCACACAGAATTGCTCTGTTGCCTCAGGAGGAAACAGGTCACATTATTCTTCCCCTCCCCAGCTCTACCATGTTATTAACTATTATCAAAAATCAACCCTCACATAAGCAGGCACAACTTCTCTGACATTTATGGAGATGCATGTCCTGACACCAGGGCTGATTTTTGTTTCATCCGCTCTCTCAACGGACCAAATAGTTTTGTTGACCTCAGTGGAGTTACACCAGCAGAGAAAGTTGCCCTGTGTACTCCAGTGTGTCTAGTCACCAAAGTTGTTGGGGCAATGAGCATCTCCTAAATGGTTCGCTATAAAATGCCAAAGCTTACATGGGCTGGGAAGAGAACATCAGTGTAAATCATAGAGTTAGAAGGGACCACGAGGGTCAGCTAGTCTAATCCCCAGCCAAGATGCAGGATTTGTTGTGTCTAAACCGTCTAGGACAGAAAAGAGAAGCAGCAGCTTGAATTTTTGTACTAGTTGGTTAGAAGCAGTACACCCCTACCAAAAATGGGATTCAAACCTGCAGAGGCTCACACCTATGGGGGCTTAAGGCCAATGTTTTAACCACTTGACTATTCTAGAAGGAACCGCTAGTGGATTAAATAACCTCTGTTCTTAATGCATAGCCCCTATTAAAGTTAATGGGAAATGTGTACACACATAGTTAAGGATACATCATCTAAGAACCAACTGATTGCATTTGAGGTTGATAGATAGCATCCTTTTAAGTTCTGGCAATAATGGGGCATCCCCCTACTAAATGCTCCATGGACCTGTGTTGCAGAGAGTTACATTAGAGCATGTGAAGGAAACAGGCACTCAGACCAATTTTTATTTTTTAACTGGGACTTGGCAACCATGCCACGAACTGGGGGGTCTAGATCTTTGCCCTAATTAGGACCAAACTGATTGGTAACTTGCTAGGACTGCACATACATTACATAAATGGAGCAGATTGCAGCCACTTGCATCCTTATTATGAAGGTGCATCCAACAGAGACTACACACAGCAGTATGTGCTGCTCCACTGTGATCCAAGTGCCCTCAGGTTATTCCCTATGGGCTTTATCAGGGTCGTCTAAATGAGGGCAGCCATATTTCAAAACTCTGTGGGGCACATTTGGCCATGCTCCCCAGAGGCACTTTGGCCATCCCTGCTTTAGAATGATTAAAACCACATCTGCCAACATCCAAATGCCATAAACACTGTAGGAGGAAGACATGGATATGCTTTCCAGCTCCATTGATTCCGAGAGCTTCCAAGAAGGACAGAATGGAAAGGAAATGAACACCACTAGGGCTACTTCAAGGTAGACACTCGTGCTGCAATTACCACAAAGAGGGTCCCAAAGCCCTATGCTGATGCTACTTCTAATGCTCCAGCAAATGTAGAACTGGTACCTAGATACCATGGGGGCCCAGCAGCAAGCGGGGAGGAGGAAGAGGGAGAGAAGAAAAATGCAAGAGAAAGAGAGAGCACACAGCAACTCATTTAACTTAGGGCTCTATCCAGTGACTATTGGAGTCAATGGAAAGATTCCCATTCACTTCAATAGGCTTTGAATCAGACCCGTTTTATGTTTTTAAAAAATAGGACCTATCCAACATGCATCAGGGTGTCATTCAATTTTCTCACTGATGGCAGATAGAAAGAAATTTCTGCCTATCGGACAGCCCTCTCCTAACTGCCCAACAGGTAGGCCCTTGCACCCTGAAGCATTTGGTAGTGATCACTGGAGACAGGATATCAGGCTAAAGGGGCCACTGATCTGAACTGGTCTGGCCTTTCCTATGTTCCTGCAATAAATAGCGGGTGCTGGGGGGAAGGTTGTCCTACATGGTAAATCGCATTGGTACATGTTTTTAAATTAATGCTCTATTGAGAATGAGGACCAGCTTTTATGCAACTGATAAATCCCCTTCATTTCTCCATCCTTCAAAGCCAAATGGTTTGGTGAAAGGGAGGCTTCTTTGTTGCTTGGGGGGTAGGAAGGATTTGTTCCTGCCCCCTCCCCCACCACAACACCCTGGGAATTTGAGTTCCATTATATGAGAAAATGTATTTTTTATGAGAGGTGCCTTGTACTGTCATGTTCCGGACAACAATGAAGCACCTCGTGCCTCCTGTGAAAATGCGAGTTAAATAGCACTCAGCCGCTGAACAGAATTACCAACCTCACTTTGAAAGGCTGACCTACATTTGAGAATGCAAACGGGGGGGGGGGGGGGGCTATAAATCAGGGAATATTAAGAAACCCAAGCCGTGCTTTATACAGTGATAAAAATGCCAAAATAATGGCTTTAATAACTTTCATTTTTTTCTCCTGCCATATTTTTTTTCATTTTGTGTAAAAATCAAGGAAGAACAGTTGCAATTTTGAGGTTTGACTTATTAAAAGCTCTTAGACTTTGTTTTAAACCCTGTTTCACGGAAACTCATTCCAAGATAAAAGTCAGTCAACGGAGAATGAGTATTACAGCAGACTTAATCGATTCTGATATAATCAGACTTCTTTTTTTACCCCTTTTCTAATCCCACAAAGCTTTATTAAAAGCCTTTTTGGAGTCAGCATTAGGTGTATTGTACTTGGGCTCTGGCAAATGAGAAACTTTATCTCTTAACTTCTCTTTGTCTGCATACCTCTGAAAGGAATCATCATTTAATGGCAATGGATGAAAATTGTTGCAGAATGAAAAGGTTTTCCTGGGCCATTCCCAACACAGGATTTGTGAATCCAAAGAACTGGAGAAAGAGAGACTTAAAGGCTGTTTGAAAATCGTTCATGATTTAACCATGCACAAGTGAAAAAATAAATGGTTTCCTAGCGTAACAGACAAACTGACAGTTTTATATTGGATAGGAGATGAGACTAGCTCTGCAGTAAGTTGAATAGAGGCAAACAAATGCTACCAAACTCTATTACTATACACAGGGATATGTAGAAATATATAGATAATCACAAATAAATGCATGGTTTAGAGGGCCAAATCCTAACATTCTTTGCTTCTGTCCCCCTCCCCTTCCCACAATGGTTTCATGTTAACACAGGAAGACCAATTTATCCATATTCTGGCTGGCTCTGGTTCCTGCATGGTTTACTTCAGGCAGGGATAGGACTACAAAGGTACATTGGGTAACAATTTCAAATATGGCTAAGTGATTTAGGAGTCTAAGTCCCAATCCTCCCCCCCCACCCCCGAATGATTTAGGAGTTTAACTTTAATTTACTTTCAAGGCACCTACACTCCTAAGTCCCTTTTGAAAAGGGCATTTAGGCACTGTGACAGGGCATATAAACTCCATTCCAGCATAGAGGGGCTAAGATGATGCTTTGGCCTGGAGTGGCATCACCCCTCTGCACCTGTAAACCATGCCAGGGTTGGAGAAGATAAAAGGAGAGAACTCCACTCAGAATCAGGTGGGGCAATCCTGGGAAGGGAACAGACTGTTGAGCTCCCCAGCTCCCAAAGAGAGATCTGACAGCCCACAGAGCCTCTGCCCTAGCAAAAGGAAGTCACAGAGAGATTGCCCCTGTGTGTAAGAAGGAGAAAGAGACTGAGACTTGAACTGGAGACCCAGTGAACTTTGATACTACCAAGACCCTCTGATGTAACAGAGCCCACTATCCTGAGAGAAAACCTGTAGGCAGCTTCATTCTTTTCCTTTGTGCTTTTCTTTAACCTCATTTGCTGACTGTGGTCAGAGGGTTGAGCACCAGCTTCACTAGATTGTCACACCCTGCAGTGCTCATGGAGTTGGGGGCAATTGGACCCACACAGTTGATCTTCCCCACAGAGCTCCTAAAGGGGTTGCTTTGCCAAGGACAGTTTTGCGGTCGTCACTTTTTGAACATTTTACCCATTGTGGCGGCAGGTTCTTTCCATGATGACCAGACTCCACTTGGTTCACCTTGTGCTCCTTTAATTCCATTCTCATCGGTGGTGTTTCCCCATGACATCATCAAACGCCTCATCCAGCCAATCAGAATGCTCACACTTACTACTACCTGCCTACTTCATAGGGTGTTGTAAGGCTTACATAACATTTGTTAAGCCATTTGAGACCTTGGGGTGAATGGTGCTAAATAGAACTCTCTGAAAAATGTTTGGGGGAAAGTGGGTTTTTGTGTGTGTGTGTGTGTGTGTGTGTGTGTGTGTGTGTGTGTGTTTGTTTTTGTTTTGACAAATGGGATTTCATCAAAAACAGCTTTTTTCACACACAAAAATGATTCTCGCGTTAAAAACATTCTAAAATTTTTGGGAAAACTCTCTCAAGATTTTCAAAACAATTTCATTTCAAATTGTGGAAAAATAGCCACCTGCCCTCCACTTTTTTACTTTTATTCCCTTGAAAAGTGTGTGGAGGGGAGGGGGGAATTAAAAAGAGAGAAAGTAATATTTTGCTTTATAAAAGAGTTACTTTTCTTTTTTAGAAGTCACATTTTCACCTTTAAGAGCCAACACCTAAAAGTGAAAGTGTTTAACGTATGTCACTAGCATGAGATCCCAGCGGGACTTGCAGGTTGTGAAGAATCATGCAGAGTAATGCCTTTCTCTGCCGATGCCCCCTTTCCAACATGCCGCCTCCTCCTCCTCCAGTCTTTATACAGCAGATATGCACAGGCTGTGGCAGTGGAGACTTCCCCTGCACAGGAGGAATTCTCAGTCCTGATCTCTGTTATTTTAAGTTCAGTTTGCACTGCATAACCAGCAGAAAGTAAATTTGGCAGACCAGAGCATCTGGCACTTAAAATATAAGGAGGCAATAGGAAAGAGGATTAGATGAATATCTTTAATTTCAAATGCTTGGTAGGAATTTTTTCTTATCACTATTGCAAGTTTCAAAGCATTATTACAGTGTAGTTCTAATCACCTCTCATCTACTTACAATTGGGGTAAATGTTACTGCTACTGTTTTGTCGCTATGAATATTATACTGTAACTTACATTAGCACCTGTTATTCTGAAGGATCCCAGAGTGCTCATCGCAGTATAAAATACACATTCATGGGTTATTTCAGCCTAGAGGATATATAAAACGATTATTTCAGTTCAGCGGTTGCTAAAATGCAGCTCTCTCTGGGCAGGATTGGATAATTCCGCAAGACAGTGCTTTTCATCATTATTAACAACATTTTGTTAGGAAAGACTTGAATAATAACTTGTCCAATTGAAACAAAGATGACAGGCAGGTAGGAAGAGTGTAAATGCATACGACTTCAGACATGCTGCTTCAGAGTACCTCATTAAAATATATGCCACTCATTTTTACTCCTAAATTTATCAGAAACCCTGTGTTGTCTCAGTTATAACTATGATTTATTGACTTTTTTCATAATGATCTTTTTTATTATTACATAAATTAATAATACTAAATGTATGTAATAGAATAAACTATTCCATTTAAGAGCTAGTACTGGAACTCGGGAGTTCCTGTCTCCTAACTCTGTGCACAGATCCCCACTAAGGATTTATATACACTGAGCAAAAATACTATAGAGCTGTTTAGACTCCAGGCCTCCTCATCAGACTGTCAGTAAAGGTAAGTGCTGATTGTGATAATGAATGCCTGTATATCACACTGTTCAGCATGTGTTACATATCCCCTATTGTGCTTCATTCAGAGGTTGAGTTGGCTACTGTTGCTATATGGGAGGACTTTGACATTTAGCTCAAACCATAAAGAGTTACACTTTCAGCTCTACAGGTTCCAGATTCAATCTTCAATAGAAAGAAGGTGTCTTGACACTAGTCTCAAACTCTCATCTCAAACCCAGGTGGGCTGGGTTTTTGGGGAGCAGCTTTGGCTGTCCTACCATACCAATGTGTTAGAGTACCAGGGAATTTATAGACTTGGGAGGGCCAGTTTCCAGGGTTCCGCAACCTGTTTCCTGATTGGCAACATGGTCTTGACCCGGATTGGTTGGTGACTATATATAAACTTCTTACTTCAGTGCTTTTCTTGTCTGAGCAGCAGTTAGTTAGTACATGGATGCATTGACCCTGTCTTCCTGCCCTGCCACCTCACCTGACCACACCAACTGCCTTACCATATTTTCCCTAGCATTGGATCCCCTGCCAATCAGACCCCTTATGTGAACTCTGATCATGAATTGGGGCTGCCCTTTGACCCGCCTGACTCCTGGACATTACACCTGGGGTGAAATCCTAGTTCCACTGAAGTCAATGGGAACCTTGTCATTGAATTTCATCAGGTGAAGATTTATCCCAGGAGCTGGCTGAGAAACAGGAACACAATTTCACCCCCCCCCCCCCAAAATTAATAATAATACTGACTTCTTATGTAGTGCTTCACATCAGTTCCCAAGGCTCTTTACAATGGAGGTCTGTATCATAATGCGTATTTACAAAAGGGGAAACTGAGGCACGGGGAATTATGTGACTTTCTAACTATCACCCAGCAGTAGAGCCAGCAACTGAACTGAGGTCTCCTGTGCTACAACTCAGGGCTCTATCCACCAGGCAATAATGCTTTCCTGTTTGCAGGGCTCAAAACAGAACTATATATATTTTTTAAATTGAACATTCAGTCACAGGCACTGTCAGCCTGATTTTGTCTCGCAAAGGACTCTCTAGACTCTTTGCAGTCCCCTGAGCTATCCAACCAGTGCATGCTTCTAAGCTTTGATTTTAAGCACTGTGCTGGGTTTGATTCCACCCCATTTTGATGAAACTGCAGGCTATGGGAAATGAAATTGTTTTAGTTCATTAGCTATCAGCATTAAAGGAGAGGTTTTGCTGGAATGCCAACTAGGAATAGGAGACAAAGCTAAAAATGAGCCATTAAATCCTCAGATGGGGCCAGAACATCTGCTGCTGTTGCTGGAGCTATGAAATTTTACACCAGCTAAAGAGGTGTCCCTATGGTTGTTTCAGTCACAGGGTTCAAAAGATACCAAAACATCTTATCTATCAATAATTTGGAAGGGCTAACGCTCTACAGGAAACAAGAGTTATGGATTCTGAGATTATTAATAATACTGGACACTTCCATAGACTCGCCATCTAAGGATCTCAAAGCACTTAACAGCCCTGAATGCATGAAGCAAGTTTCACAACGCTCCTATGAGCTGTATAATTACTATGACCTCTGTAGTTGAGCCAGTTGAGAATTTTTCTACAAATTGTTCTTTTCATCGAAAAACGTTGACTCTTCTAAACCAAAACTGCAAAACAGGGATGGGTTCCACAAACTTCCTGACAAAAAAAAAAAAAAGGAGTAAAACAAAAGTTTCAAAGTTGTCAAAACAAAGTGATTTGACAATTTAAAAATGAAATATTTTGGTTTTCCAGTGTGAAATGACTTTTTGTTTCAAAATTTAAGCTAATTAGGCTGAAGGGGTTAAAGGAAGAGAGGATGAAACTGAAACCAAACATCTCCAAACTATCCAAAAAAAAACTTTTTTTTTTTTTTGTTTTCAAAAATTTTTTAAAATTTGAATTTTCAAACCAATTTAAAGAGGGGGGGGGGAGGGGGGGAATTGATTGCCCAAAAATATTCACAGGACCAGAAATCCATTTCCACCCAGCTCTACTTCATAGTACTCATAGGGAAACTGAGGCACAAAGCAGGTCTTGCTCTAGGCTCCATATTGAATTAGAGGCAGAGCTAGGACTGGAATCTACATCTCTTGGCTCCTAAACCTGCTAGTCACAAGACCATCCTTTCTTCCTTAACCAGAGAAGTTAAATAGCAAAGTATTATAGTTAGAGCTATTGGATGTTGCTAGGATGGGTAGGTAGGACTTTATTTAATAAACTCCTCTCCAAATGGGTCACTGCCTTTCAAGGTGTTGAATTAGATCCTCTCTCTGGAACACCAGTTTAACTGTGGTGATGTCAATGTAACAGAGGGGAGAACTAAATCAATCATGTTGGGGATATTGGCAAGTGTCAGAGTCCCAGATGTTGTGAAGATTTGGCTGCCAGCCTGTACCACTTCCCTAATGCTGTAGGTAATCTGAGTAGTGCAGGAATTCTTAACAGGGGTGTTGTGACCGAGTGTCAGGGGCCGGCATTCAGCCTTCCCTTACCATATAGTTAAATAAGAAGGGAGTCCCTAGATGGAAGGGAGAGGGGTCTTAAGATGGAGGAGGGATGATATGAAAAAGGCTGAGAACCACTGGAGTGATAAGTGTCCCCCACTAGAAGCCCAGGTTTCAGCGTGGTAGCCGTGTTAGTCTGGTATCAGCAAAAACAACGAGGAGTCCTTGTGGCACCTTAGAGACTAACAAATGTATTTGGGCATAAGATTTCGTGGGCTAGAACCCACTTCATCAGATGCATGGAGTGGAAAATACAGTAGCAGGTATAAATACACAGCACATAAAAAGATGGAGTTGCCCTACCAAGTGGGAGGTCAATCTAACGAAACAATTCAATTAACAGTAGAAGCCCAGCATTTCCTACCGTTGTTTCATCCCATTGTGACTGAATATACAGGCATCCACAGACACAGGCAGCGCTAGAAGTTTCTTACTGGAATCTGTATTGTTCCATTCAGCCAGGCAAAGTCATATCATAAACAATTGTTCCAGCCATCAATTTCCTCTCACCATACTGTACAAGAAGCTGGCAATTCCTATGGGCTGAGTATACTGCACTGTCATCTGCCACCTCGCAGCCTTTCTGGGAGTAGGGTAAAGCCCCAGCTATTTACTCAAATACTATGCTATAATGTGATAGTACTCAGAGGACCCAATCAGGAATCTGAGTCCCATTGAGCTAGGCACATAGGAAAACACCGTCCCTGCCCCAAAGATCTTACACTCTACTCTAAGGCATGACACAACAAGGAAGCATAACAAATAGGAGGGAAGAGAGGTGGGAGGGCAGGGAAATGAGGATATATTTGCAAGGTTGTGTAGGCTAGTTATGGGCATGATTGAATGCCCACTTATGAGTGAGAGGCTCCACAGACTTCAATGACCTGTGGATCAGGTCCTATGGGCCCAGCTAGATGGTTCCAGAAACATTTTGTACCCTTCAGCTCTTTTAATATCCCTTTAAGATCCTCTTATCAGCTCATGTTTACACCTTTATGCTTACACCGGTTTATGCTTTTGGCCCTGAAGATCCCCCGTCCAATTTCCCAGCGTGCTATTTCTGTGATTACAGTCACATTTTGTCCCAAAGTGCCCGCCCAAGACCCAGGGACCAACAGAGAGCGCAAAGGGCAGGAGTTGTCCTCTCTACCGAACCTGCAGAGCGGCTGCTTCCCAGGCTGCCTTCAAGAGCATCTTTACAAAGGAGTAATCCAGGGCTGGACTTACATACAGGAGCCATAATTCACGTTCTACAGACAACTTGGTGTCGTTTATCCCTAGTAGGGATAACTGGGCCAAATTCTTGCCTCTTGTAATTCAGTATCACTCCACTGAGTTCATTGCCCAGTGACTTCAATGGAGCTAAGTCGAAATACACCAGCTGTGGATTCAAAGTTCACAGGGCATTCATACTCATGGGGTACCTGCCAGCCCTAGTGATGGTGCACTGGACTGCTGCCTTTCCAGTATGCATGTGCCTATTTAGAAGGGTTGCTGTAGGGTCCTGAGACTGTGTGTTTGGTTGTTCATTAGCATTCTACAATAGCAATCCTGGAAAGATGGAATAATGAACCTTCAAAAAACACTGACAAAGAAGGCGAGGGCATGTGAGCTTTTTAAAATGAGAATGTTGAGTGACTTATTATTGCCAGTAATATAGCTACCAGCTCATTGCTTTATTATTATTATTACTACTACTGTATTTATTGGTCCAAATGTTGCGCTTTCTCTTACAGGTGTCAATTTGGAGTAAATTCAGTGAATTCAATGGAGTTATAGTGCCTAACTAAGAGCAGAATTTGGCCCATTATAATTGCTTTTTGACATTTTTCTCTTATTTTTAATTACAAATGATAAAGTCAAGCAACTTTCATTAAATCTTTATTTATGAAAACTGCTGCAAACCATGCACACAAAAACACTGGGTGAATGTTCATTTTGCCATGGTTATGAATACTGCATTCAATTAAATGTGACATAGAGTAGACAGAAATTTAGGAAAATTAGCAAAATGAAAAGAGTCTGGGGAACAAGGGGAAAAGGGTCTGAGATGGTAACAAAAGTTTAAAAAGAGAGCATAACAGAGGAAATAAAACACTGAACATTTTAAAAACAAAGAAGGAAGTCTGAAACTAATATAATGCTCAACATTTATTTTCTTATATGGTTAGATTATAAAACATCAAAGCACAGCACAGCTGAAGAATCAATGGATGCAACACACAACACGTATTGCAAAATAAAAACCTACAAACAAAAGCACTGTATTGCATAGCTTTCAAGGTTTAGAGGTTCCCTTCCCCCCGTTAATTTTGAAAACCCTTCCTCAGATCAATAAAGCATGTGGAGCTAAGTAAGGCGGAATACTAGTTGTTGCAAGCACATTGCTAACAGAAGGGTAGATGCAAAGAAATCAGCAGTCTATCAGGGCTGTCTACTCTTTGGGGCCTTCTGTAAAGTCAGCTTTTTATTTATGATTGTGGTAGTGGGTAATTTGCCTTGCACTGGAAATTAAATAACAATTGTTTAAAAAAAAGAGCCAGGATTTACGTATTTAAAAACTGAACCATATTTTGTAATTCTCTGATTAGTTTTCACTTTGATTTTTCCAGAATAAATGCATATGTAAAAGGCCCTGTTTCCACTCAGTGCTGCTACCCATAGCTGAAAGCAAGTCATTCAATCAATTTATGAGGATAAATGTTTAATGGATAGATAGACTCCCTCTTGACCCAACTATTACTTTATAATTTTGCTGCTTCAAATGTCAGAAAAAAAGTAATTATTCTTTAATTGTGTACTATCCTGATACAACATATCCATCATCATGTTACAAAGAGTTGAAAAAATGAGTAACAAAAGACATATGAATACGTGCAGGTCATTAAACAAGATACCTCCTCCAAAGCCAAATAGGAGGATTCTATGATTTCTGAACGGTGCTTAAAAATATAACGGCCAGTGTGTGAGCTGGTGTAAATCATTGCAGCTCAAAGGAAATAATCAGGGGAAGGATGGTCTAGTGAACAACTCACTGGCCACGGAGTCAGGAAACCTGAGTTCAATTTCTAACTCATCCACAGAGTATGTGTGTGAGCTTGTGCGAATCATTTTGCCTGCCCTGCACCTCGATCTGTCATCTATAACATTGGGATGATGCTCCCCGACCTCACAGGAGTCGCGTGAGGCTAAACTCCAGTGATGATTGGGAGGCGATCAAATCTTACAGTGATGAGAGTCATATGAGCAGATTTGCAGATTAGAAGGGACCACTGTGATCATCTCATCTGACCTCCTGCATAATGCAGGCTGTAGAACTTCCCTGAACAAATTCTTGTTTGAACTAGATCACATCTTCCAGCGGGGGAAAAATCCAGCCTTGATTTAAAAATTGCCAGTAATGGAGAGTCCACCACAACCCTTGGCAAGTTTTTCCCAGTGGTTATTTGCCCTCACTGTTAATTTTCACCTTATTTCCAGTCTGAATTTGTCTAGCTTCAACTTCCAGCCATTTGATCTTGTAGATAAATACATCATGTTAACTATATGTCATCCCTAAAAAGCCAGCATTGACCACTGATTATCTTACAGAAGCATATAAACTACTACATCTTCTTCCCTGTACACTGGTGATCCTGGAAAATGTATAATTTTAGCTGAGATACATTTATATGGTTACCCCAGTATCTGCAGTGTTCCACTGAACAGCCCTGTACTTACTATTGGAAATGCCTTGATAATGCCTAATCTCTGTACTTATAGCAATAGGTGAATACCAAGTCTGATTCTCTTCTTGCTTACCCTGGCTTTCCGCCATTGTAACTGCATTGAGTTCAGAGGGCTTACTCCTGCTTTACACCAGCGAGACGAAAATCAGGTCCTTTGTTTAGGATCCGATTCTATCCTGCAAAGTAGGACTTTTCTCTGTGAGCTGACGTAAATTGAGATATAGCTCCATTGACTTCAATGAAATTACCCTGATTTACACCAGCTGAGGATCTGGCCCAGTGGCTGAGATTTTCAAAAGCACTTAAGGGAGTGAGGTGCCCAGTGCCCATTGACCTACTGTGGGATTTGAGTGCTTAACTTCATTATGCTTTTGAAAATCCCATCAGGGATGCAACCCCATGCTCTGGATGATCCCAAGCCTCTGAGTGCCAGAAACTGGGACTTGATGATAGGGGATAGATCACTCAATAATTGCCCTGTTCTGTTCATTCTCTCTCAAGCATCTGGCATCAGCACTGATGGAAGACAGGATACTGGGCTAGATGGACCATTGGTCTGACCCAGTATGGCTGTTCTTCTGTTCTTATCCATTGTCCTTTTTTTAATGGTGACTGCCCTTATCTCATTGATGTAATGGGAATTACCATGGATGTATTTAACTATGATGCAGGTCACTGTTTCATAGGAGGTGTTTATAATAGACATGACAGCCTTATCCATGTGGCTTCCTTCTGATAACTTTTTTAGTGTGCATTGTATCTACAAAGAGCTATTTCAACTTACTGGATCAAGAATCAGCAAACTCCAATTCCATTCAGATTATGTGGGTAACTATACATGGTTCTCAGCTTTATTGGAGGCATGCTGATAACAAGTGGATTTCAAGCCATGAATAATGTGGATTGACTTGGCTAACATTGACTGAAATTTCAAGACTTTTTTGTAGAAAACAAAGCATGAAGCATATCATGGACTAATATATATATATGGGGCTTGAGCAAAATCCTCTGATTTTTCTACTGCTCCTACAAAACATCAGCCTTTGCAGGGTGTCAGTCTGGTGAAAATACGAGCATATGTATGAAATTGATTTAGTGCCAGCTAAAGGAACATTAATCTAGCCACAAACTTTCACTGCAGGGACGTGACGCAGTAAATTTCTGCTACTCTAACACCAATGTTGATACCACATGATATATGATACTTCCATTTAGAAAAGAAAACTTTTCTTTCAAACTTTAATTGACCGTCATATTTTTCTAGTTACAAAGTATTAGTAGATAATAAAGACACCTACTAGAGAAATTATTTACTTATTTTTCAGACACGGAAAGATACCAAGTTAAGCTATGCAGATGACTGTATTCTCTTCATTCCTTTTATAATATCTTGAGTAAAGATTTCCTATATGAGCTATTCTCTTTACTAATACACAAGCAGAAAAAAGAATTATAATTACTGTAATTCTCAAGATCCTCAAATATAATCTTATTTTCTTACCAGAATGTACTGTAAAAATTCCAGGACAAAAGGGGTCACCATATTGCACTGAACTTTCCCGGAGTGTATTCTCCCATCATGTTAATTAAGGATTATGTACCATGGTGACAACTGTACATACAGGAATCCTTTTATAAGAGACAAATCTTACTTGAGCAAGTAATCGCATTCACTTCGAAATGCACATTACATGTCCACAGGTAAAAAATTCATATCAAAATATATAACCATGCACTAAATCGTACTGAGGAATAAGATCTTCAATCCACTAGACAGGGCTGTCCCTAGGAGGGTGTGGGGCCTGGGTCGGAAGTGATGTCACTTAGGGGACCGACCGTGCTGGGGATGGTGCCTGCCCAGAGCCTGGTGTGGCCCTGCCTACAGTCCACCCCCACCCAGGGCCCCAATTCGGTGGTGCCACTGGGCTCGAGAGGGCTGGGGTCAGGCCGCCCGCCTTCCCCGGGCTGGGGAGGTTGCAGCGACAATGACATGCACTCTCCCTCCCGGCGCACTCTCCCTGGGTGGAAGGGTCAGGGTTAGGGGTAGCCTCCCCCAGCCAGTGGTTCACCCACCACCCATGTGACCCCGGCCAATTGCTCTGGCCGCGGGACCCCCCAAACCGTGGGCGGTCGCCCCGATTTGCCATCCCCTAAGGACGGCTCTGCCAAAGGTACTGCCTTGCTCAGACAGTGAGTCCAACCATGGAGAGAATTACACTTGCTCAGTCTTTCCTCTCCCCTCCCCACTTGCTGGTCACAGTAGTTGTTGAGGTATAGAATCGTAGAATCATAGAATATCAGGGTTGGAAGGGACCTCAGGAGGTCATCTAGTCCAACCCCCTGCTCAAAGCAGGACCAATCCCCAACTTAATCATTCCAGCCAGGGCTTCGTCAAGCCCGACCTTAAAAACCTCTAAGGAAGGAGATTCCACCACCTCCCTAGGTAACCCATTCCAGTGCTTCACCACTCTCATGGTGAAAAAAATTTTCCTAATATCCAACCTAAACCTCCCCCACTGCAACTTGAGACCATTACTCCTTGTTCTGTCATCTGGTACCACTGAGAACAGTCTAGATCCATCCTCTTTGGAACCCCCTTTCAGGTAGTTGAAAGCAGCTATCAAATCCCCCCTCATTCTTCTCTTCTGCAGACTAAACAATCCCAGTTCCCTCAGCCTCTCCTCATAAGTCATGTGCTCCAGCCCCCTAATCATTTTTGTTGCCCTCCGCTGGACTCTTTCCAATTTTTCCACATCCTTCTTGTAGTGTGGGGCCCAAAACTGGACACAGTACTCTAGATGAGGCCTCAACAATGCCAAATAGAGGGGAATGATCATGTCCCTCGATCTGCTGGCAATGCTCCTACTTATACAGCCCAAAATTCAGTTAGTCTTCTTGGCAACAAGGGCACACTGCTGACTCATATCCAGCTTCTCGTCCACTGTAACCCCTAGGTCCTTTTCTGCAGAACTGCTGCCTAACCACTCGGACCCTAGTAGGGTGACCAGACGTCACAATTTTACAGGGACAGTCCCAATATTTGGGGCTTTTTCTTATATAGGCTCCTATTACCTCCCACCCCTGTCCCAATTTTTCATACTTGCTGTCTGGTCACCCTAGTCGCTAGTCTGTAGCGGTGCATGGGAATCTTCTGTCCTAAGTGCAGAACTCTGCACTTGTCCTTGTTGAACCTCATCAGATTTCTTTTGGCCCAATCCTCCAATTTATCTAGGTCCCTCTGTATCCTGTCTCTACCCTCCAGCGTATCTACCACTGGGAGGGGAGTAAGATGCTCCATGAAAAGGGAAGCAACTTGATTCCTTCCCAGAGGAAATAGGAGTGTAATTGTGACTCCAGGACAATAATGTCTTTCAAGTTCCAAATAATAATGTCCTCCATTTGTATGAAAGCAAATATAATGACCCCCAAAAGCGCGTCTTTCCTTTCTGGGATTTCCCTTCAGTCCACCTCTCCAACAACGATAGAGTCCAAACCATAAATGCCATTGGAGCTATCTCAACTACACTGGGTTTTCTAGTTTCAGCCTTTCCTCCTCTTTACTCTGACTCTCTGTCCTTCTCTCAAGACATTGACTCACAGGGCTGCTTCCCTTGAATGCTGCTCCTTGGCAGGGCCCGGCCCCCTGCAGGAGCTAGTCCTAGCTCCTGCATACCTCCTTTTCTCATTTTCCTGAGTCCTTGTCCAGCATCTCCTCCCAGGAGAGGACTTCTACCTATCTTCTCCACTGGGTCTGCTCCCTTGACTGTCCTGCATTCTTTCTTCTGGGTTCCTCCCTCCACTTGGCCATGTCTTCTCCAGGAAGTACCAGGTGATGGTAATGGAGCTCTCAGGGTCCCTGTCACTCTTTTTGGGCCTGGACGGGGTTCTTACACCCACCAGACTGTTACCACAAGAGGCCCGATCTGAGAGGTGAATGAAGGGTAAGGTTTGTGCTCAGAGGTGTACGCTTGCCTGATGGTAACTTGCTTGTCATGTAAATCAATGAAGTCAGTGTTGCCCACCAAATTCCACCTCATCTTTGTATAGAATCACAGGGCTATCTCATTTCCCACACTGGGCAGCACACATGGGATAAAAGGGGCAGCCCACCCCACAACTGTCAGAAAGGCAAGAAGTGTGTGACTCTGGCTGCCTCGCACCAGGCCTACAGAAACTCTTCTGCATGAACACGTAGGCACAGAGTGATTGCCTCAGGCTGGAGGGAGTGGAGCCAAGAGGAAAAGCTGTTGAATATAGCTTTGCCCTGTGAAATTTCTATCAGTTCTAATGGTGGCTAATGCAGCTCACAGCATCATAAACCTAGCCTGAAGTAGGAGGTAGGATGGGGGAGCCAGTAGCAGCATGATTCCCGAGTGAGTGATGATGTAATGTGGAAGAGGTCTACTGAGAGCAGGTGACCTGAGATCAATAAGGGACAGAATTCCTGGTTTCTGGGCACCCTTCACAACACTGGGTATTGCTAGTGTTAGGCAGGAGGTTAGACTAGACAATCATAATGGTCACTTTTGGCTTTAAAATCTATGAATATCCTTAAAAATGCACATACAAATAAACTGATCCCATCCCTTATATCCAGATCCCAATACCTCAGCAATAGCAAACACAGCAAAAATATAATGTGAATATCTCTTCCCCTTCCCCCAATTAATTATGCTCTTAGTAGAAGAAACTAAATGAGAATAAACCCAATTTTCACTTTTCATTTCTTTCATACCTTTACTCTTTCTATTTTATTATTATTAAGTCCCAAAAGCAGGATTTATAGTAAACATTTGAAAACAGCTTTTAGGACAGTGCACGTTATAAATGTGATCAGTTTGTAACAAAACTGTCCGAAGCCGTTCTGATCTTCAATTTAAAAAAAAGTTGGTTTCTTTAAAAACAAAACAAAAATCAATTTGAATGTCTGTTACTCTCATTTGTAACATCCATAGCACTGATCCCATAAACAATGAAGCACATGCATAACTGTAGCCTCCTTACCGACTACTCACATGTGTAAAGTTGCACAGGGGCTTCCATGCTAGCCGGATCAGGGCCCATAAGCATTCTGATCTTACCCTCATGTGAGTCAACTGGAGTCTTGTCATTCGATGCAATGGGTACAGGATGGGCCCAGGGACACAGGGCACTTCAGTGTCCAGGTTGAGACACCCTCAGGGTCTGCTTGTCAAAAAAGTACCGAGCACCCACCCACCTTCTAAAAATAAGACCCTTTTAGGGTCTCTCAAGTTGAGCTCCTGAAAATGGAGGCAGTCAAAATCACTAGTCACTTTGGAAAACCTCAGCTTAAGTGGATCCTCCTTCACACTGGAAAAACTGTTGTGTTTCCTTCCTATTGTGCTTGTTGAAGTGTTTAATATTTCACATTTGGAGGGTGTGAGTGGCAGGAATGGTTGGTCTTTTTATTAAAAAAATCTCCATTTGGGATATAAAGCATAATGACTTATTTGTTTAATTGTTATTTTCCTTAATTAAATTTTAAGGCACCCAGGGACCTTAGTACTTATGGTAAGAAGACTACCCTACAGCTCTGACATACTGAGAAATAAAAATGATGGCTGGAGTATCAAAGCAGGGGGGAAGGATGGCTCAGTGGTTTGTGCATTGGCCTGTTAAACCCAGGGTTGTGAGTTCAATCCTTGAGGGGGCCACTTAGGGATCTAGGGCAAAATTAGTACTTGGTACTACTAGCAAAGGCTGGGGGCTGGACTTGAGGACCTTTCAAGATCCCTTCCAGTTCTAGGCAATAGGATATCTCCTTTAATTTATTTATAAATTTAGCAGGTGAATGGCTGAGAACCTTTTAGACTGGTCTTATTAATGGCCCATAGCAGAGAGACTCTTTACAATGGAAGTAGCTTGTGTCCATGGTTTCTGTGAACCCTTTTCATGCTATGCAAAGACACAACCAAAATAACTGTTTATTAAGCCTGTCTTCTCATTATTCCCTATCTCCCCCCCCCGAATACCCCAATATCGATGCGAAAGGACTGATTGTTTTTTGTTTTCCTTTTCATCATCCGTCTGCTGTGAATATATCTGAAATTCCCAGCTCCATCGGCTGAAATATACTCTGCAACTCCACATTTGTGTCCTCCTCTAATTATCCTTTTAATTTGCTTCTGCTCAACTCCCACTCCTCCACCCCCTTGCCAGATTGTTTATATTATTTGAAAGGGCGGCTGACTGTCGCTTATCCTGCTCTTTCCAACCCCCGCTTCACCATTTGGACTCTCTTGCCCTTGTTCCTGTTTTGACAGCTACAGGGTGGGTTTGGATTGCAGCCTCTCCAGCTGTTTCTCAGATATTCTCCCCAGGTGCTCCACAGGCACCTCTCACAGAGCCCCCTATTCTGTCTGCATGCATAGGGTAGATTCACTCTACTGCAGTCAGGTTTGATATAATTCAATAAGGAAACAGATAATATTTTGTCTCCTTGCAGCATCTTTCATCCAAGTGCTTTACAGACAGTTATCAGTTCACAGCCCCCATGTTAGGTATTTTACAGAGGAGGAAATTGAGGCACAGAGCGTTAGCATGACTCCTCCAGGGAGAAAGATGTTTATGTCAGACGTACGAGTAGAATCCACGTTTCGCAGTTCCCAGGCCCATATTTTAGCCACAAGATTCCCCTTTGTCCTTGAATGAGCTGGCTATAAAGTTATCACCAGGATTATCTTCCATGTAACTAAAGGAAGGAGTGGCTAAGTGGTCTAAATGCATGTCTGAAATACCTTGATTCTCAGGGACCAATGGCTTGAAACCTGACAGGACTGTCTCAGTTCTTCATCTTTGTCCCACCTCTGCATCCTCGTCACCAAGGGGTTGGGTCTCCCTAAATCTGTAAATCTCCAAGAGCAGAATGGATTGTCTGTCGAGGCCAAGGCTAGCCACGCAGAAGCCTGGTGCTTCTGCACTGTTTATATTCTTTACACCTTTCATTATCATGGTGTCATTGCTTCCTGCCCTTCCCAACCACCAAGGCACCCTGTCTCCATAAAAAGCAATGTAACAGAGAGTTCCCATGATCCTGATTGCATCTCTTTCCATGCATGGACCCTGATCGCCAATGTGCACTCTCAGTGGGCTATCTGCAGGATCAAGGAAAGGGCACAAAACAGTGGAGACAACATCGCTTTCCTGGTCCCCCAAACCAGATCTGCCTGGTCTAACTCCCCTTTGCTCATCAGAGTGTTGGAGATCATTACACTTCTTCTTTACCCTCCTGCACCCTTCTGCCATTTATTTTGGTCTTGTCTGCTCTGTTCAGGCTTCTGAGTGTCATGTTGATGGATTTGGCCACTTTCTCTATTGTTCTGAATAATGTTTCCTTAGGCCACCCTCTTTTTCTCTTTCCAGTGGTGTCCATATTACCACTCGCCATGGAAGTTGTGTTGGTGGCATCCTTGAAGTGTATCCTAAATATGTTCAGTGACACATGTACAACTATGTTCGTAAGGGATGTCAATCAGTGTAGTGCCCTGGATTTCAACCAGCTGAGTCTCTCACTCTTAATTAGGATAATCGGCCACTGAGGGGTGTCGATAAAGAAGTGTGTGCTGTATGGACAGTGTTGCCCACTTTCCCAAAGCAGATTTCTCAAATACTACAAATTCCTCAGGGAGGTTTATATGCCACTTGCTGTACTCTTAGCAGAGATGCCGCTCTCTCCTTACTAACTGTGGCATCCTTCAGGGCGGTCTTGCCCGAGCCACTCCAAGCATCATTTTTGTTTGCGCAAGAGAGGCACAAATATAGGCCAGTCTACGCAGCAAATTGTTTTGCTCTTGTGGAGCCACAACAACTGCTCCCAACTTTCCACTGATGTTCGTTAAGCAGCTTGTTCTTTATTCCAGCATTTGTGCCTGGGAAACAATTAACTAAGGCGTTTCTTGCTGTTACTATTTTTCTGCGGGTGGAATAGTGCCCTTCCAACATAGCTACTGATATGCAATAATGGAAGCACCAAAGGGTGTATGTATATGGGTCCTTCTTTTAAAAAACACATCAGAGGAAATAGCTCTCCTCCTAAACACCACATGATGCCCACTTTGGGCCTCAATCTGCTCCCACTGAAGTCAAAAAACCTAATGTAAAGAGAATAGGACCAAGACTTTAGTTCTCCCCGCATCAAATTATTCTTTTCTGCTAACCACCGAGGAAGGCCCAGATCTTTGCTGCTTGTGCTGTATCAGGGCTATGGGACATACTCAGCCATGAGTGACAATAAGCCATCTCTGTGTCACAGACATAGAGAGGTATGAAATACATCTGGTCAGAAAATGGCTTTTTCCCGCCCTCCAGATATTTTTGATTTTTTATCACAAACACCAAAACTTTCGTCTGAAAGCTAAAACTTTCCATTAGGAAAACAGAAACATAATATTTGATGGTCAACCCACAACCAAAAAGTTCAGCTTGTGGAACCAAAATGAAACACTTTGTTTCAGGGCAGTTGAATGTTAAATTGCATCCACCGACATTGCCGCATTGCCTCATCGGCATTGTAGTTTGGTTGTTTCACACCCCTATTCTTGTCATTTGGGCCAGGCTCCCTGACCAGACTACATCTCCCATTCTGCACGAGGATCTCCCACTGGCTGAGCTGTCGGGGTGATTCATGGTTGTCACACGTTTTGATAGTTCTGAATTGAAAGTTTTGATTTTTGGCCAAAACGTTTAAGTTTTCATGGGATTCCTCTTTCAACAAGAAGTTGAAATTTTCCACCAAAAGCAGACGTCTTTTACAAAAAGTGTTGTTTAATCTTGAACCCAATTTTCTATTGAAAAACAGTTTGGATGGAAAATTGTTGACCAGCCCTAGCGTTCAAGTGCAGGGCTGTATTTTGCTGTTATAAATGCAAAGTAACTCTATTGACTTCCGTTGCCTTAATCCAGAGTTACGCCAGTGTCACAGAGAGCAAAATATGGCAGCTTACAAAAGGCAAAAATGATCCTGCTTGCTACGTAAAGCAGTGTGTGTATATAGGAAGGGAGGACTGAGCTCTTAAAGGAACGGCAAGGGGAGGCTTTGGAAGAGGAAGAAGCAATGTGGCAGCTAAGCCTGCTGCCAAGTTTTATTACAGTCTAACTGACCCTGAATCCTCCAGCCAGCCAGGACTGCTGCAGCCACAGAATTTCAGCACAGGAGGGATCCTGACTGCACAGTTAATCAAAGAGGCCATCAATCAAGTGATTCACATTATGTACTTAAACCTCCTGCCCAATGTCAAGGTATAATTCATGTGGCTGACAACCTCCCAAAGCAGCTGCGTTCCACTCAGACATAAAGCGGAGACTGCAAAGGGAGATGAAGCAGCAATAAAAGGATCTGTCTATTTGGTAATACACATCAGTGTGGTTTTCCCTCACCATTTGGTGTGGCACAAGCACCTACTAAAACCATCGATATGAGCATTTCCAACTAGCTCAGTCATGCATTTGTACTCATGCAAGACACACAGAGTTATTAAAGAGCGGGTTAGACTTGGAAATTGCTGACTGTGCGAATAGCATGCAATCAGCATAGGTTTAAAGTGGAAGGAAGTCATGTTCTCTAGTGTGAAGGACAGAGCATTATTGTTATTATTTTTGCTCTCTGGAACCAGTTAAATACGACTGGGTGTTGGCTGGTTGACTCTCCTCAAGGGGACTTTAAAGGAGTGTTTCATACTAGATAGCTATCATCTTCCATCGTGAAAGCATCACAGAAGCTTTGATTTGGCTGTGGCCGATTCATGGAAGAGATGGACCTTAGCCACGTTTATCTGCTTTATGATGGGTAAGAAGCTATTAAGAATGGCCAATTAGCCACAAGCCTGGTACAAATTTCAGTTATCTGTGAAACAGTAAAAAATCATGAGCTACTCGGCCAAATTGTGGTATTAGAGAGCAAGATTCACTGGGGTCATTGCAAATCTTTCTGTGGACTTCAGTGGGCATTGCAGCTGGCTCAATGTAAATCCAGAGTAAATTGATTTGCGTGATATTACACCAGATGTACATCACTGTCACCAAATCAGAACTGGGCTCCATATGTACAAACCAGGCTCAGACCAGAAACTTCTCATCTGCAAGAAGGGTTGGGGCAAGGATACTTAAATTGAAGGTGGGAATTAGCATGGGAGGAAGGGGAAAGGGCTGAAATATGGAGGGAGGAGGATGGAGGAGGAGATCTTAGTGTGCTTAAGTTTTAAATCAATGAAAAAAACTCCACCAAACAACTAGCTAGCCATGTGCCTGTCTTCATCCATGTTCCTTTGGCCCCAATCCAGCAAAGCACTTAGGCATGTGCTTAACTTTAAACACATGGGAATTCCCACTGATGATGCACTGACTACTGATTGAAAATTACATAGCACTGCCCATCAATAGATTTCAAAGGACTGTACAAAGGAAGTCAGTGTTATTAGCCCTATTTTACAGATGGAGAAACTGAGGCACAAAGAGACCCATGACTTGGCCACATTCACCCAACAGGCCCATGGCAGACCCTGGCCTACAACACCCAGACTTCTGAGTCCTATGTTACCAATTACCTGACGTCAACAGGATAATTCATGTGCTTAAAGTTACATACATACCTAAGTGCTTTGTTGGACCAGGACATTTATGTGTATGTTTTATCCCTTTTCCTCCCAGCCGTAATCTGTCTGTCGTTTTAGAGTGTATACTCCTCCGGGCAGGGGTTTTGCCTTCCTCTATGTTTAGAAAGCTGATAGCACATTTGGAGTGTTTCAGCAACATAAAGAATAACTGCTATTATCTACAATGGGAATAGCACCTGGTCTGGTTGCTAGGCGTCTGTGCCTAGCAAAAAGAGGCATTAACCTGCTGCAGAAATATGTGTGTGTGTCAGTGTTCTGAGGGTTCTACTGTACCGGTCCCAGGGAATGGGACAGGCTTAGCGGAAGAGGGTAAAAGGATGGTCTGGTGATTGGGGTACTAGCCAAGAGATCCAGCTTCGGTTCTCTGCTCTGCCACAGACTTCCTCAGCGACTGTGGGCAAGTCACTTTAGTCTCTCTGTGCCTCAGTTCCCCATCTATAAAATAAGGACATGGCTCTGCCTGGCCTCACAGGGGAGTTGTGAGGATAAATAGATCATGAGGTGATCAGATATTAGAGTGATTCAGGCCGGCTATAAAAATACCATAAAGAGCAGACTGCAGTGTTGAATAGAGAGGATATTTTATATATAGTTATACAAGTGCTTTCTGTATAAATAAAATACCTAATTCTACAGTCCCCACTACATTTGTAGTCAGTCCTTCAATTTCTGGGCTCGGATTCTGTGCTCTGCCTCCAGGAGGTATCGTACAGAGGGACAATCCAGGAGAAATATAACTTGAAGACACCTTTGTGACATCCCAATACTGGGGCTGCTCTGGGAGCTGAAACAGTGCCTGGCGTAGCTTGAGCAGCCTGCAAGGCTGCTCTAAGTTATGTCAGCCTCCCCAGGGCTGCTTCTGGGCTGCAGCGCAGTCCAGAATAGCTGTAGCAGCAAGTACTCCAGCCATGCCTCATTCGGCTCCTGACACATCCCCAACATGCCATCTACACAAGAGGTGGTGAGGTAGGGGCAGTGTAAGACTGCCTATGGCAGCCCATCGTGGTGCCTTTACTGGGGGAATCTTAACCCTTATGAGCTATTTGTGTCATCAGATGGTGCTGCAAGGGTGCAGGTGTGTAGGAAGGATGGTCTAGTGTAGCAGTTCTCAACCAGAGGTCTGGGCCCCTCTTGGGGGCCACAGGCAGGTTTCAGGGGGTTCACCAAGCAGGGTTGGCATTGGACTCACTGGGGCCCAGGGCAGAAAGCCAAAGCCAAAGCCCGGGGCCCCGAGCCCTGCCACCTGGGGCTGAAGCCGAAGCCTGAGCAATTTAGCTTTGGGGGGGGGCCCTGTGGCATGGGGCCCCAGGCAATTCCCCTGTTTACTACCCCCTAATGCCGGCCCTGGCTTTTATATGCAGACAAACAGTTGTTGTGGCACAGGTGGGCTGTGGAGTTTTTATAGCATGTTGGGGGGAGGGGGTTCAGAAAGAAAAAGGCTGAGAACCCCTGGTCTACTCGATAGGGGTCAAACTGGGGTTTGAGAAACTTGGTTTTATGTCTTGACTCAGACTTAGATATCCTGTGTGATCTTGGACAAATGACTGAATCTACCCTGTGTCTGAGTACTTCATCTATCAACTGGGGATGTTCCAGCAATGAGTGCCAGATAAGTACCTAGACAGATAAATGGGGTGGGGGAAGGGGAAACCCCCTCCCTTTGAGAGTTTCCCTGAATGAAAACTGAGTACAGACTTCAGGAGTTTGATATTCTGCTCCTAGGTCTGGTAGGCACAATACATCAGGACTGGATATCTGCCTAAACTGATAAGAGCTATCACATCCAAAATAAAGTTTACTTTTAAGTACTGGTGGTCATATCAGATCCTATCACTGTGTCAACACTGGGCTGCCAGCTGTCATTAAATGTATTAGATGCCAGTGAAAAAGAGAACCCATCAAAATTGGTTGTCAGGAAAAGTCAGTGGGAAAAAATGTATATGTCAGTAAAGATGATAAGATAATTTGGAGGTGGAGGGAGGCATTTTGCCCTTACTCTGGTTGAAATTCCAGGACTAGATGAATATTTTTAAAATGTAATCTGGATTTACAAGCTTTTTTGATGGTTCAAACAGTAGAATGTGCACAAACTGGCATATACTGTTTCATCATAAAGAGAGGTGAAAATCCAAAATTGCTTTCAGAGTGTAATTGTCTAGGCTGTATAAGTACCATTTAATGTAGGATCTGTATTTATTGTCATTTTATTATGTCTGAATTTTGTCAGGAAAAAAAGTTGGAGTGCAAATCAAAAACAACAACCCAAAAGTGAATTTGGTCAGGAAATGGGCTTTGATGTTGTGTTTGGAATCGCCGGGACTGAGACTTTTCTTCTACTTCCTGTAACTCAGAAGTAACTCAGATCAATTCAGTGGAGATGCAGGAATCTATCATTGGTGTAAGTCTTCAAAGCCATCTTTGGTGTACCACGTGGTGTGCTGACACATTTATTAAAAGATCTAAGCAAGTTAAAGCTATCTCCCCATACTAAACATTAATAATACGTTGCATATATAATACCTTTCCTCTAAGGAGTTTAAGACACTTTAGACAACTGGGTAAGCACTGTGTGATAAGCCCCATTTTATAGATAGGGAAACTGAGTTATGGAAAGGTTAAAGAGAGATTTTTAAGAGCATCGAAGTGATTCGTCTACAGCAGTAGAGTTGTGAATAGAACCCAGGGCTCCTGACTCCCCAGTTGCCTGCTTCCTAAATAATGAGGGGTTAGTACATTCTTTGAAAACCAGAATTTAATGGATAAGGGGAGATAAATCTATTCATCAATTTTTCTCACTAATTGTTCATCTCTTTCCTTGCTTTTATGGCTGTCTAGATTAGAGAGGGGCATTCACAGAGCTATCTGGTTTTTTACAAAATATCTTTAAGGCTGAGATGTTCAAAGTTCCACAAAAATCCCATGATTTGCCAAAGGCTGGGAGTGAGCGACAGGGGATGGATCACTTGATGATTACCTGTTCTGTTCATTCCCTCTGGGCCACCCGGCATTGGCCACTGTCAGAAGACAGGCTACTGGGCTAGATGGACCTTTGGTCTGACCCAGTATGGCCGTTCTTATGTTTTTATGTAGTGTTTAACTGCTGGGCAGGTGTGGATGAACACATCATGAGCACAGTATTATCACTATGTGCATGAGACATTGCTCTTAGATAAAAATTAGTTTTGACTAGATACAGTCCTAGCCCTTTACAATCCTGACCGTCTTGCAGGGGATTTTTTGCCCTGCAGAGTGAATTCCATTAAAGGATATTGAGATCCTTCCTGCAAGTCAGGTGGGATGTCAAAGGATCAAGATTGTAGGTAGGAAGACAAATATGAGTCGGACGTGGAGTAAATCTGACGGTTGAGAACTGTACCTACATTGCACATGATAAGTCCCCTGGCTAAAATACAGTGACATATAAAGGAGAACGCTGACCAGTCACCCAATATACACACAGGCAAATGAAAACCTTTGGCCCACTGGCTAATTTCTAAATTCATTTCCTGGCACAGACCCTGCTGAAGGGCATCCACCATAGGAAGTCTGGGACTCTGCAAGGTGACTGAAATCTCCCCACCACGGAGGCAACCAGCCTGGTTTGAAAACTGGGCACTGCTGGCTGGGGACCGGAGCATCTGGGGGGATGCTCTGTTTCGCCTATTTTGAAGTAGCACCTAGATACCCCAACTGAGATCAGGGCCCCTGTTATTAGGCACTAACAAACACACAGTGAGAGACAGTCCCTTCCTCATGCAATCTAAGAGATGAAGTGGCTTACCTCACGTCACGGGCATAGCTGGGAATGACACCCGGGTCTCTGGGTCCAAGTCACACTGACTCAGCCTCAATGCATGGAGACATGACATGAGTCTCAGGGGGAGCAAATCCACCTGTGTCTCCACTGGCACCTCCCTTTGCCACTCGGGGTGAAAAGTGCCCAAGTTCAGGGGGGGGGGGGAAATCCAGGAATGTTTCATAAATCCACATCGTTCAATGCTGTGACGTGTCCTGTTGAGAGAGAGACTGCAACTTGGATCGATGTCATATAAACCATCTGTTTTCATATGCCCTGTGTAGTTCTGGGGCATTTTGATCCATTTTTAATACCCATCTCATGTTTCCTTACTTCTAAATTGCAGGAACTTTGCTTAGCAAGTTCTCCTTAATTGGTTTGGATAGGCCAAGAAATACTTGTCTCTTCTCCTTTCAGTCTGAGTCCCATTTGACTGCATAAGCACAGGTTTCTTGTGTGTTGTGTTAGTTTTCAAAAAATGCTGTCTCTCTCATTTACTGATCCTGAAGTCACCTGGGAGAATGAATATACAGCTAATTTCAGGTGAGGTATTTTTGATGTCCTTTTGTATAAATGCATTAAAAAAATCATTTCAAATTTAATCTACTTTCTTGTCAGTTGCAACTTCCTTTTCAATTCCCTACTTTAATGCCCTAATTTCCTTCTTGGTTGATTGTTTGAGTCCTTTTGTTATTGTTGGTCCCTTTGTTATATGAGGAAGTTCTGCAGTCAAATAAGAAGTGTTACAAAGTCATATAAGTTGGTGGAATTCAGTCTGGGGACATCTTGTGATCATCCTATTAAGTCAACAGCTCACAGCATTGAAATCTAAAAAGGTGAAACATTGGAAAGTTGATCACCCAGGAAACTCTCACTGCCAGAAACACACAATGAAGGCAACTGTATGAGCAATTGCACACAAGACTGTCTCTGATTTGTAAATCCCCATGAAATGCTGAGTGCCTTCAAACGCTACTGAGTACGGCAACTTGAAGGACTGGGCCTGTTAATGTAATTTGCTTGGAACCAGTTTTTATGTAATAAATTAATAGAGATATTCTATCTCCTAGAACTGGAAAGGACCTTGAAAGGTCATCAAGTCCAGCCCCCTGCCTTCACTAGCAGGACCAAGTACTGATTTTGCCCCAGATCCCTAAGTGGCCCCCTCAAGGATTGAATTCACAACCCTGGGTTGAGCAGGCCAATGCACAAACCACTGAGCTATCCCTCCCCCATTGAAGAATGTGCCAGTGGAACTCATTGCCACAATATATTATTGAGGCCAAGAGATTAGCAGGATTCAAAAAAGGATTAGAGATGTATGAGAACAACATGATTATGTAGAGTTATAACAGTATAGGTTTTCTTCCAAACATGAGTTTTAGAAGGGATGTAAACTATAGCGCTGGTTGGAAAAAGAAGTTTCCATCCTGCACAAAAAATTCAAGATTTCAACATCTTTTTCATCCCAAATTGGGATGAAAAAAAATCCTTTTGTTTTGTTTTGTTTTTGTGAAAAAATAATGTTAGGTTAATTGAAATGCTTTGTTTAGCTTTCTAGCCTTTTCCTTTTAATTTTTTTAAATATAAAATTAAGTAAATGAAATGAAAAATTAAAACTTCTTGTTCTAAAAATGTCAGAATTGGTTTAATCAAAATGGCATTTTCTGATGGAAAACTGTTTCAACAAAAGTTTTCTGACCAGAAATAATATAAATTTATTTACATACCAAAGAAACCCACCACAGTAGCATTGAACTTCAAAAAATGTAGAAACTAGTTAAATGAATATTAAAAAGAACAGTCATAAAAATGAAATGCCTGCAACCTGCATGGAAACTATTTAAAAACACGATAACGGAGACGTAAACAAAATGTATACCCCAAAACAAAAGAGAAAATATGCCACCATGGCTAAACAGGAGAGTAAAAGAGGAAATTAGAGCCAAAAGGCATCCTTTAATTTTTAAAGTCAAATCCTACTGAGGAAAATAGAAAGGAGCATAAACTCTGTCAAGCCAAGTGTAAAAGTATAATTAGGCAATCGAAAAAAGAATTTCAAGAGCAACTAGCAAAAGACCCAAAAACTAATAGCAAAAAAAAAAAAAAAATCAGAAGCAGGAAAATTGCCAAACAATCAGTGGGGCCACTGGATGATCAAAGTGCTAAAGAAGCATTTAAGAAAGACAAGCAGAGAAGATAAATGAATTCTTTCCATCGGTCTTCACTACAGAGGATGTGAAGAAAGTTTGAACATCTGAGCCATTCTTTTTAGGTGAAAATCTGAGGAACTGTCCTATATAGAGGTGTCAGTAAAGAAGGTTGTGGAACAAATTGATAAACTGAATGGTAATAAATCACCAGGACCAGATGATATTCATCAAAGTTCTAGAAGAACTCAAATATGACATTGGAGAACTACTCATTATGATATGTAACTGATCACTTAAATCAGTTTCTCTAACAAATGACTGGAGAATAGCTAATATTATGCCTTTAAAAAAAAAGGGCTCCAGAGGAGATTCTGGCATAACTTCAGTACCAGGCAAATTGGTTGAAACTATAGTAAAGAACAGAATGATCAGACACACAGATAAACATGATTTGTTGGGGAAGAGTCAACACAACTTTTGTAAAGGGAAGTCATGCTTCACCAATCTATTAGAATTCTTTGAGGGGGGTCAACAAACATGTGGACAAAGGTGATTCAGTGGTTACCATGTACTTGGACTTTCAGAAAGCTTTTGGCAAGGTTCCACACTAAAGAAAAAGTAAGTGGCCAGGGGATAAGAGGTGGAATTATCTGGAAAAGGGTAAATATTGAGATGGAAAAGTTTGCAGATGATACTAAATTACTCGAGATAGTTAAATCCAAAGCAGACTGTGAAGAGTTACAAAGGGATCTCACAAAACTGGATGACTGGGCAACAAAATAGCAAATACAATTCAATGTTGACAAGTGCAAAATAATTCACATTGGGAAAAATAATCCCAACTATATCTATCTATCTAGCTAGCTAGCTATATAAAGAGGGGGTCTAAATTAGCTGTTACCACTCAAGAAAACAATCTTGGCATCATTGTGGATAGTTCTCTGAAAACATCTGCTAATTGTGCAGTAGCAGTCAAAAAAGTGAACAGAATGTTAAGAATAATTAGGAAAGGGATAAATAATACAATGGAAAATATCATAATGCCACTATACAAATCCATGGTACGCCCACACCTTGAAGGCTGCATGCAGTTCTTGTCACCCTATCGCAAAAAAAAGATATATTAGAATTGGAAAAGATACAGAGAAGGGTAACAGAAATTATTAGGGGGTATGGAACAACTTCCACTTAAGGAGAGATTAAAAAGATGGACTATTCATCTTAGAAAAGAAATGATTAAGGGTGGATATGACAGAGATCTATACAATCATGAATGATGTGGAGAAAGTGAATAAGGAAGTGTTATTTATGCCTTCACATAACACAAGGACCGGGGTCACACTATGAAATTAATAGGCAGAACATTAAAACAAACATAAGGAAGTACTTCTTCACACAACGCACAGTCAACCTGTGGAACTAGTTTGCGGGGGATGTTGTGAAGACCAAAAGTATAACTAGATTAAAAAAAATTAGCTAAATTCATGGTGGATAGGTCCATCAATGGCTATTAGCCAAGATGGTCAGGGATGCAACCCCATGCTCTGGGTGTCCCTAGCATCTGTTTGCCAGAATCTGGGCATGGACAACAGGGGATGGATCACTTGCTACATGCCCTGTTCTGTTCATTCCTTCTGAAGCATCGGGCACTTGCCACTGCTGGAAGACAGAATACTAGGCTAGATGAACCATTGGTCTGGCCACTATTGTCGTTCTTATGTTCTTCAACTGTCATTCATCATGCCATAAACCAACCTTTGAATAATGGAAATTTGGAGGAATCTTTATCTGGAGATAAGTTATCCCATAACTGCCTACTGCAGAGTTCTTGCACATCCTCTGAAGAGTCTGGCACTCTTGAGGACAGGACACCAGGCTAGATAGACCTTGGTCTGATTTAGTACGGAAATTGCTGTGTGTTTTCTTCTGAGGCTGCTAACTATAGTTAAGGTTGCCTAGTTCTTTCATTATTGATTCCAGCCACTCACAATTCTCTGAATCTTTCACTTATGATTAAAATTTCTGAGGTTTGCTCTCTCTACCAGAAAGTGAAATGTTGGGGGTTGCCAAACAAGTTCAGCTATTTTTATGTACAAAGTGTAAGTGCAGAATACATAGAGACATTGCATCTGTTTTATCCATCCTCTCTTCTAGCATTATTTATTGTGGCTTCATGTGAGGTAGCCATCATTATTTATGGTTGTATAAACTTTTTGTCTTCATCTGCCCACACAGGCCTTTTTACTAAACTGCTCTGTGTGAAGTCTTACATTTTTGCCCTGTTTCTATTCCATTCTCTTTTTAAGATCAAAGCCAATTTGATCATATTTGTGTAGCCCCTGGGCTTTGGCTCAATTCCTTTTAAAATTTGTTTATCTCCATCTCATGGTGATAGGCTTACATCAAATTTTAGCATGGACCATTCCCAGCCAAGTTCCATCATTTGTTGTTCAGAGCCCACTTATTTATGACATTCTTGTTGACTTCATGGCACAGATGCAAATGGTGCCACTTCATCCAGAGGACGGCTGAAAATTGCCTGGAAAAAAAATCACTGCTGGGAAAAAAGGGGTAACTACATGGAAAATATGTTCATAGGAGGTACGAATTGTCCTATTAGATCAGACCAGAAGTTCATTTACTATAGAACACTACCTCCATTGGTGACAATTTCAAAGTCTCCAGTTGCTGGTTCAGGAATCTCTGTAGTGGACAACAATGGGATAATCTTCCCATAGGCGAAGTTTCTTTCTAACCTCCTTCAGGTAATGGTTGGTTTATGCCTAGAAGCTTTTTTTGGTTTATACCTTTTATTCTTCTAGGATAGATAGATTTAAAAAATAAATAAATGAAGAAAAAAAACAATCAGTTGAAAGGATGAAAACATTAAGGTTGCAAAGTCAAGCACTTAGAAGTTGGGAGATGGCAGAATTAAGGTTGCATTTGTAATTTTGTGTGTCTGCATTATGATACGGTTGAAGCCCCTCTCTCAAGGTGTGCACTAGCCTCCTGCCTGGTGCTTGCTACTTAGAGTAGCGTCTCCCCTCCCCTCTTCTAGGTTGGGTCCTGGGTTCTTTTTTGTGAGGCCTGGTGCCTCCACCCAAGGTGATTCCTCATGGTGTCTGAGACACAAAGATGCTGTCCCTTGGGAAAATGAATAATACTGCCACTGCTGGCAAGTAGTATAAAACCCAGCACAGAAGAAACAATAAAGTACATCAACATAAACTCTAGCAAATAAATGGCACACCCCAGACTAGCAATATAACAAAGAGGGACTTTATTGGGAACAGGAAAATAGGATCTGGGGAAGGAAGCACATCAACAAATCAATCAATTCCTCACCTGCCAACATGCACAACTCTTCCCCACCCCCTGCCCTCTCCCTGACACATTTCCAGGCAGATGGGATGCTGAGGGTGAGCCCTGTGATGAGTGTTTCAGTGCTGTGAATGTTGGCTGGCTGAAACAAAAACAAGGTTCCTCTTACAACATCTGTGCCCCTGAATGGGACAGGGCCTCTCCTGGCTAGCTGGTCCGGAGTCCTGTGGGCGTCTCAGCTGGCTCTCAGTAGCTGGGTCTCGGTCGGGTCTCTTCCACTCTGGACACTGCTCTCTGCTTGGCTGGGACTGCCTAATCCATGCTCTAGATCCCACAGCAGTTCACAAACTCCCTCTATGGGAGTTAATCAGAAACCCCCTGAGTTATTCTGCTTCTCTCTCAGCTCCCAAACTCACACAGCTGAAAATGAAACTAGTCTCAGAGTCAGGCCATTTTCTCAGAGTCAGGCTGTCCCCTCCCACTGAGGGGCTGGGCAGCCCGGCCTCATCATTAGAGCCCTGCCCGGATACAAAATATATATCCGCAACCAATCCATGAGCCGCAAACATGGTCCGTGGATATAAAGCAGATATCCACAGATTTGCAGGGCTTTAGATATACAATTTGGATCCGCATCCATCCACAATCCACAAACCTGTCCGTGGTTATAAAGCAGATATCCACAGATTTCTAGGGCTTTACTCATCATTGGCCTAGCAAACTGTCCATCTCACCTCATGCTGAAGCCTCCCTGATGGCCTCAGCGGGAGTTTCTGGACCATTCTGCCCCCATCTTTGACTCCAAGCATGCTGGGAAATGGTGTCAGAGGGCTCTGGTAGCCATTACTATTGTAGTTAATAGGGTAGGACTCTCAGAAGCTTAGTCCAGAATTCCAGAAGATGGCAAACTCCAAGTTGGGGTTATGCAGTTTTTAACTACATGATCACATACTACTTTTTGACAGGATCCTTGCCTCATTCAGTGTGCAGGGTAGACTGTTATCTGCAGATGAGTCAGAGTTGTTTAATGAAGGAGGCTGTTGTTGGTAGGACTCCTAACCTCATCTGGAAGGGGTGTACTGAGTAATGGGGGCAGGGGAGGAGGAGAAAGCTGTGTTAAAGTGGAATAACTTCCCAAATGGATGGAATGTGTGATAGACAATTGCACTGCTCTGTTGATAGAATCAATAAGAAAGCATATGAGGTCGTTCTGAAAATTTTACATTAGAGGGCAAGTTTGATGAAGCTGGGATTTGTACTGCTTTTTGGTCTGTGCTGGAGATGGATGTGAAAGCTGCATGGAGTGTTGGACTGCATTCGTGGCAGTGTCATGGGCAAAATGAAGGTGGAAAGGAATGCACAAGTCTTTCATCTTAACTTATTACCATGCTTCTAATGTCTTTGGGTGGATGGGATGTGTCCTGCTGCAACCTTCACTGCCATTAAATGTAGCTTTTGTTTCCAATATACATAAAATATGGAGCGAATCTGTGCTCACAGGTGAACAGTTGTGAATATGAGCTAAAGGCATCTCAGACAAAAAGCTTGGTTAGTGTTATTGCTGAAGATATTTAATGTTGTCTTCAAGAATGAGTGACTGCTGCTGCTTCTGCAGAGGCCTGTTATTCTCACAGTGTTGCCTCATGGGGACCACACCACAAAGAAGGGTTCTTGCCTGCAATGGGAAAAAATAATCAGCCCAAGAAAACCAGACTACTCTTCTATTGAAATTACAGTAGTCAAGATGCAGCCAGGATGTTCAAATAACGAGAAGGATGATTTGGACGTAGACCTTGCTACACCACTTCACTTTTGGATGTAGACCTTGCCACACCTATTTTTGGTGCATGGCATTAGATGGTTTTGATGCAATCTAAACCTTGGGACCATTCAGATGCCAAAGTTACTCAATGGCATCCTGCTTATTAAGCAGAACATTATGTTGGGAGCTCTTAAAAATGGTGCTCCATGAGCTGCACTGGTTACTTGTAAGCCTCTGCAGGGAATCCAAGTAGTTGGTATTGGCCTTCAAAATAAATGTGTTACTTGAGAGACCGTCTGTCTTGCTCGACCCTGTTCTGCAGCCGCGCTCAGCAATGGCACTAAGTAGAAGTTCCCCTGATATAAATGACAAGGGTTGGCTAGCTGGGCATCTCTGTGCGGGCTGTTTGACGCTGGAGCAGTTTCCTTGCTTTATCTACAAGATTTACTCACCTCTAGGACATACTGGACAATTACTGGACAGGGCACCCTCTCACAAATAATCTACAAAAGAAGATATCAGTGGCTGGGACACATGCTGAGAATGGAAAAGGAGTGCTTACCAAATACCGCCCTTGAATGGAAGCCAGAAAACACAAGAAGAAAGAGAGGAAAACCGCGAATAATATGGAAACAAACAGTTCTGAATGACATAAAGCACCTCAACATGAAATGGGAAGATTTGGAGGGAAGGGCAGTTGACAGGCAAGGATGGCAAATGTGGGTAGCCCAATGAGCAGCAAAGCATGGAATGGACTAAGGTCTAAGGACATACTACAAAGTTCTTCATTGGTCCTCGGCATTTGAGGAGGGGCAAGATGATGTTAAGTTTGAGTTACATATTAGCATGTAGGAAGGACGTTTTTGGGACCAGAGTCACTTCCATTGTCAGACAGCGACAAACACCTACAAGATCTTTATCAAGCAGTCTTAAAACTACAATACCTACTTGGGGAAGTGAGGAAACAGATTGACAGAGCAAGACGGGTACCCAGAAATCACCTACTACAGGACAGGCCCAACAAGGACAATAACAGAACACCACTGGCCATCACATACAGCCCCCAGCAAAAACATCTCCAGCGCATTATCAATGATATACAACCTATCCTGGAAAACGATCACTCACTCTCACAGACCTTGGGAGGCAGCCCAGTCCTCGCTTACAGACAACCTCCCAACCTGAAACAAATACTCACCAGCAACTACACACCACACCACAGAAACACCAACCCAGGAATCATTCCCTGTAGCAAACCTCGTTGCCTACTCTGTCCCCGTATCTACTCTAGCGACACCATCAGAGGACCCTACCACACCATTAAGGGCTCATTCACCTGCACGTCTACTAATGTGATATATGTCATCATGTGCCAGCAATGCCCCTCTGCCATGTACATTGGCCAAACCAGACTGTCCCTACGTAAAAGAATAAATGGACACAAATCGGACATCAGGAATGGTAACGTACAAAAGCCAGTAAGTGAACACTTCAATCTCCCTGGACATTCTATAACAGATTTAAAAGTAACTATTCTTGAACAAAAAAACTTCAGAAACAGACTTCAAAGAGAAACAGCAGAACTAAAATTCATTTGCAAGTTTAACACCATTAATTTGGCCCGAATAGGGACTAGGAGTGGCTGGCTCATTACAAAAGCAGCTTTGCCTTTCCTGGAATTGACACCTCCTTATCTATTATTAGGAGTGGACCACATCCACCCTGATCAAATTGGCCCTGTCAACACTGGTTCTCCACTTGTGAGGTAACTCCCTTCTCTTCATGTGTCATTATATAATGCCTCCATCTGTAACTTTCACTCCATGCATTGGAAGAAGTGAGGTTTTTTACCCACGAAAGCTTATGCCCAAATAAATGTGTTAGTCTTTAAGGTGCCACCGGACTCCTTGTTGTTTTTGTGCATACAGACTAACACGGCTACCCCCTGATACTTGTGACTGTGAGGCACTAGCAGAACATTTATATGGTTTGATATGTGTGTGGGGGGGGAGGGGGTTATTGTTATGAATTGTCAGCGTGATCAGAGCCACCCAAAGCTTGGAGTGGGCACAGCTCACCTCAATTTTTATAAATATAAATAAATAAATGACTGTCCCACTCGAAGCCTGGCTTAGTCCCTTACTGACTGCCCCTTCATTCAATTGCTGGCAGGGGTGAAACATTCTTAGGGACGTCAGTCACTTCTTGAATTATGCAGTAATTGTTGTATTTGTCCAGGCACAGAAACAACAGATCATGGTATTGACACTTACAGGAAATGCCTTCCAGAGTACAAGCAAATTACCTTCCCTTAATGACCACCTCACCAGGATGCCTTTTTCTCTTGTAATTTTTCTTTTTTTGTGTGGGTGTCAGCTTAGTGCTGGTGAACAGTGCCCGCTTCATTGCCTTGGAGACTGACGTCCTTTGCCCCATGACCAGGTGAAGTAGGGTAGTGGCACTGCAAGGACTATGCTCAGGAGATAGAAGACAGTTTGATTTAGGGGTAGGACTTTACAGGAATCTGTCCAGAGCCCCAAGTCCTGAACTCCCAAAACTGTCAGAAGAAAGCCAGACTGACGTGCTCCAGGATGGTAAGCCTGCTACACACGCCTTTCCACAATTCAATCACTTCACCTCAAAGAATTTGATTCCATGATACATTAGAACCCATATCACCAGCTCAACTAATTGGATGAGGGAAATGGAACTGCTACAGTAGAAATGTAACTGTAAAAAAAGAACTCAATGAAAAATTTTGACTCATCAAGTTTAAGGCCATTTCAATTAAGCTGCAATAGGTTCAGCCTCTCTAAGTTCATTTCCACTTACATCTGCATGGCTGAGCGGTACCAGGAGATTATTCATAGCAGGGTGCTCTCTGAATGTTTTGGTTCTCCGTATAGATAAGGAATCTTTGCTAACTGCAGTGCTGCCTATCAGTTTATTGTCACAAGCACAGCAGACTCGGCTGTCCTCACAAATTTTTGAATTCCCTGTCTTCAACTTCTGACTTTTCAAAAGAGGCTGAAAGGTGTATAATTAATTCAGCACCAATAATTATTAATGTAAGTGGAGGAGTTGACACATGCTCCTCTATTTCCCTCCAGGGAGGTGTTGATTCATGAGCCACAAATCACAACTATTATAGGAAAGCCAACTCGGGGGAGGGAGGGGTGTTGTGTGTCAACTGCTCTCTCTTAGGCTTTAGATACATGCACAGATAGCTGGGATTTAAAGGCCTGAAAATCAATGGCCACTGAATAAAGTAAAAATAACATGTGAAATGAGTACAGAGAAATTGTACTGTAGCAATCAGTGTTAGGATGGAGGGGGCTGATCACATTAGGAGGCTGCCGTTTAGACAGACAGCAGGTGCTTCAATGGTGAAGGACTGTAGAAACTACTACATTGTGGCAGTAGCAGCCAGTGCTGCCCTTGCTGTTGTGTAAGAGACAGAGACAAGAAAGAGGAACAAGTGTGGAGAGGGAATGCGGTGTTATTTGCAGAAGAGGTTCCTTAGCAACCATTTTGCAGCAGATGGGTACCACAGAGGATGTGAAAGTAACACCATGTCGCTCTAAGTGGGGAGGGAGCAGTTAAAACATCTCCATGGGCAGGAGAGCAGAAGTCTATCAAATAGTCCTTCTCAAAATAGAATAGACATCTATAGGGATAAGAAGATCATCCACATGGGTGCCAGGGGATTGAAATTCATGAGGGACATAAAGCCTTATGCTTGAGGGCATAAACCAACCACTAACTCCGTCAGGTGAGGAAGAGATTTCTCAGTTAGAGTAGTTGTTATGTAATTGTGTGTTATGGGGTCTCTTGCACCTTCTTCAGCAGCATCTGGTAAAGGCCTTTGTCCAAGATGGGGCTCTTGACTAGACCAGCCACTGACGCAGTTAAATATGCATGAATCACCTTACACAGTACTATCCCTGATAGCCTTCTGCCCTCCCTGTTAATATCTTCTTGGCTGTCAATGAAACTCCATATCTCATTCCAAGAATTAAATCCAGGAAGGGGCCTGAGTAATCAGGAGTTGTGGGAGTATCTCAACGATTGTGGAGCATCCTTGTGGTCCAGCTCTCATCTGCAAAAGTGGACAGAAGCTTGCTAATGTAGTCTTGTGAATCCAACTTACCCACACAGGTGGGTTCTTACCCCTGTGTCTCCATTCCCTTCTGTTAATATAAATTCTGAGAGACATTTTAATCATTAATGTAGGTGAAACAAATTATTAGAAAAGGGAAAACTATAGATGAACCTGAATTTGCTCCCATGCAAGTCAATAGTTTTTTTTCTCCCATTGCTTTCAATAAGTGTATTGTGAATAGTGATGGTGTTTAACATTTATACTGAAGTAGCACCTAGATGCTTCAACCAGACCCCACTGAGCTGGCTACTATACAAACATAAGAAATGACATCTCCTGCCTCGAATACCTTATAACCTAAAAGGTGAGACATGACAGGGTGGATGAAACGTAGCCTCTGTGTAGACCGAGAAATTGCACTGGTTTAACTTAAACCAATTTAGTTAAGCGAGTGCGAACCCCTGTAAGGACACACACACTCTGGTGTAAGAATGATTTATTTTGATTTAGCTTGAACCTGTTTCTAACCGATGTAAGCTAGCCTGAAACAAACCCTGGTTTAAACTGAAATAAGAGTGCCCCCCCTCCCCCGGAATGTGCACTCGGTATATAAACATGTCTTAGCTTGAACCAGTGCCTCTTCTGCATGTAGACATGCCTAAGGCAGGAGGCAGGTACTGGAAGGACGGAGGAACAAAAACAGCAGGATGTTTTTAGCGCTGACCAGCTGCGTGTGTCATTTTTAGCAAATCGGTAGCAGCAAACACAACTTACCACCTGCCTAGCCATTATCAGATGGCAATTTTCTAAATGCATCATGGGCAGAGATGTAGAGGGGAGCAGGCAATACCTATATACAATATCCTTGTTTAGCTACTGCTGTTGCCAAGGAATCTATTTTTTTGTTTTTTTGTATTTAATGCTTCAATGTCAATTTCTCCCACCTCCCAGGAATAAGCTGCTACTGACATTTCCAAGGGGAAATTATATTTTTGGTGTTATTTGTGGTGTTTTTTTCCCCTCTGTCTCAGTCAATTCATTTAGCTGGTAGGAAGACCAAGCCCACATTTCAGATAATATGCTTTTTTTTTTTTTTAATGTCAGGCATTAGCAGGAATGCCGTTTCAGCACTGATCTGGAGAAAAAAGCCACTGCAAAGTGTCTTTATGGTGCGAGAAATCCAGTGTAGCATGAATAGAAGCATTTCCACCACATTTCCGTTCTGATTACATACCTCCTCAGAAATCGAGATAACTTGTTTAACTCATCAATCTACTGGGTGCAGTGCCACGGATATTACAAGGAAGCTGTGCAAGACTTTCTGTGCTGTATCACATTTTACGGCTTTGCATACTTATCGGTTGTGGGGGGAAGTTTGAATGTCACGTTTCTGTATGGCTCATACTGTAACTCCTCCAAAGCTGACTTTCAACCTTCAGTGCACCTGATTCGAACATAGTGATTTTCAAAAGGATTTTTTTCCCTTCCTCCAGTAGTAAATCTCGCCTTTCAGAAAATAAAGGTTCTCTGTCTTATTAATAAGTTTTGGGATAGAGTCCAGCGCTGCCTGCTACACTGGCAATATCCCACCATAAAGTGGGAAAAGTGGTGGGAGGGCTGAATTTCTCGGTTTGGCTTTTGCTATTTCTTAGTAATGCTATGGTTTTCAGTTGAGGCCGTTTAACAGTAAAGGGAAAATGTAGCTATAATAGTACTGGCAGTCATCAGACAGCGCTATGAAAAGATCGCTGTACACATTCCCTTTTACTGCCTAGTGAAGCAGCTAGAGCTTGGAAAAAGACTTGCTCTTAGTGGTGGTGAAGTTATTTTTGTCACCCCCAAAGTTGGAGATGTTTTTTTGCTGTGAGTCTTTTCTTGACTAGATGCCTTAAGTGCAGAGCTGCTGCTTACAGGTTATGCTCACTCAAGCCAACACAACCACAACGTGATGTCAAAGTCATCCCTATTGTTAGTTTTCAGGACGGGCTTGGGAATTGTGATACACGTTTTAAATGCTCAGACACTTAAAAATATTGGCGGGGGGAGGGAGGGATGAAGATAGCTTTGTCAGTGTTGGGTTCCATTTTAAATAGAGTTTTTCAAAAACAAGGGGGAAACTTCACAAACATCCTCTGGAAATTTTCTTGCCCCTTTTATTATGAAACAGTGAAAATGTCAAATTTTAAAAGTTCAGTAAATCTCACTCAGCTCTAAGGATGGTCAAAACCAGGGAACATCTTTTGCAAAAACAATACAAACATCTTGAAATTTTTCCCAATTTTTCCCTTCAAATTTCAAAATTTCAGCATGCCGTCAACTCCAGGCAGCAAGAGCAAAAAAGCAGCTGGTCCCAAAGGCCCGGTCTGACAATGTCCTCTTTCTTGCAGGACCCATTTGACGGCCACCATAAAGTCAACAGCTCATTCAGTGTGTGGTGTGGTCTTCAAGGAGATACTGCATTGGAGAGGTGGTTTCCAGGGAACCTGCATCTGCTCTGAATGTCCAAGAGTCTCTGTTCCAGGCAAGACAAATAGTCCTTGCTGACAGCTGTGCTCTAGTCAGGTGTGTAACACCTGGCCTAGAAGTTCTCTAATGGCCTGAAGACCACACTTAAGGAATAGCAGGTAGTGCTAAGATTGACTCATGGGATTGTAGATGAGATATGATATGCAGTTTTCCTCTTCTGATCATTGGCTCACATCCAGATCAGGTTTGTATCAGACAGTTTTCCAGTGATCTCTCTGCAATGCAAAAGTCAGTATGGTTTCCTTAGGAAATCCCACTTGGAGCAGATCAATAATTCCTGTCTCATTAGAAACTCAGCTGAGAGGTCAAAGATTGAATGGGCTAGAAAAATGAACCATCCTCTCCCTCTAGAGTTGGGCATTCCCGATCAAGATCCAGATGAAGAGTGAGACCTGAGAGAAGCTTGGTCTGCTGCTGCCCGTGTTGTGTCTAGTATACGTGCATAAACTATCCCAGTCTCCAGAGCTGTCTGTCAGACTTTCCACCAGGAATAAGGTCACTTTTAAAAATAAACAAAGCTTCTCCTTGGTAGACGAAAGTGACTTTTATTGCATGTCTAAGTAAACGGTATCTAAACAACAGTAAGATTGTGACACAAGCTAACCGAAAATGGCAAATATAGGCTGACACTTTGTCCTTAACTTGAACTGTTCAGCAAGACAGCCTACATTTAAAGCAGAGATTTGGCCTTAACTTGCAATCTCCTGGGCTTTGTCACTTTGTTACATGCTTAATGCATTTTAAGGCAGTTTCCGAATTGTTTTTTTAGCACCACAGGGGTTAAAGATGAGACAGAACCATTCGTTATTATTGGTATAACAGGTACCCCATCAGGGCTTCATAGAGCTAGGTATTGTACAAACAAATCGAAAAGACCAATCTTTACCCAGACAGTTCAGAATATACATGTCCAACAGGACAAATTAGACAAATAGGAGGGGAGTGAGTGGAAGAACGTGCTAACAAAACAAACCAGGCTGAATAGAAAACCTTTACAGATTTTGACAGGAAGTTTTACCCGTACATGGGAGGCAGTGTGTGAGAAATCATAGAAGTGCTTAAAGGATGAACATACAGGCAGATTAGGTCACTTGCTCCATCATTAATGATCTAGGATTGTTCCCTGGTGTATATTGCTTTGTCTAGTCAATTCAGTTTGAAAGAGAGGTGGGCTTGAACTAAAATCATGGATCTGAACACCTCAAAAGTATTGGAAAATTCCGCTCCAAATCCAGAATTGGTGGCTCAAACCCATCTCTGACTAGTTTTAGATCATTCAGGTGATGAGTCTTCTACAAGAGATGCTCTCGAGGTCAGCCTAGCGGCTTGTAGTTTCATGCAGAAATCACTGGTAGATGGTCTAAGGTCTTTATTACGCAGGTCAGACTAGAGGATTCTAATGGCTCCTTCTGGGCCCAATTGTATTAAGACCTTGAGCCCAGTTTGAGGTAGGAGTTGTGTTCTGAATATTTTTATGTTTGCCTTTCAATAGCATTACTCATTATCCATCTAGCGCTCAGATCTATCATATTTTGTTATCATTATTAATTAATTAAGATGCATCCGAAGAAGTTAGGTTTTTACTCACGAAAGCTTATGCCCAAATAAATCTGTTAGTCTTTAAGGTGCCACCAGACTCCTTGTTGTATTAATTTTATTAATATAGTCCCTAGGACTCCAGTCATGGACCTGAATTCCATGGCGCTAGGTGCTGTGCAAACCCTGAACAAAGACTGTCCCTGTCCCAAGCGCTGACAATCTAAATATAAGGTAGGGAAGTACAAGGAAACAATGAGACAATACTGGTCAGCATGATACTTTAACAGAGGAAGTTGGCATTCTGGACTGATCGGCTGTTGGAGTCGACATCTTGATAGTGTCTGAAGGGTGAGAGGTAGGATGAGCTAAGCCAGGAATGGCTTTGAACAGGAAGATCTGCGGTTTATGTTTGATAAGATAAAGAGTGAGCCGGTGCAGCGATGCAAAGAGAGGGCTGACATGGTCAAAGTGACAAGCTACGAAAATGATCTTCCCAGCAGCACTCTGCCTGGATACAGGTGGGGCAAGATTGCATTTGCCAAGGTCAGAGGAGGATGTTGCAGTAATCGAGACGTCAGATGATGAGCATGGATGGGAGCTGTAGCTGTGTGGATGAACAGGAAAAGCCAGATCTTAGAGATGCTATGTAGAAAGAATCTGCAAGATTTAGACATAGCCTGGATGTGAGGACCCTGGAGTATTGACCTCAGTGTGTCAATGTGAAAAATTAAATCTGAACAGCCTTTTAGGAGGGTAGAATTTTATTCTGCTCTCCTTCTGAATGTGCTGGGCATTTTATTAAACAGCGTACACTCTCATTAAAATTATTGTCAAAAGTAGTGTCATTTTAGACCGATGCAACAAAACAAGCCAATCTGTAGGTAAATTCTCCTGTGAGTCACTAATACCTACAGGCTCTTTTATTTTCTTTTGGTTGAACAAGAAATTATGGCTATTCACTGGAAGTAATTTTCTGTCCATTTTGGTCCCTTTGAGTTGTATTCGGATTGTAAGATGCTGAGCAATATTATGTGTCCCCACATAATAACACTAAAACTAAGTGGCATTCAAGAACACCAAAGGTAGCATCTCTCTCCCTGATTGAGCCCACAGGGTTACCTGTGCAGAGCATGATTACAAGGACCCAAGCAAAACACAGTTAGCTAACGAGTGCCGGTTCTGAACCCCATGAAAAATGCACCCCGTGATTTCACATAGGGGGACACAAGCTCATTAAGGGTGTTGTTTCCTTAAGAGTCAGCAGAATCGGGACGGAAACTAATTCCAGTAAAGGTGGGCCTTGTATACAACTTCATTTGATCTGACAGGAACAGACACACCAAATTGATTGTACAGCTGCTCTTGCCAGAGACAGACTCCCTCGAGCCCCTAGCCCTGGAGAGAAATTTAACTCCTAGCCAGAAGTGCCTATGCTGTGCTTCATAGGCCATTGGTGATCCCTAGAGCACGTGAAGAACAGGTTGGTCACATAGTGTGCCTTCCTTATTTCCAGCTGCTAAGTAGCATTAAAAGACAACTAAAAACACATTAAACACTTCCCTGCTGCTATCCAGCCCTCAAAGCAATCGCTGCAGAAGCCACAAGGATGTTACGCAATCTGAAAGAGAAAGGGCCTGGGGCCAGAGCCTCAGCTAGGGTATATCAGCCTAACTCCATCGGCGTCAATGGGGATCTGGCCCATTAACTCCAATGGAGCTATGCTGATTTACTCCATCTGGGGATCTGGCCTGTAATGTGCTGTCTTGTCCCCAGCCGACAAAGGACTCGCAGCCACTCCCAGAGTCTCTTTCCAAGCAGTTTTATGTCCCTAACATATGCAAAACCACAAGATAGTTCTTCAGCTCACCCTGGGCTAGAGCTCCTGGGGAATTTTCCCCTTTGCCTTTCAGTCCCTCCTACGTCAAGGCCTATGGCAGGATTCTTGTGCACTTTTTTCACTGAGTTCGGCTTTCTCCCTGGAGGCCCTTTTCCTAGCCACTCTGTGACATGGCCCATTTAGTCCAATGGAGCTGCATGGATCTAAACCAGCTGTGGGTCTGACCCGCTGACTGCAATGGAGCCACACCCATTTACACCCCCATAGGGATGGTGGGTCATGGGAGAAGAGGTGCCTACGGGACAACTGGTGTATTAAAAAGGGGTCTATCGCAGTATGCAAGTCCGCTGCTGCAAAGTGGAGCTTGGCTATCAACCCCTAGCCTGTAGCTAATCATAAGAACAAGAGGCTGGTCTCTCTCCCCAAGTGGCTAGGGAAGGGGGGTATATAAAAAAATCTTTGTTTCAAAGATATGAAAAGGAGGAAAAAATGGGTAAACACAAAAGATGATCACAACTTGTTTGAAAGGGATTTGGGGGCTAGGGTGGCATGGAAGGGGACACGGGCAGGAGGAGGATTCTGTAAACTGGCTGCAATGAACCAGGGGTGGGGACAGAAAGAGGCATAGAGGGATGCATAGGAAGGGGAAAGGCGGTGCAGGGTACTGGGGTAGCCTCAAGTGGTGCATGACAAGGGATAAGGGACATGGAGGTGGGGGAACTTGAGAGTCATGAACTTTGCCAATCTGGTCCCTGTGCCAGCCTCCCTTCAGCCCTAACCTCTGCAGCTGAAACGAGCTCCCTGCCCCCTGCACCATCCCAATTCAGTCAGAGGATTCAGGGCAAAGCAGGGGGGTTGCTACTGAACCTCCACTATTTCCCTCTGTGCAAAGGTACACTCATGGAGTCAGAGAAGAAGATAGTGTCCTCTGACTCAGGTGACCAATCCCATGCCAGGGGTCAAAGAGTCAAAGAGAACTCCCACTAGGCGAGAAGTTGTCAGGGAGAAAGGGGCTGCATGCACTGGATAGCTCCATCTGACTTGGCTAAGTTCAACACCACAGATTTCGATACTCTGGTTGAACAGCTGCAAGGCAGTGTAACTAACTAACTAACTCAAAAGCCCTTTCGCAAACATGAAACCCAAAATGTGTTTAATTCCGAGTTCATTGTTTCTTTCTTCTCCCCACAAGTACTGGGCCACTGTAAGATATGAAGAAGCATCGACTCTATTAGGTTTTAGCTATTCACCGTATTAATCATAATCCAGCTCACCTCTCAAAAAGTAAATAACATCTTTAAGATGATCAGACTCAGTTTCGAGCAACATTTTTCTTATTAAACAAGCACACCAGGCTGGGAAAAATCAATTGGAGAGTTAGACTGGGCTGAGCGTAGAAGGTGTTTGTTATCACCCGTGTAGTCACTGCAAAAGATGACAAAGCTGCCACATTATGAGCAAAAGTAATTTTGCAGGGCTCAGGGTGGATTCAGGTTTCCATCTTCTTCCCTTTTGTACGGGAGTGCGCGGTGCATTCACATCCCTTCCCAGCAAAATTCAGCTGCTTTCGTGTCAGACTATTTAAGGCTCTCAGGGAAGATGCGGTAGGTACAGCATATGACACACGGACACTGCACAGAGTTCTAAGCACTGTGACTCTTTACTTAATCACCTGAGAAATGCACAGCTCTATATGAAAGCAACAAACCCTACACATATTCCCCCTGTCCAGCACACCTTTCCTTTGGGAGTCCTTGGGGAACCATCTGAGTTGAGGTAGGCCCCACCCCGCCCAAGCTCAGCCAACTGCTACAGCAGCTTCCCTTGTCTTAAGCTGGCAAATTAAAAAAAAAAAGGCCAAAAAGAGAGAAAAACAGAGCAGCTACTGCCCTTCATAACCTTCCAGTTTCTTAGTTAGGTGCCTCAACAACAGAATTCCTCAAGGGGGCTTTGTTGCTAGGCAACGTCTCCCTGCTAAACCAGTTCTCTAAGATAGGCGGCAGTCTATTGTCCAGGACATTTGTAGTTCAATAGAGGACCATCCAAATGTAATGACCTATTGTCAGCTCCATACCACTACTCTGTGGGAATTTCAGTCCAACATGGAGGTAAAGAGGCAACAGAGAAGGTAAAGAACCCCACTTCCAAAATGAAATCTTCCGTCTGACACAGCTACATATAACGCACCCACAATAGCTAATAGGATTCCTAAGTTGTACGGACAGTTCCCCAAACCATCACAGTCTGTCATTTTTACTATTTAGTTGTACTGCAGTGGAGCTTACTGGGTACAACCACAAATGGGACCTCGGAGTGCCAGGATGTGTACAAAGACCTGGTAAGTGATGGCTTTTTCCCAAAGGGTGTGCGGGGAACAGAAACACAGAGCTGTAACGTGAGTTGCCCAAGGTTACAGAGCAGATCAGGGTCGAAACCAGGAACAGAATCCAGGACTTCTGATGCCTATCCATTGGACCATGTATTCCTAATGCAAGCTAGTCAAAGTCAGTGCACGGCTGAACCTCACAACCCAGTTTTTGGTACCCAAAACTCATCAATATCTATTTCACTAAATGTTGTAAATAAATTTGAAAAAAAAATCCAATTAAAATTTTCCACTTTTTTTTTTTTCCATGTGAAAACTGGTTTCTTTGTAACCCTGTGAAATGAAAACAACTTGGAAATTACAGAACTTTTTGCAAAACTAGTTTTCCTTATTTTGGCCACATCTGCTCAGGATACTGAACGCGTCAGCAGGAACGCTCCAAGTATCAGTTTCACATATCCCCCAAACCCACTGCTGCAGGCTTCTCTCCCTCTTTATGGCTAATTCGTGGTCAGAATAAAACAGTGCTCTATTAGTGACTTTGAAATATACACTAAGCTTAGCAGTCTATTGCTGTTACTTAGATTAATGTGCTATTATTTTCCATATTTGATTTACTCTCCTTGTTAATCCTGATGCAATATTTAGGCACTAAGGATCAATAGGGCCTCTAATAGCCACATATTTACATTATTATAATGTGTAAGTCATGCACAGAACTCTTGGTATTCAGTTGACTTTGTTTGATGTCTTCTCTAGGCAATTTCAGAACCTTCACCTGGCCTCTGCATGTGATCTGATAACTAGTATCAAGTGAATATTTATAGTGAATATTTGAATGTAATCTGTTTAATTAAATTAATCAATAACACTGTTATCCTTGCTATTGATTTTTAGAGATATTTAGTTGCATATTGCTGGCTCATAGAGTTATTTTAATATCAGAGATACTATTAGTTGACCTCTACAATAAATTAAAAGTGATGCTCAGACGTTTCTTTGCAGAGAGAGTTGAAATGAAGCCATTATATTATAGGTTTCTTGTGATCTAGTGGCAAATTTTGTAACTCTCTTCAATACGGTATGCATTGTCGTCCTTGTCACTATAGAAGAATTTCTGGCCACATTGAAGGCAATGGGAGTTATCGCTCATTTTAGCTGAGTTAGGATTTTACCCTATCTTTTTAATGGCATTCAGATTTTGCTGATCTTTAATCACAGGATCTGAAATCTCTACCCAGCACTTACTCAAAATAATTATTAATTCAAAACTACTTATGCCTGTGAAATTTTAGTTATTAGCAGCACTTTCTCAATGTTGAAGTCAAGTTCGAGGTATCTTCACAAGGATTGCTAGTGCGGGGAATAATATCTATGCAAGATATAAAAAAATTTGAAAGAGTCCAGCGGAGGGCAACAAAAATGATTAGGGAGCACATGACTTATGAGGAGAGGCTGAGGGAACTGGGATTATTTAGTCTGCAGAAGAGAAGAATGAGGAGGGATTTGATAGCTGCTTTCAACTATCTGAAAGGGGGTTCCAAAGAGGATGGATCTAGACTGTTCTCAGTGGTACCAGATGACAGAACAAGGAGTAATGGTCTCAAGTTGCAGTGGGGGAGGTTTAGGTTGGATATTAGGAAAAACTTTTTCACTAGGAGGGTGGTGGAGCACTCTGATGGGTTACCTAGGGAGGTGGTGGAATCTCCTTTCTTCGAGGTTTTTAAGGCCTGGCTTGACAAAGCCCTGGCTGGGATGATTTAGTTGGGGATTGGTCTTGCTTTGAGCAGGGAGTTGGACTAGATGACCTCCTGAGGTCCTTTCCAACCCTCATATTCTATGATTCTAAGACCAATATAAACCAAATTTTCTATGTGGACCATAAATTGCCTCACAAAGGGTATGGCTGCTGCATTATTGCCCACAAATACAGGGTTTGTGGGTGCATTCAAATGTGTGTGGGGAGGGGGGGTTGTTGTTGGGTTTTTTTTTGTAAGCATCTCTTATCCAGGGATGAAAATGGGGTCACCTCGAAAACAATCATTGGGTTGACTTTGTCCATTTGGAAACTGGGGTTATTACTTAAGTGCCAACTGCATGCTTGGCTCTGTCTCGGCTAGCTACGAAAGAAGATATGATCCATACCGGTAGAGCTTCCAATCTAAACAGATGGAGAACACATCCTACTGGAAGAACTAGAAGAGGATGCTAACTAGGCCCTGTCCAATGAAGTCAATGAAAGCTGTGCTATTTATTGAAGTTATAATGGGGGTAAGTCCTTTAATGACTTTATTTATTGGCTGTGTAGGAAGCAAAAGCTTTTGTTGAGGTTTGCCAACCTTAACTGATTGGGTTGAAATTTTCCATGCTGGGTTTCTGCCTCGGAGTGACTTTTATTTATTTATTTATTTATTTATTTTTGAAAGTTGCAAGATAAAGCAGAAGTTTCCCTGCTATTGCTCTTCCCGTCTGCCAGGGGCCACTGTGTGGCATCAGAACTGAGATCAGGGAGACCGTCTGTCCTGTGGCCTCGGTCTGGTGTCCTGGCAGCATGGAGGAGAAGGTTGGAGAAGGTTGAAATGACATTACTGAAGTGCAGAGTGTGAGGAGTTGGACCTGGGGAATGTCATGGGGGAGGAGGGTTAGACAAGGGGTGGAGATAACTGAGACAAAAAGTTGGGTGCAGGGAGGAGCCGAGAGGGAAATTGGGATGAGGGGGCAAGGGAGCAGGAGGATGAGGGAATGGGACAAGAAGTCCAGGGGGGAGGAGGAGAAGACATACCTGCAACGCAGAGAGGGGGTGGGGACGGGGAACTGCGATGCGGAGCCGAGAGGGGATGAGGACTAAGACAGGGATGAGCAGCTGAAGCAGGTGTCAGTGATGTGAGACTGTGACTGGAAGTTCAACAAGGCTAGGCTGAAAGGGACTGGGGCAGAAGGGTATATTACCACTAGTCTTCACTCCCCTCAGAACCCGGACTGAAGCCAGAGTTCTTGAGACACAGCATTCTTCTGCTGTCAGCAAATATCCAAGAAATCCTCTGGCAAAGTGTGTGCCTCATTTCCCTCTAGTGGCTGGCCCACATAGAGGATGACAACCTACTACTGCTATTATTTACTTTGTTAGCTCAAGTGGCAGAGCTCTATGCTGTGGATCTAATGGTTCTAACCTCTATCCACCTATGTGACTTGCCCAGCATCACATAGAAACTCTGCACTGGGGAAGGTATACATCTGTCATTGAGGCATTCAGCTGCCTAACCCAGGAGACCCCCCCGCCCTGCCTCATTCAATACACACCTTCCAACTTGTGCAACAAAGAAGATGCCTCCTATAGATAACAGCCTCCTTCACAACCTGATTTGGTCACACAACAGGTTCATCTTGTTCACTGAAAAAGGCAAGGGGCCCTGCAGAAAAAACAGTATGTGATTATGTAATTAAAGGCTGTATCCTAATGCAGACACACAAGGGGATTGAATTAAGGTTGCACGGGCACCCTTTGGTTCTGGTATTTCCTAATAGTTGAGTGCTTAACTTTGCAACATTAATGATATTCTTTTAAAGCAGTTTTCTTTTTGGATGCAATATACATCTTTACTAAATACAGCAGACGGAGATAGCAATTCAGCGACAGCGTTTTTATTACCATATGTTGGCATTTGCAGGCTTTGCAGAAAAGATGAGTCTTAAGGAAAGATCTGAAAGATACATTGGCCTAGGAAGATCATCTCCGGCATAAGGGTAGCAAATGGGAAGCAGCTTTCATTAGCAAAGATGGGGGCTATGGTAAGAGAGGAAAGATGCAAGCAGGGCCAGAGTTAAATATAAATCAAAAAGGAATATAGGAACGTGCTAGTACATAGATGTGCTAGGAAGCTTCTCAGAAATGTCCTTCCTACATGGTATTGGACAGGAGACCAAACCATCGTCTGACTATTCTAGTTGCAGGTGCAGACAGAGATGTGATGCAGTTTAGAGGGACCAGCACCCTGACTGTGGGCCCTTGAACCAGTTATTGCTGTTTTGATTCATTGTGAGATTTATTCATAGGCAATAAAAGCATAACATTTCGAAGGCAAGCAGTTGGCCGAAGCTATTCCCAAGCTGATCTGACTCACCAGGCTAAACAGGACAATTCTGAAGTATACAAGCACAAAAGCCCCAGGTGAATACCATCCCAGTTACACTCCTTGGAAAATGGTATATATTTCCCCCCCCCAAAATATTGAGTGCAATCAAACATTTATTTTGTTCCAAAAAAGTCTGGTTTTACGATGGAACAAAAGCAGAATATTAATTAGTTTAAACTTTTTTTTCCCCATTCTCCTCTTTTTTTTCCACTAGAAAAGAAATGGAAGGAAAAAATAACCCTTTGGATTTCAAAAAGTAGTTGTCCCCCCCCCTCCGTTTTTTTGGGCGGGTTGTCCAAAAAAATCAAAATATCTGAACAGAAACAAAAATGTTCATTCTGTCAAAAAGCGATTCCCCCCCCCCCCCACCCAAAAGCCAACCAACCAACCAACCAACCACTGTTTGGATGAGAAAATTTCAACCAGCTCAACCTCCTTCCCATGGCTGCCAAACCTTCATACGCAAGGGACACCTGGGTCATGAGAGGACCCATCCCACCAGGAACTGGGCAAAATGTTTATGTGAAGATGCTTCTGTTCCTGGCTCTGTGCTCAGGGTGTGGACCATGAGTTGTGTTGTGATAACTTGAGCCCCCACTTTCGAGGCTCTGGTTAGTAACGGAAAGTTCACAGATGGACAAACACCCAGGCTTCTTAGCAGAGGAGCAGACTCCATGTTTGTCTGTTCCATGAACCAGCCATTTACCCACAATGCACTCTCGCCCTTGAGTCCTTCCCTGGAGCCAGGGTATCTGCATGGCCTTCCAGATCACCGCAGCTCTTCTCCCAGTAGCACGCAGCTCCTCCTGTAGCTATCTGGAAAGTCCCTTTCTCTTGGGAGCCTCCTCTCTCCAGGATCACTCCCCCCTAACTGAGCTCTGGTAAGCTTTTAGTAGCTTTGGTAGCCACTTAGCTGTCCACCAGCTACCTAGGCAATTAATTACTTATGGGTGGGACAAGACCACCCTTGTTCTCCTTAAAGAAGCCCTCACTCCCCTTAGAGGGGCTATCCACCCCATGACACACATCCTCCTGGTTCCCTATCTTTCTGATCCCCTAATGTTCTCCTTAAATGCAGCCCAGTTCTGGAGAGATGCCCATTGTACACCCTTGCTTCCCAGGTGTAACACATTTCTCCACCATAGAATTTTGGGGGAGATGGAAGGAAACTTGGTTGCACATTGAATGTTGTTATTTTCTACTTGGGGTGGGGACAAGATATACTTGAAATGGCCCCTCGCTTAGCTCTCCAGGCTCACCCATACCTCTTGTTTTAGGGAGAAGCTGCAGAGAGGTGATATATATCCCCCGTTAGCTATTACCAAGTTCGACACATTAAATTGTAGCTGAATAAAGGTCAGTGGTAGGCTGAGAAAACAGACTAAATTACACAAGCCACCTAAGTAAAGAAAGACATTATGATGTGGCATTAAGTAGTACATTAAATTAACTCTAGCTTGGGAAGTTCATCACAGACTGTGTGGCAAAACCAGCCCCATGAAAACATTGACTTCCAACAGTCATTGCTGGCCCAACCTTAGGGGGTGCTGGGTGCCTCGTGGAAAGACTGAACACCATCAACTCCCAATTAAATCTGTGGTCTCTGTCCTGCACTGTTGATGTCAGTGGACTGGAGTCGAGAGACCTGAGTTCTATTTTTGGCTCTGCCACTGAGTTCCTGCATGGCCTTAGCCCAAGTTACTTAATATCTCTGGGTCTCTCGGCTGTAAAATTAGGGTAAAACTTGCTTCCCTTTGCAAGGTGCTGTGAGATGCATAGCTGAAAAGGGCTATTATCCATCACTGGAGGCAGGCCCACCGACAGCAATTCCGGGCCCCAGGGCAGAACAGTCAATGTGCTGCCACTGTGCATCGTGCAGGGCGGGCTGGAGCCAGGCCCCACGCTGCTGCTGGCCCGACATGGCATCACCACATGGGCACGGAGCTGGACCACGTGCGGCGGCTGGTGCATGCACATACAAGCCAGGCCCACATGGACACGGTCCGCCTGACATGTGGGTGGTGCTGTGCTGCTGGGTGTGCTCTTCCAGCAAGGACAGGGCTTCCACATGCCTGCCCACCTGCCTTCACCGCCACCACCGGTACCAACCCGTGCACGCCTAGGAACCCTGTGGCCCACCCAGACGATTGAAAAGCAGCAGCTGGGGGCCCTCAGGCCCCTTTAAATCATCCAGGCCCCTGGGCAATTGCTCTCTTTGTCCCCCGCCCCCCAGTCGGCAGGCCTGACTGGAGGCAGGACTAAGCCAGTGGTGTTGTGGGTAGTCGGTCCTCACAAGATGGAGCCCTGAATTAGTCAGTCAGCGGATGCACAATATCTGCGATTCACTCCTATGGGAACTGGGAGAGGAGGGGTCCTACTAATATTCCAATCGTATTACAGCACAAGCAAAATATGCAGAATGGGACTGATTCCTAATGGCCCCCTTAGAAGCTGGTAGATTAGTGTTAGCTTACAAAGTCCATGTGAGGTGCTAAATTAGGGCCCTATCTGGCCGCACTTGAGAGGAAGCAGACATAAGGCACCATACTGCTCTCCTGCATGGCTATCGAGGCCTTAAGCTAATTCTGAGCATGGAGGTGGGGGAAGGGGAGAGCAGAGGTTGTGGATGCCCGATACTCCTCTCCTGCAAGTAAGTGGGAGCAGAGGACATGAGATGGCAGGAGGATGGTGTGGGGGGTAATGGGTCAACACAATGTACGCCCTCGTTCCCCATCTCCACAGGCGATTGGGAGGATTTATGACTCAGGGGTACGTCTGAGTCATAAGTCCTTCCTGGAGCACCTGTTGGGGTGATGTAGCTACATGCACTGCCCCTTCCCCGGGGATGAGAGCAAACTCTACATCGGGGCAGAGAGTTGTATGGGCCCATGGTGCCCGTGCTCCAGGAATATTTGGAACCAGGTCTCTCCCTGAGCCCTGCCTGCCGCCCCCACATGCCTCCCCTGGAGCACCTCCCAGCCCCGCCTGCCACACCCAGGCGATTTAAAAGGGCCTGCAGACCCCCGCCACCACCACTGGCAGCGAAGTGGGGCTAAAGTGTCTTCGTGCCCACCCTCACTCCCCTTGGCGTGTCACCCTTGGAAGCAGCCAGCATGTCCCTGCGGCCCCTTGGGGGAGGGTTTTTCTCCGCGTGCTGCCCCCGCCCCTAGCGCCGACACTGCCATTGGAACTGCGGCCAATGGGAGCTGCGGGGGCGGTTCCTGTGGGCAGCGGTGCACAGAGAGCCCTGGCCCCCCTGCCTAGGAGCCGCTGCCAGGGGGATGTGCGGGTCGCTTTCGGGAGCCGCCCAAGGTAAGCGCCTCACCCCCTTCCGCATCCCAAAGCCCTGCTCCAGCCCAGAGCCCGCAGCCAAACTCCCTCCCAGAGCCTGATCCCACCTCGCATACCAACTCCCTCCCAAGCCTGCACCTCCTCTCACATCCAAACTCCCTCCCAGGGCCTGCACCCCAACCCCCTCCCAGAGCCTTAGGCAGGTATGGGGGCGGGGGCAGGACTTGGATCCATTCTGGGCACCACTAAAAATTATACAGATCTGCCGCCCCTGCTCTCCATCTAGCCTTCTGTATCCCGGTTCCTTTTTGAAGTCAAGCCACTTTACAAATCCATCTCCCATTTGCAGATACATGCATTATGCAGCATATGATCAACATAATAAATGGCATGAAAAGGTTTCGCATAATGCACTGTTACAAAATGTTGCTATGCAAAATTTTAGGGGAGCAGGGCTTCGTCTTTATTTTCTTTTTAAAACCCAACCCACTCTGGCCAAGGAAATCCTGAATGAAGGGGGGAAAATGGATAATTGAGGAGGACGTGGAGATTAGAACTTTGTAATGACAGACTGACTGGCTTGTGGTAATGAGCAGCTGTGGCAAAGTCCTTAATATGGCAAAAGAACACTAGTGAATTTCTGCTTTAGTAATTCCCTGGAATGAGTCAGGGAAGCCGGCTCATTGGTGCAAAGCTATCTCTAGCATGTAGAAATGGCTGGGCTCTGTGGAAGGGAAGAAGCCAGAAGTTAAAGCTGGAGATATTCTTAACCCCTTATTTGTTTCAGAAATGATCTTTCTAGGGAACAAAGAAAAACTTCTGCTTTTGACTCAAAATGACTCTTCTGGAGGCTTTCAGGCTGTTGGGTGATGTAACCATTTATGTTTAACACGTGGCAGCCTTGCATAAAAGCCCAAATTAAAATAAAATAAATAAATAAAACACGACAGCCAAACAAGCAAAACAAGCACCACTGTTTAAAAGGAACAGAGGGAAAAAAGACGCCTCATCCTAATGCAATCTTAGCTGCTTTTGTCAGATTGAAAGGATTTTATCCAATTTTCCCATTAATCAGCTGATAAAGGGGCCCCACAGCCTGACACCAAGCATAAGATAATGTCAATGTTATTTGCAAACTGCTGCATTATAGTGACAGCCTAATGTTTATTACTGTCAAATTACTGTCATTTTATTAAAAGGACCCAAAGAATTGGCTTTGCTAAGTACAGCTTTCAGTCCCACTGAAAGGAAAAGCGAGCGATTCTGCTCTCTCTCTCTCTGCCGCGCTGTTCTCCATGACTTGAACACAACATATCTATTAGTTTGTGCAGATGGCTCTGTGAACATGCTAACTAACGAACAATGCCTGGAATTTTAAAGAGGGGGAAACCTTTTCATCTGGAGCCCTCCTTCGATTATTTTTGCAGAGATCTTCATTGAAAGTAGCAGAGTAGTGCATGTCCTAAACTTTTGTTTCCTGGAATGCTTATGCTGTTAGGGCTAGTTTCTGCTATCCTTACTCAGGGTGAATAGTAGGTCACTCTGCGAAGTCAATGGGACCACTTGGAGAGTCAGGTGCTACTCAGTCTGAGTCAGGGTATCAGAACCTGGCCCACCAGGTTTGTACCTAGAGGATAGCCAGGCTCTCCCAGTCACTAGGGCAAAACATTTCCAAAGTAGCCACTGATTTGGTGTAGCTCAATTGTTGGGTGCCCAGCTTGGCACGTTTTGGACCCAAGCATGCAGCACTCCAGATGAGGTCAGTGTAGGGTGACCAGATAACAAGTGCGAAAAATTGGGAGAGGAAGCGAGGCAGTAATAGGCCCCTATATATATATAGATTAAAAAAAGCCCTGAATATTGGGACTGTCCCTATAAAATCAGGACATCCGGTCACCTTAGATCAGCGGGAGCTGCTGGCGCTCAGCTCCTCTGAATATTAGGCTCACGGTGTTCCAAATTGGAAACCTGAAAATGGAGGCATCCAAAATCTGCTGCCCGATCCTGCGACGTTCTGAGCACCTCCTACAAGGAGCTGAGCGCCCTCAACTCATGGGAATTGAGGGCATTTAGCGTCCTTACATAGATGGAAGGACACAGGACTGGGTAACAAATACTATTACTAGAGTACTGAAAGAGCTGCCGAGGCAGGCTCCTGAATGCCAAAACAGGGAGGCACAGAGCCTTCCGCGGGTGGGAATGCTGCCCCAGAGGCACAGTGCAGCATGCTCTGTGCAGGAAGGGTGCCGGCAATCACGCTGATTTCATCCCCTCTTGGTGGATCAGAGCTGCTGCAGGCGGGTTCCTAGTGCCATGAGGTGCAGAAAAGCTGGAACTTGGAAAAGTGAACTTGGGGTTTTCAGCAGTTGCTCAAATGTGTCATTTCCTTGGGACACAATCAGCCAGGGAGTTCGTAATGTTACATTTGCACCTTTGTGTCCTTTGAGTGTGGGTCGTTCCTGGGAAGTCTCTGGTTGTGCACGCCAGCTGAGCATTTATTCCACTCAAGAGTTTTTTGTTTGTTTGTTTTTAATTCTCTTTGGACTCTAGATTGCAGTTTCTCTAAATATAAGACAAGACCGTCTCTGTTCTATTATGTTCTACTTTTTTCATTTCCACTGTATCATTCTGACTGATTGGGCTACTAGTCAAGGGTCGTTTTTACACCTAGTGATGGGAAAATTACAAACTATTCAGAGTTCCCTCAGATAAGTATCCAAAATGATTACTGAAAACTTTTCAGAACAACTGAAAGAGACTCATGATGTCCTCTCATCCCAGAGATGAACAGGGCTTAGAAGTGTACATTTATTTATTTGGCAAATCTCCAAAGCGACATCCCAAAAATGGATGAGGTACACAATGGACCCAATGTTGTAAATAGGAGTGGAAGGAGACGCAACAGGGAAGTTTCTTGTCCTAGCTGTTGGAGTTAGCAGGGGATGAAACATCTATAATAGAAACCTGGTTGCAGATTTCATAGCCTCAGTCCAGCTAGGGTCTGGCCTGGAAGCCATGTAGAATTCAACTAACTGCGTTTCACTTGGAATCTTTCAAATCCCAAATCTAGGAAAGTGGGATAAACCACCACAGACCAAAAGCAAAAGAAGCATCAACATTAGCAAAGAAGGAAACCTTGGCATTCTCGCACTGCTCTTCTGTCTGCTTCTACTTCCAAAGTGAATTAAAAACAACTGAATAAAGGCCACTTTCTTTGGGAATGAATGTCCACACAGGAATGAGTGTCCACAAATGTGGTTTAACTAATTCACTTTAAAGTCACAATTTGTTAATTTGGATTAACTTTCTCGAGTGTCCCCATGTAGCAAGCCCTCAATCTCCTTCTCCAAAGCCAAATATTACCACATAAAGACTCCCAAATCTGGTTTCTGAGGCATAACCCACACCACATGACTTGGCATGAGCTGAACTAGCTAAAATTATGGACATAGTTGCTACCCCTCCGAAGACAGTTCCTGGGTGCTACAGAGGTGGTCTTCTCATGCGGAAGGGTGGTGATGAAGATTATAGAGTAGGAAGGACAACCCAATGTGCGTAGAGAGTCCCTTGACAAGAATCTTCTGGGCTGAGTAGTGTGTGTGTCTAAGAAATGCATTCCTGATAGCTTGGTTGAATGTAGAGCTCCACCAGCTCTGGTAACTTAGTGTCTAGTGAGATTTGCAAAAAGGAAAATAAATAACTCAAGAGGCATAACTAGTGCAGGAGTGAAATAATGCAGACAGCTCACCACTGGGCCAGTTCCTATGCCAGCAGGGGACAACCTGGAGGGTGCCTGCTCAGTACCGGATTTACCATGGTGCCACTGGCGCCATGCCCATGGGCCAAAGGGGCCCCGCCCAGCCCGCTGTTCTCCGCCCCCGCCCAATGCGTTCTCCTGCGGGGGCAGTGGGCAGAAGCTGGGTCCTGTTGGCTCCTGCTGCAGGGCAGGCTCCGCCGGCAGCCAAGCTCCCCCTCCCCTGCCTCTTCCCCCAAGCATGCCGCGTTCCTGCCCCTCCATCTCCCCCTCCCTTCCCAGCACTTCCCCCACAACCATAACCCCAGCCCACACCCCCAGCCCTCTGCCTTGACTCCTACACCCCCTCACACACCCCCAGCCCTCTGCCCTGACTCCTGCACCCCCCCACATACCCAGCCCCACCCCACCCCATGCCCTGACTCCTGCACCCCCCACCCACATCCCCACCCCCACCCTGAGCACCAAACAGGAGCTCCTGCACCCCCTCCCACATTCCCACCTGCACCCCTCACACCAAATGGGAGCTTCCCCAGGTAAGTGCTCCACACCCCAACCTCCTGCCCCAACCCTGAGCCCCCTCTCTCACCCTAGCTCCTGGCCAGACCCTGCACCCCAACCCCCAGCCTGCTCCTGCACCCTAATTCCCTCCCAGACCTGCACCCTCAGCTCTGTGCTCAGTGCACCCCCACCCTGAGCTCAATGCAGAAAGAGACAAAGAGAAGGGGCTAGAACCAGGGAGAAGGGGTAAACAGGATCCCCCCGCCCCTCCTGAGCCCTGCTGCGCTTGCAGTTTACCTCCGCCACCCCCACCCCCGTCCCTCCCTTGCTCCAGGAACCAACCCTAGCTCCCGCCCCGCTGTGCTTTTGCCCCCGGCCCCTGCCTTGCCTCCAGTCATCAGGGACTAATCCTCCCACCATGCCCCACTGTACTCATCTTGCCCCTGGCCCCTGCCTCGCTCCAGCTGGGGACCAATCCTCCCCCCACACACACACCATGCCCCACTCTCAGAGTGGATAAAAATCAATGACTTTTTTAAAAAAATAAAAAAAATCTGATTTTTTTTTTATTTCAATCGGATTTTTGAGGAAAACACCTATCTAAAGATAGTTTTAATTAAGATACATTATATCTCATCATGGAATAGGGATTATAAATTCTAATTCTATAGTATGAGACAATATATTCATGTAATGTTTAAGAAAAGTTTTGTAAATGAGTTCTAATAGTTCATGAATTAGGGACCCAAACTTATGGGGTTCCACAGGCTTCTGTATAGATTATTTAGGTCAATCTTTCTATCTACCCAATGGGACTCAGTGCTCAGTCTAGAAGATACCATCAGAGATGCTTAGTTTTCCAGTTTCTCAGACTGTGGATTTGTGTCTCCAGAGGTAACATGCTGGTTAACAGCAACAATGTTTTAAAATAAATAAATAATATATAGAGGTGAGAAATAACAGACCTCAACCCTATTGTCCCTCTGCACATTTGTGTACACAGAGTCAATCCCTTACCTCTCTTTAAAAGTGAAAAGTTTCAAAAAGTTCAATGCATAGAAGATTGTTGGGGGTGGAATAGATCTGAACAAGGAGAAGAAGTCTGGAGATAAATGTGAGAAGCGAGGGACATATGCTTTTTTGTTAAAATACTATGTTGGCTGTTGAAGAAAAAAATCCAGAATACTTAACATTGTTATTTTAGTTAAATAAAACAATTTAAATGTCTGTCGGGTGATGTTCTCCTAATACAGCCTGGCAAGAAAATCCTCCAAATATTAACATTGTTATTTTAGTTAAATAAAACAATTTAAATGTCTGTCGGGTGATGTTCTCCTAATACAGCCTGGCAAGAAAATCCTCCAAATATTAATGATTAACCTTTTGAATTGGAGCTAGTTCACTTCCCAATGACTTCATAAATATCTACTTCAATTACCTTTGGTAAAAGAAATAACCAGACAATCATTCATTTTCTGATATAGCTGTAAAACTCATCTGAAAAGTTTTCAAAATAAATCACTGTTTAAAAATGTATAGTGTGTACCTTCTAAAAATGAAACCTACATCTATCTCTGAGTTGTAAAGAATATGTATTAAGGTTATAACAACCAACAAGAATGCACTTTTATGTAGAAAACCATTATTAAATCGAGTCTTCCCGACTAGTGATTTAAATCAAATCCACCCTGCCCACTGTGCTCTTGCCCCTGACCCCTTCATTCCCAAGGGGGGGCCCACAAATACGTTTGGCGCCGGGCCCACAAAAAGTTAATCTGGCCCTGTGCCTGCTCATTGCCAATTCAGTATGGGCCATCTGTGTCATTGCCCTGATCCCATAGCGAGTGCAAGCGGTGGACAGTCATGGTAGTAATTCTGCACTCATTGGCTGGCAGACACATTGTTTGAGAAAGTCATTTGCGTTGTATAATGTGTGCGCATTATACACTAAGGGACAGATGGATCCACAACTGGTGGAAATCCAGATAGCTCCACCAATGTCCACGGAGCTACACCATCTAAAAATCTGGCCTTTTCGTTTCAAAATAAAAATAATAAAAGGCAAATTCAAATTAAACATATGGCACCCTACTGCTAAGCATAGGCAGAATGAGTCATTTCCAAGACATCTGGGAAACTACAAGTATTTGAGTTGTTGTAATCAACAAGAACTTAATTGCATATACTATTGACCTGTAGTACACAGAGGTGGATTTAGTATCAAACATTCACAATGGGATTTGGTAGCAATAAAAATCTCATGCAAAAGAGATTGCTAAATGCTTTTGGTCATCTGTGAAGATATAATATTTTCCGGATAATCCCAACCTATAGCCAAGTCAAGGCTCGTCAATCTGCAGACAGGCGTGAAAAGGAATTTTAAAACCCTAGTGACTGACAAGAGCTCGTCACTCCAATGGATCTCAAAGGCTTGAGAACCAGGAACAGCTACAGCCACTGCAGAACTGCAGCCATCCCTGGGGCGGAACGCAGCAACTGTTGACCAGCACATAGCAAGGGCCATGTAAGAGTTTGACAGGAAGTGAAAAATAACTTCTGCTGTTGGAACTGCAGCAGGAATTTCACCAGAAAAAAATGCATAGTAATGACCCCAAGTTGGAGTTTCTGAACAGATGGGAGCTAAGTTCCCTGTTCTTGTGAAAGTGCCATGGGATCTTTCAAAGCCACAAGTGGTGAGGTCTTTGGTTTTGTGTCTTACTTGAAAGATGGCCGCAGTTCCCCTATACTCTGCTTTTGCTGCAGCGAGTGCAGTTCTGGTGTCAAAACTGCTGCTACCTTTTTTGTTTGTTTGTTTTGGAGCTACATTTGGTCCAAGCTGAGCTTTCCAGAGCTAATAATCTGGGTTGTTTCCAAAAACAGAAGGACAATGATCCGAATATGAATCAAGAGCTGTGCAACCCACTGAGGTAACAGAGACTTCAACCAGGCTAATAAATGCTGGCCTCTAGATGGACATTAAACGGTTGAACAATACGGTTCATTTGCTTTTCAAAGGGCAAAGCCTGGGGTCAGGGATGAGTGCAGTTATAGGAAAACCCCAAGGCAAATAACTCATCTTGCCAGAGGACTCAGTAGGTGATGGGTCCTAACATGAGGGAATTCAGATACAGCTGATTAATTCGTCAGCTAATGTAAAAGACGAGAGGGAATATCTAAGCAGCGCTTGCCTAGATCCAGAAATCACTGTTATAAACAAAAGTCAGGTCATTTATAACCATCTACTATAGATTTGAATGGATCGAAAGGGTGCTCATTTTCCCACCATTGTACTTTGCATGCCCTGTTCTGATGCTCAGTAGTATTCTGTTGCTCCGGTGATAACCCGGCCTGCGGAATATTCAGTGGCAAAATGGCTTTGACTTTGGACGCTTAGGTCCAAATCTAGGATTTGGTGTCAGGTGAAAATTGGCTTGCAGGTCCCTCCTCAGGCCCCATTTATGCATATGACAAAACCTCTGTTCATGGCTGTATTGCATAATTGGCATCCTGTGCTAATGAGAGGGCCAAGACTGGACTTTCACTGGTGCTGGGTTGAGGTTCGGCACCTGACAACATTCTGTCTGGCTCTGATCAGCACTTGCAATCCTTAGATTTCATAGGCACTGAAGTCACACACATGGATTTCTTATTAAACGCAGCCACAATTTTTAAAAAGCACTCTCCGCCCCCTGCCTCCCCCCTCCAAATACCTTGAAGTAAAAGGCAGCTTTTGAAAATAAACCATGAGCACTGGTGACTAATTCCATCCCATTGCACCCACCAAGATCCATCCAGAGACCAGTGCTGAGGTTTGATCAGCATAAGAATCCCATTAAAAAAACCCTGAAGTCATGTAACTTTTCTTGAACACGTTAAATGTATAAAGTGCAGCTTCACAATGATATCTAGGGTTTCTGTTGATTAGGGTTTATTTTAGCAATGTTTGAATTCTATGTAAATATCCCCAAATTGGGGGAGCTTACTTTTTGTGTATACACATAATCCTATTTCAAACACCACTAGTTTGAAGCGCACTAGGGAACCTTTATCGCACACCAGCAGGGTCTTCGCAGACCAATTAATACACAACACGTTAGTGCATTTTAGAAATAATCTCCGTTCCCGTATTCCACATTACTGCTCTGAGTAGACAAGCCTTTAGATACAAGCCAGGGGGCAGGGTAAACAAACTGCACTGGGAAAGGGGTGAAGCCCGCATGACCTGCATAACCATTCCCAATGTTTTCCCTGCATTTATTGGATAAACAACAGATTACGTTTTCTGTATCAGGCGTGTTTTATCAATGTTGATCGGTTAAAACCTAAAATCAGAGGCCCTAATTACAACTAATGCCAGAATACAAGGCATGTACAAATGACACTAAAAGGCTTTGTCAACTCTCTTAACGAATCCATAATCTGAAAGCATTTACCTGATTTTTGGGAAGGGCTGCAAAATAATAGGTGATTGGGTGGGATTTTCAATCACACCTAGGTGAGTTACAAACTCAAGACCTATTGAAAGTCATGGGACTGGCATGTTCTGGGGTGCAATCCAGACCAGTGAGGGGTTGTGTTACCACCTGCCCTGTAACCCCAGGTGCCTTAAATGCTCTGTTGCTGTGGCTCACAGCCTGGAGCCAGCAGGCAAGCATACACTGAGTGTCTGTACCTTCAGCAGCTCTGGCTCAGTGCTCAGACTCCAGTCGCCAGCTTGTTACACCCCAGCCACACACTGGTATCCTCCAGCCTTGGTTACTACAAGTCAAGTGACTCCAACACACTCCCATTTCCGAATTTTCCCCAAATTGCCCAAATTTAGACCCCATTATTTTTAGGTATAGTTGGGAATATGTTTTCCAGTGTTCATTACTTTGCATTTATCAATATGAATTTCATCTGCCATTTTGTTGCCTAGTCATCCAGTTTTGTGAGATCCCTTTGTAATTCTTCACAGTCTGCTTTGAACTTAACTATCTTGAGTAATTTTGTATTGTCTGCAAACTTGCCATCCCACTGTCCACACTGGGGACACCACTGTTTACCTCTTCTCATTCTGAAAACTGACCATTTATTCTACCCTTTGTTTCTTGTCTTTTAACCAGCTACTGATCCATAAGAGGACCTTTCCTCTTACCCATGACAGCTTACTTTACTTAAGAGCCTTTGGTGAGGAAGCTTGTCAAAGGCTTTCTGAAAGTCCAAGTACACTATATCCACCAGATCCCCATTGTGCATGTTTGCTGACTCCCCGTCAAAGAATTCTAATAGATTGGTGTGGCATGATTTCCCTTTACACAAGCCGTATTGACTTTTCCCCAACAAATCATGTTCATCTTCGTGTCTGATAATTCTGTCCTTTATTATAGTTTCAACCAATTTGCCTGGTACTAAAGTTAGGCTTACTGGCCTGTAATTGCCAGGATCACCTCTGGAGCCTTTTTTAAAAATTGGCATCACATTAGCTATCCTCCAATCATCTGGTACAGAAGTTGATTTAAGTGACAGATTACATGCCACAGTTAGTAGTTCTGCAATTTTAGATTTGAGTTCTTTCAGAACTCTTGGGTGACTACCATCTGGTCCTGGTAACTTATTACTGTTTAACTTATCAATTTGTTCCAAAACCTCGTCTATGGACACCTCAATCTGGGACAGTTCCTCAGATTTGTCACTTAAAAAGAATGCTCAGGTGTGAGAATCTCCCTAACACCCTCTTCAGTGATGACTAATGCAAAGAATTCATTTAGTTTCTCTGCAATGGCCTTATCTTCCTTGAATGCTCCTTTGGTACCACAAACATCCAGTGGCAGGCTTCCTGATTCTGATGTACTTTCCCCCCCTTTTTTACTATTAGTTTTTGTCCTTTTCTTTAGGTAGTTGCTCTTCAAATTATTTTTTGGCCTGGCTATTTTTACACTTTTACACTTGACTTGCCAGAGTTTATGTTCCTGTCTATTTTTCTCACTAGGATTTGACTTCCAGGTTTTAAAGGATGCCTTTTTGCCTCTAACCGCTTCTTTTACCCTAATCAGACCACAATACATACAGGCAGGTACTTAAAATTCTGACCATTGTTGAAAGATACAGATGGATCAGGAAGCCTGTCTTAAAATACAGCCGAGGCTTTTTAAATTTTAAAGCCTGTTACGTAGAGCTAATGGGAGCAATACATTTACAGATACATGAAATAAGGTGGCGCTCTGTTCTGCCCAGAGAATGTGAAATGTTGCAGGTACTCAAAGGAGAGTAAATAATATATTGCAGTTGGCTGGGGGGTTTAATAGTAAAAAACTCATTGAAAAATAAGTGCCTGGGTGTAATTGAAAATGCTGCCTGCTCTCTACGACGTATTGGTAATAGACCAAAAGAGCTGCAGATTAATAAGCGCCACCGTTTATCAAGGAGCCATTTGATTAGCGGCATGCCCACATACACTGTGCTCCATTTGGCTTATCAAAAGAGAACTCTTGTGTTATAGTCAGTGAATGCCAGTGTCGTTGGGCAGGGGGATGGACACAGAGGGATCATCTCTCTCTTATCAAAATTTATTGCATATAAGCCGTATATTTGTTAGCGTGGGTGTGTTTGTTGGGGAAGGGGTTGTTGTTTTTTATTTAGTAACATGTAAGCGGTGGGAGGGAATGAAGTGAACGTCAATTCGTGCAGGCTAGTAAGGAAAGTCCCGACTGAGGAAAGCACTTAGGCATGTGCTTAACTTTAAGCACATGTTTAAGTCCCATTGATTTCCTTGGGACATAGGTATGCCGGGTGGGGTTTTTGAAAGCATCTAAGTGACTGAGGAGCACAAGTCTTATTGAAAAATCAATGGGGCTTGTGCCTCTAAGTCACCTGGGCACTTCTGAAACCCCAACCCAAGCTTGAAGTTAAGAACATGCTTAAGTGCTCTTGCTGAACACGGATGCTGTGCCGAGCAAGGTGTCTCAGTATGTGAATGCAGGTGGAAACTCAAGTACATACATGTTGCTAGGAGAGAAAATCGAGATGCTTAAGCAATTGTGTCCACTCCCCCTCACCTGGTGATGCCTATTGCTGTAGAACATCTATTTACAAACCAGGTCAGACTCGCAGAGCTGCGAAGTAAAAATAGAAAAGCTATTACAGAGCAGACAGGGTCTGAGACGCGCGTTTCACTGCAAGGGTCAGGGCCACGGATTTGGGTTTTTCTCCTATAAAGTGAGATCATGTGTAAGCGACATGCCTCACAGCTGTGGGGGAAGGGGGAGAAACCAAAAGCCTTTCTATAGTCACCATTTAAGCAGCTTGTCAGCAGCTGCAAGGTGCAGATCCTTCGGGCTGCCGTCAGCCTTGCCCGGGAGTGATCAGTCTCTGGATGTGAGGTGCAGGCCACTGCTGAGAGCCAGAGCTCTGGAGTTCTGCTCAATGCTAAGGTGGCTGAGGAACATATTAATCAGGCTCTCCCAGCTGGCACTTTATAACCTGAAGAATCTTGTTAGAAGCTTCTTGGAGTCTTTCCAAGGCTGCGACCTGAACCGTCTCTTCAGGTCGCAGACTCTGTTACATTAAAAGTGTGTGGATCCCACTTGGACTATTGTCTGATTTAGCTACTCTTGTAACTTACTGCAGGGCCTGCTTGGCAGAATATTTACCCGAGACAAGGTCTCAGGGCACATCTCTTCAGTGTTTAACTTGCACCGTGTGACACCATATCGACTCGACCACTTGTTTATAGAGCCCTAGTGGGCCAGGGGCCATCTGATGTGGCGGATCACCTACCTGTATTCATTGAACAGGTAGTGTCAGTGGAGTTCTGTCCTTTGCTTGAGCGATATTGCTGTGCCACCATGCCACCTTGGGCTGTGATCACATCCGATCGCAAAATCAGTGCTCGGGACCCAGTAGGCTGAAGGAAACAGGAGGTGAATAAGGAGGTGATCCTCATCCCCTTGTCAGCATCGATCCAGCACCCAACTGTGGTTCTACAGGCTTGTGTTGGAGGGGGCACCGAATAGATAAGATTAGAAACAGAAGTTCTGATCCCCTGCATTATGTTTTGATTGGATACAGTATGGGGGGAGGGATAGCTCAGTGGTTTGAGCATTGGCCTGCTAAACCCAGGGGTGTGAGTTCAATCCTTGAGGGGGCCACTTAGGGATCTGGGGCAAAAATCAGTACTTGGTCCTGCTAGTGAAGGCAGGGGGCTGGACTCGATGACCTTTCAAGGTCCCTTCCAGTTCTAGGAGATGGGATATCTCCATTAACTTTAACTTTACTCTTCCTAGATTCCAGTGTACTGTTGCTTTGCGCCTGTAAACAGCTGCTGTGTTCCACCCCAGAGCTGGCTGCAGTTCAGGGAACTCCTTTACAAAGTGCTTTAGGAATATTAACTATTCTTATCACATTTCTTATATAGCTCATCTTGGTAGCCTAAGATCAATAGTCAGTATTCTAATATAGCTAGACAAACATACCTTGGAGAGGTGTAATAGTTCCATGACAAATCCCTACAACTGAGTACCCCTTCTTGTCACCTTGTGGTGCCATTCTGCTTTTGTGTCTTACAGTCTGACTCCCTTCCCAATGCTGATCTTAACAAGTAGCAGAGATTTTGCCAGCATAACCAAGCAACAGCAGCCTTGCCCCCTAAGGAGTATCCTTTATCCTCGTTAAAAGTGACAGCATCACATTATTACAATCCGCTAGCCTTAGAATAATTACAGCATGGGTAGTGGGTACTACTTGCCAGTGGGCCTCAATAATCTCCTACATAGACCTTCCGTAGCCTATTTCTTTGCTTCTAAAATTGTAGCTATTTGGATGGTGGTCCCTGTCCTCTAAGAATTACATGGGGATCACCAACTCTTTGGAGTGTAAGCTCTAAGGCAAGGACTTTCTGTATAGCTGTAAAGAACCATGCAACCAACGGCATTTGCATGCTCTGGTGGCACTTCTTAATACGAAAGGAACTCTTGGAGGAAACACTGAGTGATGCAAAAGCAGACGATGAGCTTTCGGGTAACAGAATTCAACTCTGGGGCAGATAGTGGCCCACAGTCACACCACTAAATTGAGTGGGATTGCACAGGAGTTAGCTCTGTTGGGTGAGCTTGCTTCTCATCTTAAGAAACAATATCATTGTACCAAATTCAGCGTCTGCAGCTTTCTCTACAGCTGCACACCCACTCCCACCCGAGGTTCCAATGGAAGCCGCATCCCGTAGCTGCAGGCACCATGTTGTCATTCATTACTAGGGCCCTTTTGTGTGCTCTTACCCTATGCTATATTGATTTCACAGGGGAGACCAGTGGTTCTCAAATTGGGAGTGCTGACCCAAAAGGGAGTTGCAAGGTTATTTTATGGGGGTCACGGTTTTGCTACCCTTACTTCTGCGCTGCCTTCAGAGCTGGGCGGCTGGAGAGCGGTGGTTGTTAGCCGGGTGCCCGGCTCTGAAGGCAGAGCCACTGCCAGCAGCAGCGCAGAAGTAAGAGCGGGAATATCATCCAATGCCACCCTTATTACTGCGCTGCTGCCTTCAGAGCTGGGGGGCCGGAGAGTGTTGGCTGCTGACTGAGGGCCCAGCTCTGCAGGCAGCAGTGCAGAAGTAAAGGTGGCAATACCATACCATGTCATCCTTACTTCTGCGCTGCTGCTGGCAGCGACTCTGCCTTCAGAGCTGGGCCCCTGGCCAGCAGCCGCCACTTTCCAGCTGCCCACCTCTGCGCTGCAGAAGTAAGGGTAGCAGTACCGCAACCCCCGCCCCCAATAACTTTGCCCTCCCCCTGCAACTCCTTTTTCGGGCAGGATTCCTACAATTACAACACTGTGAAATTTCAGATTGAAATAGCAGAAATCATGACATTTATGATTTTTAAAATACTATGACCGTGAAAGTGACCAAAATGGACCATGAATTTCGTAGGGCCCTATTCATTACTTCCCATCCTGGGTCTACTACTGATGGGGAATTCTCTGGTTGAGTCTTGAGCCTATAGCTACCTAACTGCTGAGTACTATGTAGCTTGATTAGGTCATTCATAGTAATGACCTATTACACTTACAGGACTTTCCCACTGTCCTTCCCAAGGCATAACGCTCACAATCACTGTACACATTCCTGTTAATGTGCTACACAAAACAAACTAGACAACTAAGCTTTAAATTTCTGGGGTTGAACTACAGGGCCTTAACCTCCTGACTGTCTTTATGGCATACTACAGCAGTTCATGGACTTATGTAACTTAGCAGTCATCGTTTGTGCTAGCCACTTGTCACATTACAATAGCAATACAGAAAACTGCAGGCTATGCAAAGATCTGAGGTTCTAATGTCAGAGTTTTTCCCATTGCCTTTTAAATCCCTTTTGAGTGGCTTATAAACAGTTGAACAATGCAAATGAGCTTATCCTTTCAAATACTGAAAAGGCAAGTCTTGAGAGTGGTTGCAGCAGCGTTAATTGAAAGACCTTGGCTGTTTCGATCGCCTTGAAAGTTGAGCTGAGTTTTCTGCGCTCTCTTCTCAACTGCTTTGGAAAATAACAGACTCAGGTTTTTATATCAGAGTATTATATCCCTCCCATATTCTCTTTAATCTAATGGAAATTCTAAAAAACAACTCCAAACCCCTAAATTTGGATTTGAAAAATTTGCATCATACAAGGGACTTGAATGTCTTTTGAGTAATCTCTTGATAGGACACATGGACACACATCCTATTAAGTGGCCTATTTAACAACATGGGCTAATTATGGATTTGCACTGCAAATGCGTCATCTGAACTCTGGGCCTGTTTCTTAGTTACTCCATTCCTGTGATTGGGGATTTGGTTTGGTGGGAGCAAAGGTAGATTTAAGCCTCCTTTGCACTCTCCAAATTACAGGGCCATGTAGACACTGGCCTGGCAGTCAGTGTAAGTTAGAGCAGCCTCAAGGCTATTCTAACGTACGCTTTGTTCCATAAGTCCTCAGAGAAGCAAAGAATAGCTGTAGTGTAGCACACTCTGGCCACACTATCACACGCCCTTGGTACACCCTGTAGGCATGGGACTATGAGAAAGACTGGTACATAGCCTTTGTACCAGCTGAACACTGGCCAGGAATAGCCTCTGTACAACAGCTAATCTCAAGAAGACATTTCTGCCTACTTTAATGCTGCTAGAATGGCATAAATGAACCTTAGAGTAACTGGGAATCAGCCCTTCTCGGTCTTTGATGAAACCAAGATCCTGACAACTTGTATTCATTAGAGAGCCCATGGCACTCTCTCCAAATAGGGTGTTAATGCTGGGACATTGCCCAGATCCAATTAAAGGTAATTACATCATGCCTGCCTAAATACCCTCTGCAGTTTCAATTACTTTTCCTGTCCTGAACTTGTGCAGTGTTGCTGCGCACTGTAATACAGCTGCTGACTTCCAACCTGGAGCTGGCTGCCTTCCAGTAGGTCCAAATGTATTACCATTGACTTACTTCAAGAGTCTTTTGGGAAGGTTAGTGAGATCCTCAAATGATAAGCCCTGTGTAAGTGTAAAGTCTCCGGTTCCCATTGGCAGCAGTGTTACGTCACGATAGCACTGAATTTACTCTGGACACCAAGTAGGCAGTGCATCCAGCTAGTGCCTACATAACTGGGCTTTCCCTCGAAGGACTGACTCTGGGATAATGGCACACCAAAAATGGGCTATTACTTACTCAGCAATACAGAACAGCACAATTGGCTAGGTATATTGAGGGGGTTTCCCTTTTGTCTGATGTGACACGTATTGGACACTGTTGGGGGTAGGCCGCCAGACCTGATGGACCAGTGGTATAATCTGAAACGGCAAATCGCTCAAATACTTTTTTTTTGGCACTTCCGAAAGGTACTTATCAAAATAAGTTTTTTAAAAAGTAGATAAACATTAGTCAGAAATTCATACCACGATTTTTCAACGGGGCCTCAATTGTGGCACTTCTAAATGTTTCAGTGTATGCCTTACACCATACTGAATGAGTTATTGTTCTAATGCAAGTGGCCCTGACGACATGTAGCCCTGAGCTACAGAGAAGGAGATTAAAATGCCAGCCTAGGACTTTGAAGATCTCAGTTCAAGTCCCTGCACTGCTACAAACCTCCCCTTGACGTTAGGCAAGTCACTGAGCCTCTCAATCCTCCATGTGCAAAATGGGGGTAATAGTACTTCCCAACATCACTGGGATGTTGTGATGATCAATAGATTAAAGAATGTGAGGTGCTCAGATACCATGATAATGGGTGCCCTATAAGTACCTAAAATAGATACCAACACATAATGCTGACAAATGATCTTACTAGACAGATGGTAACAAGAGGGCTGACATTGAAAATGAGCAGCTATCATGTGGTTGCCCAAGAAAATCTGTTAACTTAAATAAAATAAATATATAAAACCATTGTCTAAAGGGACTAGAGAGCTCAGGAATTTGTATTGTGATGCAGAGCATTTTTCCATTCCAGAGCAGACCCATGGTAAACAAGGGTTGTTAGAACCTAATGATTTGGGGAGGGGGTGTGACCTATGAAAAGGATATGACGGTGTTTTTCTCCTTTAATTTCTTCAAAGACATCATGATTTTTTTTTACAAAACCAGTTTTACAATGCCAGTCATGATCAATTAAAAATTAAGGTCCAAATTACAATCACAAAAAACAACCCCACAGTTCCTGACATGCATCTTGTTCACTGAAACGGAATAACTCACTCAGGCACATGTACTCTCCTCCCTCAATATACTCTTTCATCAACCTTCAGATGCTTTCCATTTATTAAGTAGCAATCTTTTGCTAGTCAGCTGAATCAGTAGATGTTGTCCTGTAATTTACTAATGGGTAGAATACTTCTGAGGTCCCCCAGTAGAAAAAATGTAGTGTCCAAAGGAATACCACTGCTCAAAACATATTAGCTTTTTGATATACTTCAGGCCAAATTCTCAGTAGATGTAAAAAGCTGAAACATCAGAGGAGCCAAGTTAATTTTCACAAGCTGACAATCTGGCGCATCATCTCAGAATGTACATACAAATGACCATTCTCAAAATGCATACAGCAAGGTAGCACTCAGCTCATTTTAGACTTGTCATTTGCGTTGAACTCTATATTTAGGCACTCTGAATGGAATTCTTAAACAAATAGACCAAAATATTGCCACAAACATGGCAGCAAAAACCACAAAGGTAATATTTTGATGCCCTAGCAGCTGTATGCATGGGAGACAGAAATGAGTGATCTTAAGCAAGAATAGCTAGTTTACATAAGAAAAGGATTGTTGAGCAGGCCACATGTGGTCATGCCATGGGGAAATACGTAACTAAACCAGGAACCATTCTATTCATCATTCATAAGAAGCCAATATGGTTCTCAAGGAGATGACGTGTATACAGGTCTATCTCATCTTATGCGGGGGTTCTCTTCCGCGGTTAGCGCGTAAAGCGAAAACCGCGTATAGCCAAAATCCCATTGAGTTCAACGGTGGGCGAAATTGCCCACACTACAGGTATAGTATTAAAATTGTTATTTTTCTCTTTTTTTTTTTTTGCCGACCGCGTAAAGTTGAAATCGCGCATGTTAAATGCGCATAAGATGCGACAGACCTGTATCTTGTCTCCTACCTACACAGGACAGGATGCTACCACTATAATTCTTAATTCTTAATTCAACAGATAATGAGGCAATATAACACAGAAGGGAAAAATGTGAAATTAATTACCCCAAGGAAGATTTGCCAATGAAGACACCAACTTGGGGTTCTTTCAACAAACAAATCATCACTAATAGCACAAACTGCTATCAACCAGACCACTCAGCACTTTGCAAGAGATGGAAGCTAATTACTAATAAATCAGTAGGTTCTCTTAATTGGACTATTCTGTATACAGTAGTTAGTAATTTAAGTTCAAGAGTGAAATACTGGCTCCATTGAAGTTAATGGTAAAACTTCCATTGACTTCATTGGGGCCAGGATTTCACCCTAAATATTTTATTTGCCTAAATTACATCTCACTGTCCGTTAAAATCACTAGCCTATATTTGTGTTCCACACATCTATATAATACTATTAATATAATAAAAACAATCTGTGATAAAAAATGGTCAGGTTTGCAACAGCACAAACTGACCTGTACAAATTGACTGAAGTTCGATTTTTGCCTCTGACTGGCAGAAATAAAAACAGAAGCTTGTTTAGCTAGCATAAGGAGTCTACGGTAACTTTCTATCTTGAAAGGACAAGAGTAATTTTCACTGTTTAATATACTAAAAGAGAGTTCTGATAATTTTTTGGCATAAGCCTTCATTAAACTAAATTATTTTGATCCTACAAGGCGTTTGGCAGAAGATTTGAGGTGTCTGTTAAACCCATTCCATAATTTGCCATGTTTATTAACACTGTGTCATTGTGCCATACATTCTTAACGTTTTCCAGTGAACAATTTGGTAGTTCAGAGTAAAACTACATATTGAGTCAGTTTTATGTTTGCTGTCGGCTACCGTTTCTACACATTTTTAAAATAAGGGTTTGTCAATATCCTCTCAACTCCCAGTTTGCAAAAAGTCTGCCTGAGCATATGGCCAAATTTCTTGGATGATCATTGTCATGGGCGCTTCTATTTTAAGATAGCCAGTTTAGTACAAAATAATGGTGAGCAAGGTGTAAGATCCTAAGCAGAACAGAAAGAGAGGGGGGAAAAAGCAGGAGGGGGAAAATAGGAGGGCAGAGAAGAATTTTTCATTTTACTAAATTTATTTTCCCTTGTAAAGAGTATAATCTACTCCCAACTATCAAAGTCAAATTCGATCTGATTTATTATTGCACATAGATCCATTTTATCCCTTTTTTCCTGAATATATAATTGCTTCAGCTGTACAGATTAAGAGCTCCAAATTGAAAAGCAGTAATAGCTATGACTTCAGGCTTATCCTAATTCACATTGTCACTGGAAATTAGTATTAAATCTATTAATGATGCTCAAATTTCCAGGAGTTGTTTCTTGTGGCTCAGTTATAAACATCATGAGCATCAGCCCCTAATGGGGAGATGCTCACCTCAGAAAATACACCAGCATAATTACTGACAAGATAACATGGAGACTGAAACATCCACTGCTAGAGATGGTCAGGTTCTCCACTCTCTTATACCACCTTTATGTTTCCCCACTGAGATGTGGTATAAAACTGGTTAACAGGACAGCAAATCAGGCCCTCTGTCTCTTGGTGAGAGTTAAAACAGTCCCAAGCGCACTGCAGCTGCCCATACACATGTATAACCTCTTATGAAACACACATTGGGCCCAAAGGGATTAAGGTGCCTAAATCCAAAATTTAGAATCATAGAATCATAGAATATCAGAGTTGGAAGGGACCTCAAGAGGTCATCTAGTCCAACCCCCTGCTCAAAGCAGGACCAATTCCCAGCTAAATCATCCCAGCCAGGGCTTTGTCAAGCCGGGCCTTAAAAACCTCCAAGGAAGGAGACTC
>NC_048299.1:269230355-269450483 GCF_013100865.1 Trachemys scripta elegans | reverse complement strand
GCTTATGCTCCCAGTACTTCTGTTAGTCTCAAAGGTGCCACAGGACCCTCTGTTGCTTTTTAGTGATATGTATTGATTGACCAAGAGATGTGAGAACATAAAATTCTACACTGAATGAACGAGCTCTTCTTAGTAATTAAGTTTGTCACATTGAAATAGGATTATCTAATATCTAAACTACCTTCCTTGGTAGGTTATTCCATTATTCCAAAGAAAGCTGGAGATATAATAGAGGAAAATAAGGTCAAAGTGTGCTATTTTAGAAAGTAATGAGATAAGATTTATACTGCAAATACTGAACCTATAAAAGGGTCTAAAATTCTGCTTCAATGTAGTTTCAATTTTTTGTTTTTGACAAAAAAAAATATGCGCAATCAAATCCTTGCAGAAAGATCAAAAATATGGACATAAATTATAAAAATATTCCCAGTCCAAATATTTTTAAAATATAGTGATGCTACGGTCACTATTCACAAGGGTTCTTCTGTGTAGAAGTCTGTGTAGATTTAGATAAAGTCATAATAAGAACTATTAACTAAAATTGGCCTGAAGTGTGTAAGGGCTGCAGTTTTCATTTGATTGGTTCAAAAATTGCATATGGATTAACATCAGACTTTTTATGCAACCTTAACTCTTACACTGAAACTATTTTTTTAAAAGCTATTTTGAGGATATGGACAAAATCATGTTAATGTAGTAAGTGTTTGACCCAGAAAGTTATGAACTTTCAGAGAAGACAGCTTCAACATACCCCCACTCTATTGTGCCTAGATATGGCAGCAGCTGTAAGAGTCAGCCTTGCTCACTAATTTTGGATCTCTGTAATTATTCTGGCCAAGGCAGATAGAAGTCTCAGCTGAACTTTGTAACGTGTACAAGTCTTATGGGGCCTTTTGGCTAAATCTTAAACTAAGTCTTGAATTTGTTCCAGCAAACTTTACATGTGCAAATGCAGGTTTTGTATATGCAAATGAAGAGGCCTCCTAATGTTACTATGTTAAACAGTAACTATGTATGCATTATTTAAAAATATATAGCTCCATTTATACTACAAATTGCAAATTAAAGGCACCAAATTGCTGAAAGCTCCAGGAGCCATTTATTAATCAATTAACCTGGAATTTAAATGTTTCTTATGGGCTTAGTATCTAGAACTACCATTCAAAGTAGGAAATAAACCCCTCAAAAGTTAAAAGTTTCTGTCCTAGTTTCTGTCATTTTTTTTTTTTATAGCACAGCACATAAATCTGGGTGAATTATTTTTTAACCTAGTATCTGACTAACCTCATTAGAAACAGTAATCCACAGCAAACATGCACACAAGCAGTAGATTCAAGCTCTGTAAATACATTTTTAAGGGATTTGACTTTCCCCTTCACCAGTATTCAACATGTTTCTTGTGCAGAAATGTTCATTTTGGTTCACCAAGACATCCTGTACCAATTTTTTTTCCTATCAAACTATTCTCCACGAAGTTGTTCTCAGAAAAATTATAGATTGGGACCTCTCTGATAGAATCTGTCAACATGACTTTCTATCAGGATTGAAGTTCTCTGTGGGGGACTGATGGCATAAAATTATACTCATTTCCTTCTACGTTCCTCTATTAGATCAGCAACTCCTTTACCTAGTTAGCTGAAATTGATATTTCAAAGTTAATTCTTAATCTGAAGAATAGAAAGAATCCAACAACAGCTAGGGGAACAATGGGACAGTTCAATATATTAAGCTTTACATGTCAGACTGCCTGAAAAAAGGTACTTTTCTTTTTGGCAGACTCTTAAAGTAACTTCAGAATTCAAAACAATCAGTGCCCTTAGTGATTATTTAAGGATTAACCCAGAGCCTCGCTAAGTCATTGGCAGTCTTTCCATTGGTTTCAATGGGTTTTGAATTAGGCCCTTGAAATGCTTTTCTCTGGTACATCATTGATCAGAGAGTTTAAAATATATGAATAGGTACATACCAAAGCATCAACAGATTTAGGTTTTTGTTCTCTTGGCTCCCCAAGACGTTTAGCGTTTCCTGACAAGAGAAAAGATCTGTTTACTAAATACAGAAGAAGACTTTAAAATATAAACTACAAACAAACAATTCAAATTAAACTATAATTAAAAAGACAAACTGAATCTTCAAGGAAAAGCTTTTGAAAACATTTGTAATGTTTAAGCACTGTTCTCAGTTACTAGAATTTATGGAAAAATAAGGTATTACAAACTACTAGTTATGAGGTTTTACATTTGTTTAATAGGGAATAGTTTGTCCAAATTAAACTGACTGAGCTAAGGCTTTTTAGATTACTAAAACAAATTAAACTTTTTAAAATGAGAATTTAGGTGAGCTTAAAGCCTTTCTAAAATCTAAACTGAAACTTTCTAATTTGTATCCTCCCTGATTTTATTGGTTATATTAAGATAAATTAAGTGAGATTAAAATCTTATTTGATTTATTTACCTTTGCAAATGAAGACCGTTTTAAGGGTTACACATCCTCTGCCTCTGACGAAAGCGACCTCAATTAGTCAAGTCAGAAAGTCTTTAAAAGCTTTGTGTTTATTGCTTCCAGCACGGAGCGAGGTGGTCATTAAGGTACCAAAATTCTCATAAAAATTCCAAAGTTGCACTAGTGAAAAAATGCTCAACAAGATGAAAACTAGTCACATCTTTTTCAGAAAATTCATTAGCTATTTTAAACCATTTTTAACCAAGATTATTTGTTTTATATGTGGCATTCAAGCAGATCCATACCATTTGGATATTTAACCAGCATTTAAATCTATCGTGAGTATATAAATGTACATTTAGGTTTATACCATTTTTTTAAAAAAAAGCTGTACAGTGTTTAGTATGAGCGTTTTATGTTGATCATTGTTAGATGAATTTCTCCCTGTTTACTACTATTTATGAAGGTTTATTATAAAATAAACTAAAGCATAAAATTACTCTCACACACACTGATTTTCTTTCAAAAGTTTATTTAGTATCAAGCAAGAGTAAATTTTGCTTAACACTACAGAACATTTCAAGACTTGAGTTACAAAATACCACATTATTTGCATTTGTAATTTGCTTCCCTTTTTACGCATGTTTGCAAGAGAAAAAACTAGCAAAATGGTTGAAAAATAAAACTAAAAGAACTAAATTGCTGAAAAACCTTTAAAATAAAAGGTTACGCTTATGTTAAAAGAATGGATTAACATATTTAGTAAACCTAGTTTTTGTTTAACACTAGTTAATCAGAGGTTATTTTTTTTGATCACCTATTTTTCAAATACAGTCTGGAAATAACAAAGATCCTTGTTTTACATATCTTTCTGTCCAGGTTGTTCTTTCAACAAAATAGTTTAAGTTCAGTCCAGCCGTTCAATTTTTAAGCACTTTGATTTACTAAAAAGGGATTGTTTATAGAAAAAAATTACTTGGAACAGTATACAGGACTGGTGGAGATTGGATATTTCACAACATCAGACAGTACAATCAGTATCTGGCATATGGCTGATCTCTGTAGATTCCCTTTGATGTCCTTGCTGAAGGTGCCTTGTGTCTTGAGTTGGTCCATTCTTCTTGCCCTGAAACAAAGAAAAGCAATTATAATTAGACCTTTCCTAATGATCATTGTGGCAGTGTTTGTTTTTACTTATAATTTTTTTAGTTTAATTTTGGAGTTCAGTGCTTTTGCACTGACAGTTGTAGCGAATGAAGTCTAATATTTAACCAAAGAACTGGTGAACTTCCCCATACTGCTCTTCCACCATGCCTCAGTTCTGACTGGGATTAGCTGGGGGTGAGAATGTGTTTAGGCACCTATGATATTCAGTATGGCCTCTAATGAGGCTGCAAAGAAGAGTGCAACTTTGGTGATAGATTGTGTTGTGGGTACTTATCCTAACAGGACCTGGAGTAAGAACATGACATTCTATGTAGGCTACTGAACAGCTACAAATCTCTCCTCCCCTCCAACTTCTTTTGGTCACTACCAATTTAGGATTACTTTGAATTAGAAAGCTACAAGTGAAAAGTTTCATAATTCCACTATGAACACCTGTGGCTTCCCTTCTGAAAACACAACCTAACACAGCATTTCAGATAACAGTGGATTTCACAGAAACAAATACATTTCCTGTAAAGCGCAAGATCTACAGAGCTGGATTTTTTTTTTAATAATCTTCAAAGAGCAAAGGAAATTGCTTGCCTCGCTTGTAACAACAAAATGAATAAACACACAAATAAAGATTTTCACAACACACACTGAACTGTATTATTAACAATAATAATGGACTGAATCAGAGTTCTAATGTGTTAGACATAGAAACACATAGGAAGACAGGGTCCCTCCCCAAGGTGCTAACAATCTTACTGCAAATCTCGAAATATGATGAGGTACAATTAGCATTTTGTACTAAACTTCTGGTAAACAAGTTTGCCCTGACAAATAACAAGCTATCAGTTTTAAGTAACAAAAGATTTAATGAGAAAATTTTAATTTTTTTACCTTAAATATTGTAATGCTACAAAATGTTACATCTTGTGTCCTGCATTAGGCAGGTTGTAAGCTTTATCGCTATCGATTTTTCCCTTAGTGAGATACTCTGAGAAATCAGACCCCTACTGTCAAACAGTTAACTTTAATGCTGAAATATACAATGATTTAAGCAATGCAGTCCACAGAGACCAATTTAAAGAACTGTGAGGGGCAAAAATTGCTTGAAGTGACCTCCTCTTTTGATGCACTCATCTAATCAATTACTTTCCCTCAAGTTACTTGCATCAATTCCCGTAGATGACATGTGGCAAACCTATATGTTCAAAGTGTTTCTTATGACAAACAAATCTTAACTGAGGTCATCATTGCTTCAGGGAGGAGACATCGTAAAATGCACTTCAAAAGATACACCAGGAAATGGTTTTCAGTTATGTTCTAAAAAATGTCATAACATCCATTAACCACAGTCATGATTCACTTGCACCAGTCACTGGCAATTCATGAGTTTTTGAGCTTCCTGACTGATCGAAAACTGCATTTCTCTGATCTCTAGCCAGAGGTATGAAGTAAAGGTGCCTTTTAACATGCTTTATGCTTCTAATCCATAACAGATTCCTTTAATTAAACCTGTCACTGCTGCACTTCTGATTTGAAAAAATTAATCCTATCGTGGCATATGCTTTTTGCTTTATTATGTGTTGTCTTGCCTTCATACAAGTACTCCAGTACCCTTGTGTCTATTACATACCTAAAATACTTTATAGCTTTTATATAATTACTACCTGCTTGAGTTTACAGAACTGGAGCTTGGAAATTAATTTATACACCAAAAGACCATAAACTTAAGTGTGCAATGTGCTCAATTCAGCCCTGATTCAGCAAAGAATTTAAGCATATGCTCAAGTCCCACTGACTTCAATGAGTCTTAAGCACATGCTTTACATTAAGCATATGCTTAGGTACTCTGCTGAATTGAGGTTTTATGGCCCAATTCTTTGCCATCCTTACTCACACTAAATATTATTGTACGCTGAAAATAATCCCATTGATTTGGGGGAATGTAATAAATAGGAGTAAGGGTGGAAAATCTAGCCCTTAGTGCTTATTTTTACTGTTATATGGCAAAGATAGCAAACAAAATTACAAAAAACAACACCCCCCCCCGAAACAAACCAACAAATATGTCTCAGTAACCATAAATCTTCAATGTCTATAACAATGGGACTCCAGACCAGCACAAGAGTTGATGCAAGTGGATCCCGATGCAGGATTGCAGCATTCTTCATAAACATTTTTTTTTGGTTTAAATTGTTTTTTTTTTTAAATTCTTTAAAATACACTGATAATTCCATTTACAAAGCTACTCACCATAAGAATCATATGTTTCCTCACTAAGTCCATGTCCATAATCATAGTAATCTGTTCCACTGTATGAAAAAAAAGACAGACAACGTAAGTAATGCCGTTAGAAATGTAGTGTTAAGCAACATGTCTTAAATCATGATGGACTAGATTCACAAGGGACTTAGGCACTTTGCCTTTTTAGGTGCCAAAGTCCCTCATTTAGGTGGCAGTGACATTCAAAAAACCATTGTTTAGCTGCCACCTGATGCTGTCGGTGCCTAAGTTTCTGCCAGAAGGCATGCAAAATCATCTAAATCTTGACACTGCACAGCTGCTCGGTGCCCTAGCTTATTTTACAGGGACAACATCCCACAATGTTTTTATGGTCCATACGTTCATAACTATGTATAACCTTTTGTATGATTATTGCTTTAAAAAATATTTTACATGTGATCAAATGCCTACGGCAGGGGTAGGCAATCTATGGCACATGTGCCGAAGGCGGCACGCGAGCTGATTTTCAGTGGCACTCACATTGCCCGGGTCCTGGCCACTGGTCTGGGGGGCTCTGCATTTTAATTTAATTTTAAATGAAGCTTCTTAAACATTTAAGAAACCTTATTTACTTTGCATACAAAAATAGTTTAGTTATTTGTCATAGACTTATAGAAAGAGACCTAAAAATGTTAAAATGTATTACTGGCACACGAAACCTTAAATCAGAGTGAATAAATGAAGACTCAGCACACCACTTCTGAAAGGTTACTGACCCCTGGCCTATGGGATGTTTGCAGGACACTAAGCAACAAATAAGAAACACCATTTAAAATACAAAATGGGTATCCAGTAGCCAGATAAATCCAGAGCCAGTGTGGAACACATGGCTATTTGGAAAGTAACTAAATTACAAACTGCTACAACCAAAGCCTTGTCTTCACTAGGAAAAAAGGCTGTGTTCTTATCTTATGTTGGCTAACAAGTGCTAACTAACACAAAGTAAAATCCAAGTCAAGACAACGCAATTTGTAGTTTTAACAGGAGTTCGCAGGTAGAGGTAAACGCCAGGCTCTCACATAATCTTTTTATGTACAGAGTAAACAATACATGTATTGCAGTTGCATTTAACTTGCAGAAAGAACTACAGAGCTGAGACAGGTAATGAAATAGAGTTGTCAAATTTGGAAAATACCTGGGCCAAAAGTGTAAAAATTCTGACATGCAAATACAAAACAATAAGAGCAGTGAATGAGTCTCTGTTATTGCCAGTCTAAAGCTGCCTGAACTAAAAATTCTACTAGTGTCTGCACTGTAAAATTCTGAAGACCTATATAAGAGCTAAAATTCTCATCTATGGTTTGTCAGCCCACGTGATACAGACCTGTATATTAAGGACAAAAATGTGAAGCATACAAAGTAGTATAAATTTGTCCTGCAACAGTTCAGTGATAAAACAATCTTAGTTTTGACAATCAAGAACTTTAAATTGACATTCTCTATCATTTCACACAGCATCAGATTATTTATTGTAAGACTGTCATCAAGTCTAGAGGTCTATAGCAGCTGAGCCCCATCCCTGTGCCTGTCAATCCTGTCAGAATTACTTTTGCAGTGTTTCATTTCACAGACCTAAAATGTCTATTAAACAAAAAATGACTCACATTTTATGGCATGTAAACTGCAAAACCAATAAACACTGGAAGGGAGAAAATCACTTATTTGCATTATAAGTACATCAAAATTTAACTTTATTACCTGACAGACTGTTCAGCATTAATAATCAGGTCAAATAATAATGTAAAGTGCTCAAAGTTGCTTAAGGAAGTGCAATGCTCTCTCTCTCTTCCCTGCACCCTCTCCTCTCAGGCTCTATAACAAAGTAATGCTGCTAAGCCCTTGCAGGACTGACTTCTGTCTGAACTTGAGAGTCTATAAACAAATATGAAATTTTACACAAGAGGGCAATGGAATGTTTGTAACACAGTGAACATATTTTGTGTAAATGGTTGTAGGGAGGACTGAGGAAAGGAGCAAATATAAAAAATGGTAAGACTACCTATATATCACAGGCCTTCCTATAATTGGAGCCACGTGAAATTCTTTTATTTTTAGAATTTTTTCATTTTATTTTTTGGGAATTTCGCGTTATTTTGTTTTATCCCCAAGCCCTCACGATCCGCCCCCCCTTGCCCTCTGTTGTAATAACTGGGCCTACTCATTTACACGCATTGTAAACTTAATTGTAAGACATGACAGTTTATAAAATGTCATGTTAACTTATAACGACAAATGGAAAAAAGGTGCAAAAGGGACACAAAAAGACTAAATTAGTCCAAACAAAAAGGACTATTGACATAACTCAAGGACTGAGTTAACATCATGTCTGGTAAACAAGAGAAGTCTTGGGACCAGAAATCAATGAACAATATGAGGTCTAATTAATGAACAAAATAATGAGAGAATGGGCTATTCCACCTATCACTCCATTTGTTTTTTGTTAAAAGAAAAATACTTTTTGGGGAAAATTAAGGGAAGAACAGAAGCAAATGCTGGCTGACTGAAGAACTAGAAAAGGGGAAGGAGGGAGCTTCACCATGACAACTGTCACTCCCACAGTTTCATTGGACCCCTGACCTTCTTTGTCCTAATCCTGAGAAATGTCCTGACCAGGCTGGGCCAGAGAGAGGGAGCCAAATTTCATTGTCACTCCACTGGCTCCGGCAAAGTCTCCAAACACCACCTGGGAAGTGAGACTTTGCCATCCCCCTCTCCATGTGTCCTTTTTCCTTCCCCACCTTATTTCTTTTCTTTCCTATCTCTCCTTTTCCTTGTGTCTAAGAGGAGTCTGGCTTAGCTGGCCAAGACTGTATATTTTGCAACACTGCTGTGAGCCTTTGACCAGAAAAAGGCAGCTAAATGCAATTCCCTGAACAGCCCAACATTGGTACGAGTTTGCCAGGTCTCAATATGGCTAATAAGATCACATGCTGTGCCCGTGTTTCTCCAGCAGTGAGGCTGCAAGTGAGTCAGCTCCAGAGACAGAGGCTGCATTTTCTGTCTTTGCTGTTCTCTTCTTTCCCCTCTTGCGTGTGTTTGTCTTGCTTTGTCTTCTAGAAAACAGGACTGGACTTCAAATAACAACAACAACGATAGCTCCAGCCCATTTCAACTAACTTTTTCTCATTTCCCTAGAAAGGACAGTTATTGCCATTTTAAATACCACCGAAAAGACTGCAATATGGGATAGGGTGAGGGGAGGGTTTCCTTTTAAAAACTCTTTCCAGCTAAAGGGAAAGGGAACACGAGTTGTTGTTAGAATAAAATTTACTTAATACTCTATATGTTAAATGCTTTAACTGTTTTTCTCTCTTTTCTGTATCTTTAATTAAAGAGTAAAAGGAATTTTAATGGTGTGTTTGTCAATGGTTCTAAGCAGGCTGAGGGCTCTGTATACAAAATCCTGAATCTTGTTTAACACTGTTAATGTTGGACATTGACAGGGTCATGGTAACACCTTTGACTCCTTGGGCCTCTTTATAACATCTACATAAGAAGTGGGCTGTAGTCCACGAAAGCTTATGCTCTAATAAATTTGTTAGTCTCTAAGGTGCCACAAGTACTCCTGTTCTTTTTGCGGATACAGACTAACACAGCTGCTACTCTGAAACCTACATTAATATAATACCTCTCCCCCCAACAACCTTGACTCCACCTGCCCCCCCAACCCTTGCCCCTCTGAGCCTTAGACATCCCTCCCCCGCCTGCCTCGACTCCTCCAACCTCTGCCTGAGGTCCAGGCACCATCGTCTCAATACCCAACTCCTCTGCAGTGATGCCTAGTGCCCAGCCAGGACTCATCACTCCATCCCATGGAAGGAGGGGAAAATGCAGTGCCACGACTCCCTTGATGGTCGTGCTCAGGAGAGGTTGAGCCCCCGCTCTCCCTAGCTCCCTCACCACAATGGCTGCCTCACTCAGGTGTCTGTCTCTCTCCTGCACTCTTCATGCGGCTGCCAAATCCTCCTGCCAGCCCTGCCTCAGTACGCACAGTACACATGCACCATGAATGCATGTGAATGCATGTGATCCCGGCAGGCCCTTCCCCAGGCTGGTGCACTCCGTAAAGTGATATATTAGCTCACTGTTTGTACCTGTGGGTGTTGACACTGGCCACTGAATCTCCCACGGTTAATAAGAAGCTTTGTCTTTTTGTTTTCATTTTATATGTATTTTTTTTGTTTTATTTCTGGTTATTGTGTATTTGAGAAAAATATGGGGCTCTACCTCTATAACTGTAGACTCTAAGCAATGCTTGAATTCAAAAGCTAACACCCCATATTTTCTTGGATTAATTAGTATATATCCATCCTCTTTGGAAGCATCTCATATAAAATATGAAGGTACTAAAATCACCTACAGAAGATCTGTCTCATCCAGGAGCGAAAGATTTAGTTTTTGATAACTTTCCTTTTATAGATATTTACTTATAGATCAGGGGTCGGCAACCTACGGCACGCGTGCCAAAGTTGGCATGCGAGCCGATTTTTCCTGGCATGCGGCGTGGGCTGCCGGCTTCTGCCAGCTAGGGTCCCGCCACGGGTTCAACTCAGCACCTACTGCTGGCCTGGGGTTCCTTCCCCCAGGCTAGCAGCGGGCTGAGATCCCAGCTGGCAGGACCCTGCAGCCGAAACCCCAGAGCAGGGGTCGGGCTGAGCTGCTCAGCCCGCCCCGCTCTGGAGTTCCCGCTGCTGGCTCCTGCCAGCGGGGTCCCCGCGGGTCCAACTCAGCACCCGCTGCTGGCCTGGGGGGAAGGAACCCCAGGCTGGCAGCGGACTGAGATCCCAGCTGGCAGGAGCTGGGGGCAGAAATCCCACAGTGGCCGCAGGCCGAGCCAGTCGCTGCTCTGGGGTTCTGGCTGCTGGCTCCTCTCCAGCAGGGGTCTCTACCGCGCAGCTCCACTCACCTTGCTTCCAGTTGGAGGCTCCCTTGCAGACAGGGTCCAGGCCTCCAGCCCTGCTCAGGCCTACCAGCCACCTAACTCCACTCATATCAGCTTCCAATCTTGGTTTCCAGCCCTTGCTCAGCCTGCTTTCGGGCCTGGAGTCCCAGCAGGCCACCCTGGGCTCTGCTCCTGGCCTTGGCTCAGTCCTCTTCAGCCTCCCTGCTGTGGCCCACTGTCCTGGCTGGGACAATGAGGGTTGCATGCCAGGCCAGAGGGGGTGCAGCTCAGCACCCCATCTTAAAATTGCTTATCTTAGACCACACTGCCTTGGACCTTGTGCCTGCCTTCTATTGCCATTTTTTTCCCCCCTGAGAGTTGAAGGAAATATTTGACAAAATGGCAGCTCCTAAGAAAGCAAAGCTAGATGTCCTATCATTTCAGCCTGCTTGGACAGATGCATTTGGATTTATTGAAAAGAAGGACTGTGCTATTTGTGCTTTCTGTTATGAAGGTGTTGTCTGTCGCACATCAAGTGTTCGATGACATTTTGAAACGAAGCACGGGAAAACCTTTCTTATGAAGCAGACAAGACTGAATCAATCAAAAAGGCAGTAGCAGCCTATGAGAAGCAAAGCAGTGTTTTTAAAAGCTTAAGTGTAAGTAAAAATCAAGCTACAGAGGGAAGTTACAAGATTGCACAGTGCATTGCAAAAAACGGAAAGCCGTTTACAGATGGGGAATATATAAAAGAAGTTTTTCTCAGCAGTTCAGAGATTTTGTTCAATGATTTGCCAAATAAAGATACAATCACATCTAGAATAAAAGAACTGCCCGTCTCTGTCAGAACAGTTGAGATACGCATAAGTGAAATGGCAGTAAACATTAAGGAAAAGCAGACGACTGCATTGAAAGACACAGCAGTGTTTAGTGTTGCAGTTGATGAGAGCGTAGATATAAACGACGTTCCACGTTTGGCAATTGTTGCAAGATACTGTGCTTCCAATGAAATCCAAGAGGAACTTTGTGGCCTAAAACCCCTGCATGGCACAACAAAGGGGGAAGATATACTGGAAAGTTTTGTAAATCATTTTGAAGAATGAGGAGTTGACATCAGAAAAATATTTTGTGTGACAACAGATGGTGCTCCTGCCATGGTTGGAAAACAGAAGGGATTTGTAAAGTTACTTGAAGATCAAATTGGCCATCCGACAGTCAAATTTCACTGTATCATCCATTAAGAAAACCTGTGTGCAAAAATTTCTAATTTAGAGCTTAATAATGTGATGAATACAGTGGTGTGAATTGTGAATTTCCTTGTTGCTCGATCTGCTTTGACTCACAGACAATTTCAAGCACTGCTAGAAGAGATGGACAGTGCTTATAACGACATCCCACTTCACAGCAACATTCGGTGGCAAGGTTTTGGTGCGCTTTGTAAACAGTTTTGAGGCAATCAAGGTCTTGTTGTCGGAAAAAGAACAAAACTACCCCGAACTGGATGATGACAAATGGCTGTGTAAGCTCATGTTCCTAACTGATATCACTGCTCACCTGAACGAACTCAACCCCTGTCTCCAGGGCGCAGGGCAAACAGTTCTGGATCTTTATGAAGCCTGGACAGCATTTGTTGTGAAACTAGCAGTTTTTTCTAGGGTTATTCAAACTTCTACTTTCTGCTACTTCCAACACATAAAAGAGCTATCGACACATTGCACTGTCAGTGTCGATGAGATTGGAAAGTACATGCAAGAACTGGAATCAGAATTTTCTGACAGATTTCAAGATTTCCAGCAATTTGGCCCAATGCTTTCTTTTTTAATTAAACCTGAAAAGTTCAACGAAAGTGACTTGGATTTGTCTGTATTTCGGTGGATGGGTGTTGAAGATTTCGAAATGCAACTCATTCAGTTAAAAAGCTCAGAATTGTGGACATCAAAGTTTGTGGATCGCGGAGCGCACTTGAAGCTACCGAGAGAGATCATGGGGCCTCTATTCTGACCTGCTGGGCGTCCCTGCCAGTGAAATTTAACTGTTTGAAGAAAATTGCATTTGCAATGCTTTCAACATTTGGATCCACATACCTGTGTGAACAGGTATTTTCACACATGAAATCTGTCCTCTGTCCCTCTCAGAGTCGGTTAACAACTGATCACTCAGAAGCCCGTGTGCAGCTTAAAGTATCCAAATATGTGCCAGACATTGGAAAACTCAGCAAGGAAAAGCAAGGGCCAGGATCACACTAAACTGATAAAATCTGCATTTTAATTTAATTTTAAATAAAGCTTCTGAAACATTTTGAAAACCTTGTTTACTTTACATATAACAGTAGTTTGGTTATATATTATAGACTTATAGAGAGACCTTCTAAAAAGCGTTAAAATGTATTACCGGCACACAAAGCCTTAAATTCGAGTGTATAAATGAAGATTCGGCACACCACTGCTGAAAGGTTGCCGACCCGTTATAGATATTTACTATTGACAGAGCTGAGCACATTTCACAGAGTCTGCTCTATTATAACTTAAGGTTCCTTTCAAATTAAATGTTTTAATTCATTAGCTGAAACAATCAAGTAATTTCTGTTTTTATGGCCATCACATTCCTCACAACGGTATAATTTACACCTATGCAGAGGACCCATGGTATGCCTGTTATGCGAATAAAGGGACCTTTGGTTTCCAAAACTCTCAAACACTTTCAAAAGCATTAAAATATAAAATAATTAACTAAATAAAAAGTTTAATTCTCTGAATTTGTAAACAACCTGGATGCACATCTTTTTCACATGTTAGAGCAACAAGTGCATCAGCATTTAAAGATGCTGGTCAAAGATTGCCTAAAGTTTGTATTTGTTTTTAAATGGTCTAAATCAAGAGCATTGGAATGGGAGGGGGAAATCTGAAACCCGCTTTGTCAATATTTCAGTATTGCTGAATAATTTTTAAAATACGAAAATTTTCTTTCCTGACAATTTTCTTTCTGAGATTTTCTATGCTGCCCAGATGTCTGAGAATAGCTCCTTCCTACCAGCAGATGGAGACAGTACTCTGAAACTTTTTTGGTGATGTCTGCTCTGATTATGAATAGGGCCCTACCAAATTCTCGGCCATGAAAAACATGTCACAGACTGTGAAATCTGGTCTCCCCCATGAAATCTGGTCTTTTGTGTGCTTTTACCCTATACTAGACAGATTTCACAGGGGAGGCCAGTGTTTCTCAAATTGGAACCTGACCTAAAAGGGGGTTGCAAGGTTATTTTAGGGGGGGGAGGGGCATGGTATTGCCACCCTTATTTCTGCGCTGCCTTCAGAGCCGGGCACCCAGCTCTGAAGGCAGCTCCCCACCAACAGCAGTGCAGAAGTTAGGGTGCCTTCAGAGCTGGGATCCAAGCCAGCAGCTGCTGCTCTCCAGCTCTGAAGGCAGCACTACTGCCAGCAGCAGCACAGAAGTAAGGGTAGCAGTTCTGCAATCCCCCCTACAATAACCTTGTGATACTTCCATAACTCCTTTTTGGGTCAGGACCCCTACAATTACAAGACTGTGAAATTTCAGATTTAAATAGTTGAAATCATGAAATTTATGATTTTTTAAAATCCTTGGACTGTGAAATTGACCAAAATGGACTGTGAATTTGGTAGGGCCCTATTTATAAATATATTGCTCACCCATGTTGGCTGAAGCTTTGAAAGCACTAAGGCCATATTTTCTCAACAATATGTAACTTCATGTAATTGGGGAAGGGATAGCTCAGTGGGTTAAGCATTGGCCTGCTAAACTCAGGGTTGTGAGCTCAATCCTTGAGGGGGCCATTTAGGGATCTGGGGCAAAAATCCGTCTGGGGATTGGTCCTGCTTTGAGCAGGGGGTTAGACTAGATGACCTCCTGAGGTCCCTTCTAACCTTGATATTCTATGAACTTTAATTCTGAATCTAGTCTGACTACCATTAGAATTTTAACTATCTACCAGATGCTTCTGTACATTCATATATCTAATATCTACATCTGTTTGTGTGTATGTAACTACCAGGATTTTGATAGTACAAGTATAGTATCTTAGGCTGAAGGGAAGGGAGAGCCTGAAATATAGTAAGGAAAATTAAATTATTAGGTAGGAAAAAAATCCCATTCTCTTTGATTTTCTGTGCCAACCTAAAAACTTGGAACCTCACAAAGCAGTATGTACACAACAGTATGAAGGGATTAGCATCCAACAATAGACTTCAGTATGCTGCTCCTAATTGCTGAGGTCTGGACATTAATCCTATAATGCTTAGAGAGAGTGTGAAGTGAGACCCAAGTAAGTAGTTTACATATTACCAAGAGGGTAGTGTCTAATTTCTCTGTTTAAGAAGTCACCACTGATCAAGGAGAGTGAGCTTTGAGAGATTCTGTCGCTTCCTTATCACCACACAAGTAAGCCACTTGGATGAACTGTTTTATCCAAGTAAACAACATGGTACATAATGTGGACCTACAATAGCCTGTCCTTTCCTGGTGCAGTGTGAAAAATGTGTCTCTAATGAACTGAATTTATAAGTGTATAAGATTGTGTAGAACAGGGCCTAAGTTCTCCAATTCTTTTTGCTGTGCAGACAGCTTCTAAAAATAAAACTTTGGTAGACCATAGCTACAGAGTGATTTTTCATTCAGATACAAACAACTGTTTAGTAAAAAGCAACAGAGGGTCCTGTGGCACCTTTAAGACTAACAGAGGTATTGAAGCATAAGCTTTCGTGGGTGAATGCCCACTTCATCAACAGTTGAGTAAGGGCTTTCAGCACCAAGCTCATGCCTCAAAGAGAAATGGCAGCTTGATTGCTGGCTTTAACCACAGCCTGTTATTGCTGGAGATGGCTGGATGTTCCCTAAGTGACAGTTATCTCCAGAAGAGTGGACTTATAAAGGGCTGGCATTCATTCCCAAGTCCAGCCCATCTTGTAAGGATATTTGCTATCTGGACAATCAGAGGATAAGTACATTTACATCAACACCAGACAGTGAACATATTCCATATTTTTGCATAGTGTACATGGGTGTACTCTAAAAATATACTATTGTTGATGAATTGGGATATAATGACCCTTTAAATGAAAGAATCCTCCAGGATCAGTATTACCACATATCAAGGTATTCCCTAACAGACCGTGTTACAGGGAGCATGATTGCTGAGGGAGAGGAAGTAGTCTCAGAATGGCAGTTCGCAGTTTGGGGAGAAACCCAGACTGTTAACTCTGAAAGGGCTGGTCACTGGAGTGCAAAGAGAAGAATATTCTGGAAGCCCTTTTTCCCAGTGAGTGCCTAGAGGTTGCTTTGAAGTGTAGTTCATAGGCAGCCAGTTGGTAGTTCTGGGCTAGTGCAAGGCATGGTGGAAGAAGTGACAAGTAATCCATTGTTTGTTGCTTTTGCTTGTTATTCTATGGTTGGTTTTTTACAGGCTTTGAGGCTGACTCCTTTGGGGAGAGGTCAGGATAGCTTTAGAAAGAGTAGTTGAGGAAAGCCAGTGGCAGGGAAATTTTAATTTGTTTTTGAAAAGAGCTTTATGGGTTATGTCCAGTAAATTCCTGCTCAAGGAGACATACCCACACTAGCAGTGACTGAGCTAACTTGCTGAAAATAGAGTGCAGCCACAGAAGTGCAAGTGGCTGGAAGAGCTAGCCACCTGAGTATGGGCCTAGCATCTTGGACAGGTATGTATCTGGGGGGCTACCACTGCCACTTGCACCACTGTGGCTACACTCAATTATTAGCACTTTAGCTTGATCAGAGTGGGTCTTGATCATAGGTATGTCTCCTTGAGCTGAAATGTATACCTCTATGCTGGAGTGTAGACATACTCTATGTATGTGGACTCTTTTGTTTGGCCTGCTACAGACTGATAGCACAGAACAAGTGAACTAGGGAACAAATGGCCTGTCAAAACAATTGTCTTATTTGTTCTGCCACCACTGTTACGACGATGTCTGACAAACCCTCTTCCCATGTCTTGCCCTCTCAATAGTTATGTCCTAAACCTAAAGTGAGTTAGATCTTCCTGTCTGAGTGGTCCTTATATTAAGAGATTTTCCCAGCAGTGAATTGTGAGAAATGTGTCCTGGATTTTCCTCTGGGGGAATCCTCACATCTCATTTACTGCCTTGAACATTCTAGGGTTGAGCTCCTTCTGGAGCTTCTTGTGTTCTTCTAGATCATCAGTGCCTCTTATGGACACTGCAACCAGACATGTATGTGGTAGTGTGTTCTGTCATAAAGGTAGGATCAGGCGGATGAGAGGTACCATTTTTTTATGTCTTCTGTGTTAAAGATATAATGTTTTCCATCTGCTGGAGTGAGAAATGACTGCCCAGGTTAAACCAACTCGCCTGTCATACAAACAAGATGACATCACTGAAAATATTTCAGCATATTGTCTTTATCTGCTGACAGAGATGAACTGTAGCCAAGCATGTGGACTGGTACAGATGATCAAAGATAGCTGTTGGTTCATGACTCATTAAAAATAGAGTTTAGATACTATTAACCCCCTCTCAATTCCCCCCCGCCATGTTGAAAAAAATTAAGGTTGCAAAGTCAAGCACTCAAAAATTTAGGAAATGTGAGAATTAAGGTTGTTTCTGGAAAACTTAGTTCAGGCCCATGTCCATATGCATTTTCATACTCTTGAATTACATGATCACATACTATTTTTACCACAGGACCCCGGCTTGCTTTCTTCAGTGACGATGATAGACCTGCTCTGGGACTGAATCGGACCTTGCAATGGAAATTTACTTTCCTTACTCTCATTCTTGGAAACAGCTGAACTCTTTTATCTGAAAATTTTCAAAATAATTTAGCCTGACACGCCCTCAGCATGGAAAATTTCAACCTAAACTGTTAAAGTTTGGCAGTGTCATAAGGAACTGAAAACAGGGTCTTATAATGCGAAGTGTCAGACAACCTTGGTGATAGGCAGTGCCACCAGTCCTGCCTTTTATAACCATTGTGGCCTTAACAGATTTATTGTTCAGCATAGTATATGAAGTCCAGGATTTTTAATACTCGACTATTAATTAGAGTCATCAGATGCTGCTATTAAAAATTTTGTGAGTCAAAATACACACAAAACACATCTAACAGTGTAGGCTGTTAGATCTTGAAGAAATGCTATATTGTTATTGGATGCAACTATTTTAGAAATTTTTGAATATAGCACTAAAATTTGTGCTCTCCCTTGGTTTCTGACTAGAGCCACAGAACTGCTGCCCTACAGTGATGCCCACAAATATTAGAAAGTGAACATTAAAAGGCTTTCATTTTTTTCTTCAGCCGCCGTAGATAAGGTGCTCCTACTTGGGAGTCTTATTTCCCACTGCAAAATATTAATGCTGTACAAAATGTTGAGAAGGGCAGCAGAAAGGACATGTGAAGTAGAGGTGATTGACACTAGTCCCTATCACACTGCCAGTAGGCAACTGGCTTTATAAGTGTCCCATGCTGCAGAGGAAGACATACCATGACCAAATTCTTCCCTCAGTAGCAGCCTTCTCTCCTACTGTGTGTGTCAGTCACAGGACATCTATACATGCTGGTGACCTGAGAAAGCTAAACCAGGAAGCAGGTAATGAGGAGCTACTGAATCGACAGCTAAGCATACAAGATCATTGTAAAGGCCGACCAAGCTATCAATATTTTTGCTTATAGCAATCTGCCATTCTGGTTCCATTAGACTCTGAAGAGACACAACTAAAATAGGTCATTTGTTCTAAAGGGTAATAATGGCTGACACTGCTCTGTTATCCACACATAGCTTCTGATAATACATGTGTTATGTGGGCAGTGCAGGATGGTGGGTTTTGCCATTTACCCATCTTTGCATGTTATCTAAAATTGATTGTGAGGTTATTCCCACTTGCACAGCATCCATTTTGAATAGAATACTGACCAGGGCAATAGGAGCTGTGGCCACTTTAGCCCCCTTGTTATCACTATTTGGCATTGTACACGGTCTAAAAATTGCAGTTGCAGCTATTGGTGAGGCTTCCCTCCATTAAAATATTCCATAAACAGAAACTATGCCATCAAAATTGGTTAAGCATAACATGTACCCAATACAAATTCATAAAAGAAAGGAAATGCCAAGTTTTGGACACCACTTAGCTGTACCTAATGTGCATTGCATGAGTGATAAACCAAGGTTTGAACCTTGGACCTACAGCACAGACCTCTACCACTAGAGCTAACTTAAGGAGAAACTCGGTAGCCTGTTATTCTTTAGTGAGCCAGCCATTACAGAGGGACCGAACATGCACTTTTGCAATGAGTTACACTGTCATCTCACATGATCCATCTATTGTAAAGCGAATAAACCCCTTGAGGGCACTATGACACACTTCCCCTATTAGATGAATATAATGGTCTTCTCTGCACCCTCTGATCCCAGCTCAAAAGAGAGTAAATTTTGTGTGTATAAACTATATAATGTTTTTAACTCTCTCTCAACTCCCAGACTTTCAACCATTTGCCTAACAACCCATAAAAGACAATTTCCCAAAGACGACATAAACCAGCTCTGCCTCTGCTCATAAGTGAAGTTTCATTTTTTTTTTTTATAGCTATGGCAACTCCTCCAGCCCTTTCCAATTTGCTGTTTTTTTCCCTCCCAAATGAAAGTTTATTTGAATCACTGCATCTAAAAAGAGACTCGACTATTTCCGAAAAGAAAGTGTTCAAAAGGGTCAGAAAGTAAAACTGCAAAATTTCACCCAGCTCTAGTGAAAACCATCAACATGTTGAATGTGAATATGCAAACTACTTTATCTTTGAAAAAATGTGGTCTTGGTAGAAATTCTGGTGCATTTTTTGTGGCATTTAGAGATTGAACTGAACTTCTAGATTCAGCACTTTTTTCTTCCATAGGGCAGCATCTGGTGCTTGAAGTTGAGAAAGTTAAATTGCACACTTTACTTTTAATATAGTATCACTTTTTTGGGAACACACAAACTTTCAAAGAACAGGAATAGGCAGATGGCGCATTAAAGCCCGTTCTTATAACCATTATTTGTTATTCCTATAACAAGTCAACCAATCATTTTAACATCAAGCAGTACATTTTTGAAGAGATGTGCAGAGAGATTTAATCAAATCATTCCCTCTGATAGTGGGAGTTGTATAGTTCAATCTCTGCACAATGGTTTGAAAACTTACCCACAAACAACTGTCCAGGCGATCACAACCATAGTATCCAAAGTCCAGATCCACAAATGGAATTAGACTTTTAAGCCCTAGTAGTTTTAGGCACCACTGCAATCCAGAAAACTGCTTGGCTGCTGTGTAGCCCAGTAGACATGCAAATTCACTTGTGCCTAAATTTTCATTGTAAAAGTTCCCTTGTCACTTAAGTTTCTGCTTCTGGGCGTGCATGCTGCTGCCTCACTCTAGGCTTCTGGATGCCTTTCTCACACCTAAGCCCCGGCGCGATCCACAAATCAGGAAAAGACAGACATTCACCCATGTATCTTGCCTGAGAGGCCCAATTTGGTAGGCATGCTTACAGCCCCATTCAAAATCCAGGTGGAAATGCAGGTAATGGCACCTCCCTTATAAGTTTTAGCTGTGTGCTTAGGTCACTCACCCAGGCAGTGGGAGAGAGAGGTTCAATTCCCACTTCTGCCTGATAGGGAGAAAGGTTTTGAACACGGGGATCTCAGCTCTCAGGCGAGTGCCCAAACCACTGGGCAATGCCATATTCTGCCGTGGAGACCCTCAGTTTCTCCTGTTGAAGATATTCCCTTTTGGACAAAGAATTAGAGTCACTGGAGCAGAGACACTGGAACTCCCACCTGGGTGTCCTAACCCCAGTCTATACAGTCATTAATTCTCTCTCTCTCCCTGGCCCAATGACTAAGTATGCCCCGACTCAGGCACATAACTCCTTGATAGGGGTGTGGCTTAGGACACCCCTTCTGGTCAGCATCTCCTATTGGCTAGTTTAGGGATCACCCTGCCTAGTGTGCTGGCTTTTGTGGATCCCACCCTTATGTGCCTATTTCTTCTTTTCATTGTATAGGGAGCCTAGGCACCTAATCTAGCCTTTGTGGGTCCCATTATTGTTCCAGTGATTTTCTAGGCACTTAAGACCTTTTGTGGCTCCGGGCTCATGTGCCTAAAGAAAAGCTATACTCCAAGATTTCTCTCTTCAAAAAAGTGTCCTGTTACTTGTTGAACTGAAAATTACTTGCTCTAGATTCATCTTTGGCAGTTTTCTAAACTTCAGCTATCTTATCTTTTGTGTCAAAATGTTCTGCATTTAGTTCAAGTTGTTTATGTAACTAAAGATATTTTTAATCGACAGTGCTTTTTTAATTAGTTACTATTATAAATATCTGCAATGTATAAGTCTTGAAGATCTCACATTTTAAGATTACTAGCTTATTAACATCTTTCTTAAGTAGAGGTCACACTTCACCTATCCTTTCCTAATGATTTCAGCTCTCCAAAGGAGAAATTCTTATGTCCTATTGATTCTCTTCCACCTTACCTGCATGGTGATAATTCAGACAGAGGTTCTAAAAACTATATCTGGGCAAAACTGAAGAATTTGTGCAATATGAATGAGTTAAGTTTGCAATCAGAACTTTTTTTTGGCATTTCCTGAATACTTAAAATATGACCGTAATGTTCTTGTAATTGTATTATAATGATAGCAAATAAAAAAATCTATAGCAGTTCTCCAAACTGATTTATTTTATTTATTTTTAGATATATCCTAAAACAAAGTTCAGGGAGTATTACTTAAATCATTTATCGCATACAGGCTAGATTTTGTTTTTTTTCCAACAGTTGAATTTTCAGGCTTATAAAACAGTCTATTCAGTATCACTAATGCTAACTAAAAATACTCCTAATATTTATTTTATTTAGTAGCTCCCTGATTTGCACCTTGGACTACCATTTGTTTGATTATCCCTCATTCGCTTTCCCCTATTTTCTGAAATATCATATGGTATGTTAGCCTCAAGACTTCCATTATCATTAGTCTCTGCTAACTTCCTATGCAATAATTTGGAAGTTTATCCCTTTGTACCATTCCAACTGCTCTACATTTTATAATGTTTACTAAATTTGTAGACTAATCATTTTGCAAAGCATCAAACACTTTTCTTAACCTCAAATTATTTGCTAGATTTGGGGCAAAATTTTCAAAAGCACATAAGTTATTTACAAGCCTATGGCTAGATCCACAGAAAGGTATTTAGGTGCCTACTCCATCATCTAGGCACCACTGCCATTCTCAAAACCACAGTCCATCTGCCACTATTGTTGTATGTAAAGAAGATAAAGTTTTTAAAATGTTTAAGAAGCTCCATTTTAAATGAAATTAAAATGCAGAGCCCCCCGGACCGGTGGCCAGGACCCGGGAAGTGTGAGTGCCACTGAAAATCAGCTCGCATGCCATAGATTGCCTACCCCTGAGTTAGGACATGCTCCTGGGAAGTGGGAAACCCAAGTTCAAATCCCTGCTCTCCTTGATTTAGAACAAGGTCTTGGAATCCAGCTCTCAAACATCCAGGTGAATGCCCAAACCATCAGTTTATTGAGTATTCTGGAAGGTGGCCTCTCAATTCCCCCTGTTGAAACTGTTCCACTTTACATAAATCATTAACTATTCATTAGACTAAAAAGTGACTGACACTATAGCCTAGTGGTTAGGGTGTTCAGCAGAGATGTGGATTCAAGGCCCTGCTCCAAATCTGGCACAGCAAGGGTTTGAAATCAGGTCTTGCACATCTGAGATGAGAGTCCTAACCACTAGGCTATTGTCTATAATGGAAATGGGTGGGGAGGGGGATGTTTCTCTGCAAGAAAGGTCTGGGATTTTGGCTGCTAAGGCATGGGTTTTCTAAGCAACTCACCTGGCTTAGGTGCTTAACTCCAGGAAAGTGATTTCTTTCCTCTGCATTTCACTACTAGCTAGCTTGGACAGCTCCCCACTTAGTTTGTAAGGATCCTGTCCTTCAGTGCCTAACTCTCCTCATGCATTGTATGGGGAGCATGGATGCCTAACTTAGGGTTGAGGATTCCATTAGGTGGCAGCCTAGGGATTAGGTGATGCTACACCTAACTACCTTTGGGGATCTAGGCCCTAAATCCAATTGAAAGTCAACAGAACTTAGATTTCAAAGGCATGTCTGAATATTTTAATTTTTGTCATTATCTTCAAAGGTTATATGATTGAAACAAGTATCCTTATACTTTTTAAGTATAAAAGTTGTATGTGGAAGACAGCACTACATAAATAATAGCCTTTTTATAGACTAGACACAATAAGAATTAAGGGTACGTCTAAAGTTCAAGTTAGGGCTGTGGTATCAAGGTTGAGGAGACATATTTGTGCTAGCTCTCATTGAGCTAGTCAGCTAAAAATGTAGTATAGCCACAGTAATGCCCTTGAGTAAGTGCCTCTGGTGTCAGATGGGCACGAGTTAGGGTGGCTAGCACGTCTTGCAGCTATTAGCTCAACGAGAGCTAGAGCAAGTATTTGTCCTCGAGTTCAAAGTGCATACATACCCTTAAAAGCAAGTCACAAGACACAGCAGACTCATTTTCAATTAGAAGCTACAGTACTACCCATGAACATAAGAACGGCCATACTGGGTCAGACCAAAGGTCCATCCAGCCCAGTATCCTGTCTGCCGACAGTGACCAATGTCAGGTGTCCCAGAGGGAGTGAACCTAACAGGTAATGATCAAGTGATCGCTCTCCTGCCATCCATCTCCACTCTCTGACAAACAGAGGCTAGGACACCATTCCTTACCCATCCTGGCTAATAGCCATTAATGGACTTAACCTTTATGAATTTATCTAGTTCTCTTTTGAAGTCTGTTATAGTCCTAGCCTTCACAACCTCCTCAGGCAAAGAGTTCCACAGGTTGACTGTGCGCTGTGTGAAGAAGAACTTCCTTTTATTTGTTTTAAACCTGCTGCCCATTAATTTCATTTGGTGGCCCCTAATTCTTATATTATGAGAACAAGTAAATAACTTTTCCTTATTCACTTCTTCCACACCACTCATGATTTTATATACCTCTATCATATCCCCCCTTAGTCTCCTCTTTTCCAAGCTGAAAAGTCCTAGCCTCTAATCTCTCCTCATAGGGGACCCGTTCCAAAACCCTAATCATTTTAGTTGCCCTTCTCTGAACTTTTTCTAATGCCAGTATATCTTTTTTGAGATAAGGAGACCACATCTGTATGCAGTATTCAAGATGTGGGCGTACCATGGATTTATATAAGGGCAATAAGATATTCTCCGTCTTATTCTCTACGCTTTTTTGAATGATTCCTAACACCCTGTTTGCTTTTTTGACTGCCCCTTTACACTGGGTGGACATCTTCAGAGAACTATCCACGATGACTCCAAGATCTCTTTCCTGATTTGTTGTAGCTAAATTAGCCCCCATCATATTGTATGTATAGTTGGGGTTATTTTTTCCAATGTGCATTACTTTACATTTCTCCACATTAAATTTCATTTGCCGTTTTGTTGCTCAATCACTTAGTTTTGGGAGATCTTTTTGAAGTTCTTCAGTCTGCTTTGGTCTTAACTATCTTGAGCAGTTTGGTATCATTTGCAAACTTTGCCACCTCACTGTTTACCCCTTTCTCCAGATCATTTATGAATATGAATTGGATTGGTCCTAGGACTGACCCTTGGGGAACACCACTAGTTACCCCTCTCCGTTCTGAAAATTTACAATTTATTCCTACCCTTTGTTCCCTGTCTTTTAACCAGTTCTCAATCCATGAAAGGATCTTCCCTCTTATCCCATGACAACTTAATTTACGTAAGAGCCTTTGGAGAGGGACCTTGCAAAGGCTTTCTGTAAATCTAAGTACACTATGTCTACTGGATCCCCCATTTGTCCATTTTGTTGACCTCTTCAAAGAACTCCAATAGATTAGTAAGACATGATTTCCCTTTACAGAAACCATGTTGACTTTTGCCCAACAATTTATGTTCTTCTATTCTTTACTATTGTTTCAACTAATTTGCCTGGTACTGACGTTAGACTTACCAGTCTGTAATTGCAGGGATCACCTCTATTTCCCTTTTAAATATTGGCGTTAGATTAGCGATCTTCCAGTCATTGGGTACAGAAGCTGATTTAAAGGACAGTTTACAAACTATAGTTAATAGTTCCACAATTTAACATTTGAGTTCTTTCAGAACTCTTGGGTGAATGCCATCTGATCCAGGTGACTTGTTACTGTTAAGTTTATTAATTAATTCCAAAATCTCCTCTAGTGACACTTCAATCTGTGACAATTCCTCAGATTTGTCACCTACAAAGGATGGCTCAGGTTTGGAAATCTCCCTAACATCCTCAGCCGTGAAGACTGAAGCAAAGAATTCATTTAGTTTCTCCACAATTACTTTATTGTCTGTAAGTGCTCCTTTTGTATCTCGATCGTCCAGGGGCCCCACTGGTTGTTTAGCAGGCTTCCTGCTTCTGATGTACTTAAAAAACATTTTGTTATTACCTTTTGAGTTTTTGGCTAGCTGTTCTTCAAACTCCTTTTTGGCTTTTCTTATTATATTTTTACACTTAATTTGGCAGTGTTTATGCTCCTCTCTATTTACCTCACTAGGATTTGAGTTCTACTTTTTAAATATGCCTTTTTATCTCTCACTGCTTCTTTTACATGGTTGTTAAGCCACAGTGGCTCTATTTTAGTTCTTTTACTGTGTTTTTTAATTTGGGGGTATACATTTAAGTTGGGCCTCTATTATGGTGTCTTTGAAAAGTGTCCATGCAGCTTGCAGGGATTTCACTCTAGTCACTGTACCTTTTAATTTCTGTTTAACTAACCTCCTCCTTTTTGCATAGTTCCCCTTTCTGAAATTAAATGTCACAGTGTTGGGCTGTTGAGGTGTTCTTCCCATCACAGCAATGTTAAATGTGATTATATTATGGTCACTATTTCCAAGCGGTCCTGTTATAGTTACCTCTTGGACCAGCTCCTGCGCTCCACTCAGGACTAAATTGAGAATTGCCTCTCCCCTTGTGGATTCCTGTACCAGCTGCTCCAAGAAGCAGTCATTTAAAGTATCGAGAAATTTTGTCTCTGCATTTCGTCCTGAGGTGACATGTACCCGGTCAATATGGGGATAATTAAAATCCCCCACTATTATTGAGTTCTTTATTTTGATAGCGTCTCTAATCTCCCTTAGCATTTCATCGTCACTATCACTGTCCTGGTCGCGTGGTCGATAATAGATTTCTACTGTTATATTCTTATTAGAGCATGGAATTACTATCCATAGAGATTCTATGGAACATGTGGATTCATTTAAGATTTTTACTTCATTTGATTCTACATTATCTTTCACATATAGTGCCACTCCCTTCCCCCCCTCCCCCCCCCCCCCCGGCATGACCTGTTCTGTCCTGCTGATATATTTTGTTCCCCAGAATGATTGTGTCCCATTGATTGTCTCCACTCCACCAGGTTTCTATGATGCCTAATATATCAATATCCTCCTTTAAAATGAGGCACTCTAATTCACCCATCTTATTATTTAGACTTCTAGCATTTGTGTACAAACATTTTAAAAACTTGTCACTGTTTATTGGTCTGCCCTTTTCTGATGTGTCAGATTCTTTTTTATGTGAATGTTTCTCATCTGGTCTGGCCCAAACTTTATCCTCTTCCATCCTCTCTTCCTGACTAAAACCTAGAGAATCTCTATCAATATGCTCTCCTCTAAGAGAAGTCTCTGTCTGACCCACGTGCTCCTCTGCAGCAATCGGCTTTTCCCCATCATTTAGTTTAAAAACTGCTCTGCAACCTTTTTAATGTTAAGTGCCAGCAGTCTGGATCCACTTTGGTTTAGGTGGAGCCCATCCTTCCTGTATAGGCTCCCCCTATCCCAAAAGTTTCCCCAGTTCCTAATCAATCTAAACCCCTCCTCTCTACACCATAGTGTCATGCACGCATTGAGACTCTGAAGCTCTGCCTGCCTACCTGGCCCTGCATGTGGAACAGGAAGCATTTCTGAGAATGCTACCATAGAGGTCCTGGATTTCAATCTCTTTCCTAGCAGCCTAAATTTGGCCTCCAGAATGTCTCTCCTACCCTTCCCTATGTCATTGGTACCTACATGTACCACGACCACCGGCTCCTCCCCAAAACTACACACAAGTCTATCTGGATGCCTCGAGAGAGCTACAACCTTTGCACCAGGCAGGCAAGTCACCATACGGTTCTCCCAGACATCACAAACCCAGCTAGCTATGTTTCTAATGATCGAATCTCCCATTACTAACACCTGCCTTTTCTAATGACTGGAGTTCCCTCCCCCGGAGAGATAACCTCAGTGCGAGAGGATACCCCAACATCATCCGGAAGGAAGATCCCAACTATGGGAAGGTTTCCCTCTGCTTCTGTTGACTGCTCTTTTTCCCTGAGCCTTTCAATCTCCTTAACAGCACAGGGGCTGTCTGACTGGAGGTGGGACAAATCTACAGTGTCCTGGAAAGCCTCATCAACATACCTCTCTGCCTCCCTTAGTTCCTCCAGCTCTGCCACCCTGACCTCCAAAGCCCATATGTGGTATGCTTGTGATAATTCTTTTAGAGGGTTGCTTTGTAATAAATTATGTACTTCCAATAAATAAATGTGTCCCAGGTGCTCCGTAATCAACAATTTGCAAGATACTAGGCATTTAACCTATCACAGGAAATCAAACTGTTATAGATAGGATCGATTGATTCCTGAATATATCAGAGACTGAAACATATTCTGCTCCCAGCAGTAAAATGCAGAAAATTACACGTTGAAAAGCTGTAACAGACACTGTTTTGCATATAATCCATATTTATACACCCTGAAAATGCATGATTGCTAAGATGCCTAACAATGTAAATTTAAAACATTGAGCCCCACAAACAAAATATCAGCAATTAAATTTTAGTACAACTTTGAAATACCATCATCTGCAAATCAATGCATTAATGAAACTTTAAAATTAAAATTCCCATAATACAAAGACACTGCTGCTTACCAGCCTAAGAAACTTTTTTCTGATTGTATGCTTAGTGGCAGCTATGGATTCAAGTACAGAGTATGAGGAAAAAACTTCCTGACGTATATTAAGTTGTAAAATTGTTTCAAAGGACATTCCAATGGTTGAGGTGAAAACTATAGCTGGTCAGGAAAAAAACCTTTGATAGAATCGTTTTCTGAGGTAAAATGCAATTCCATTGAAATAAAAATGCCTTGGAAAGTCATGCCGATTTTACCAAAATTTCATTTAGGAAAAATAAAAGAAATTTCCCACAATGTCAAAACATCCCGTTTTGACACTGTCTAAATGAAACATTTTGATTTTTCATTTTGAAATGACTTTTCATTTCATTTTTTTTATATTTTGCATTGTATATTATAACACATTTTAAAAAGTCAAAATCAAATAAAAATGTTCCCATCATTCTTATACATTTTTTGAGTTGTCCTTAGAGGGGAATTTCAAAATTTTCGGGTTTCATTCCAATCTGAAATGAAGCAAATTTTTAAATCTTATAAACCTTAGTGAAATGGAATGTTCACCCTCTGAGCAGTTCATTAAGTATGGACATTTAAAAGTAGACTGAAAAGTACGGTAGTAAACATACCGGATGGTACGATCATTCAAAGGATGAATATAGGCAAACAATACAGGAACGCAGGGGCAAGATTAGAAAGGCAAAGGCACAAAATGAGCTCAAACGAACTACAGGAATAAAGGGAAACAAGAAGACTTTTTATCAATACATTAGAAGCAAGAGGAAGACCAAAGACAGGGTAGGCCCACTGCTCAGTGAAGAGGGAAAAACAGTAACAGGAAACTTGGAAATGGCAGAGATGCTTAATGACTTCTTTGTTTCGGTCTTCACTGAAAAGTCTGAAGAAATGCCTAACAGAGTGAATGCTAATGGGAAGGGGGTAGGTTTAGCAGATAAAATAAAAAAAGAACAAGTTAAAAATCACTTAGAAAAGTTAGATGCCTGCAAGTCACCAGGGCCTGATGAAATGCATCCTAGAATACTCAAGGAGCTAATAGAGGAGGTATCTGAGCCTCTAGCTATTATCTTTGGAAAATCATGGGAGACGGGAGAGATTCCAGAAGACTGGAAAAGGGCAAATTTAGTGCCCATCTATAAAAAGGGAAATAAAAACAACCCAGGAAACTACAGACCAGTTAGTTTAACTTCTGTGCCAGGGAAGATAATGGAGCAAGTAATTAAGGAAATCATCTGCAAACACTTGGAAGGTGGTAAGGTGATAGGGAATAGCCAGCATGGATTTGTAAAGAATAAATCGTGTCAAACCAAACTGATAGCTTTCTTTGGTAGGATAACGAGTCTTGTGGATAAGGGAGAAGCTGTGGATGTGGTATACCTAGACTTTAGTAAGGCATTTGATACAGTCTCGCATGATATTCTTATCGATAAACTAGGCAAATACAACTTAGATGGGGCTACTATAAGGTGGATGCATAACTGGCTGGATAACCGTACTCAGAGAGTTGTTATTAATGGTTATTAACAAGTGGGGTTCCGCAGGGGTCTGTTTTGGGACTAGCTCTGTTCAATATCTTCATTAACCACTTAGATATTGGCATAGAAAGTACGCTTATTAAGTTCGCGGATGATAACAAACTGGGAGGGGGGATTGCAACTGCTTTGGAGGACAGGGTCATAATTCAAAATGATCTGAACAAAGTGGAGAAATGGTCTGAGGTAAACAGGATGAAGTTTAACAAAGACAAATGCAGAAGTGCTCCATTTAGGAAGGAAAAATCAGTTTCACACATACAGAATGGGAAGAGATTGTCTAGGAAGGAGTACGGCAGAAAGGGATCTAGGGGTTATAGTGGACCACAAGCTAAATATGAGTCAACAGTGTGATGCTGTTGCAAAAAAAGCAAACGTGATTCTGGGATGTATTAACAGGTGTGTTGTAAGCAAGACAAGAGAAGTCATTCTTCCGCTCTACTCTGCACTGGTTAGACCTCAACTGGAGTACTGTGTCCAGTTCTGGGCACCGCATTTCAAGAAAGATGTGGAGAAATTGGAGAGGGTCCAGAGAAGAGCAACAAGAATGATTAAAGGTCTTGAGAACATGACCTGTGAAGGAAGGCTGAAAGAATTGGGTTTGTTTAGTTTGGAAAAGAGAAGACTGAGAGGGGACTTGATAGCAGTTTCAGGTATCTAAAAAGGTGTCATGAGGAGGAGGGAGAAAACTTGTTCACCTTAGCCTCTAAGGATAGAACCAGAAGCAATGGGTTTAAACTGCAGCAAGGGAGGTCTAGGTTGGACATTAGGAAAAAGTTCCTAACTGTCAGGGTGGTTAAACACTGGAATAAATTGCCTAGGGAGGTTGTGGAATCTCCATCTCTGGAGATATTTAAGAGTAGGTTAGATAAATGTCTATCAGGGATGGTCTAGACAGTATTTGGTCCTGCCATGCGGGCAGGGGACTGGACTCGATGATCTCTCGAGGTCCCTTCCAGTCTTAGAATCTATGAATCTATGAATCCTATATCAGCAGGGAAATGAAAAGGATGATTTACATTTCTAATATCTAAATCTACTAGACGAAGATGGGGGGGGAGGGAGGGAAGAGGGACAATCTCTACTGCTTAAGGCAAGGATGCTCAAACATTTTCATTGCATGGACTATATTACTTTACTTTTCAATTTAAGCAAATGCTGTAGTTGCTATATGCATGCTAAGTGGTCACAAACTGAATGGAAGGAGGTCTGCAAGACTGTGATTTGGTGGTGGTGGGAATGTGGTCTGCCAGACTCTCTCTATAAAGATGTGGACCACACTATAAAATCATCACTGATAAAGTTGGCAGGGAACACAAAAATTAGGGGAGTGGTAAAAAAGGAAGAAGAAGAAATAATGATTCAGAGCGATATGGACTGCTTGGTAAACTGGGCTGAAGCAAGCAATATGTATTATTATTATTATGACAGTCATACTTACAGGATGGGGGGACTCTATCCTTGGAAGCAGTGACTCTGAAAAAGATTTGGGGGTCATGGTGGATAATGAACCACACACAAGCTCCCAGTGCAACACTGTGGCCAAAAGGGCTAATGCTATCCTGGGATGCATAAACAGGGGAATCTCAGTAGAAGATTAGAGAGGTTGTTTTACCTCTGTATTTGGCACTGGTGAGACTGCTGCTGGAACACTGTGTCCAGTTCCAGTGCTCACAATTCAAGAGGGTCCAGAGAAGACCCACAAAAATAATTAAAGGATTAGAAAACAAAGTGACAGATTCAAAGAACTCAATCTGTTTAAAATAAGAATGTAAGAATGGCAAGTGGTCTATCTAGCCCAGTATCCTGTCTTCCAAAAGTGGCTGGTGCCAGGTTCTTTAGAGGGCATTAACAGAATAGGGCAATTAAAGTGATCCATCCCCTGTAATCCAGTCACATGGTCTGCCAGTCAGAGGTTTAGGGACACCCAAAGCATGGGGTTGCATCCCTGACTATCTTGGCTAATAGCCATTGATGGACCTATCCTCCATGAACTTACCTAATTCTTTTTTTAATCCATTTATACTTTTGATCTTCACAACATCCCATGACAATGAGTTCCACAGGTTGATTTGGGCTGTCTGAGTAAGTACTTTCTTATGTTTGTTTTAAACCTACTGCCTATTAATTTCATTGGGTGACTCCTGGTTCCTGTGCTATGGAAGGAGTAAAAAACACTTTCTTATTCACCTTCTCCACACCATTCACCATTTTACAAGCCTCTATCATACCCCCTTAGTCATCTCTTCTCTAATATGAATAGTCCCAGTCTTTTTAAGCACTTCTCATACGCAAGCTATTCCATACCCCTAATAATTTTTGTTGCCCTTCTCTGTACTTTTTCTACTTCTAATATATCTTTGTTGAGATGGGGTGACCAAAACTGTGTGCAGTATTCAAGACGTGGGCATACCATGGATTTGTATAGTGGAATTATGATATTTTTTGTCTATTTTCTAACCCTTTCCTAATATTTCCTAACATTCTGTTAGGGTTTTTTGTGTGTGTTTGTTTGTTTTTTGACTGCTGCTGCACATACAGTGGATGTTTTCAAAGATCTATCCACAATGACTCCAAGATCTCTTTCTTAAGTGGTAACAGCCAAGTAGGCCCCATCATTTTGTATGTATAGTTGGGATTATGTTTTCCAATGTGTATTACTTGCACTTATCAACACTGAATTTTAGCTGCCATTTTGTTGCCCCATCACCCAGTGAGATCCCTTTGTAACTCTTCACATTTAGCTTTGAACTTAACTACCTTGAGTAATTTTGTATCATTTGCAAACTTTGTCAACTCACTTTTCCCATTAATTTTTAGTTGCTTTTAATTATTTTGACACTGTATTCACTACTTTTCTTCATGTCATCTAATCCTACCATCTCTTCTATTTCTTTCTCTCCTCCTCACAGCTGTACATTTCTCTGCCAACTAATGCCCCTTTCTCCTCTTGCACATACTTTCCTACTGCTTTGTTCCAATCTCTCCTAGGCAACAAGGCAATGCGTGAAATTCCATTTTCACCTGTTCCCCTGGTTGTTCCTTGGTGACTGGCAGCTACAATACCACTGGTGGCTCCAGTCCCCAAGAGTAGGTCACATTTCCTTCCTATTACATAGCAGTAGCCCCTTACAGCTTACAGAATCAGCTGGGACTGGCTCCACTCCTTGTTTTTGACTGCTGTTGTAGGCCTCCAAGCTTTTATTAGCAATGAACACCTTTGGCAGCTGTAGAAGTAGCTGGAAATAAGGACAACAGTAGCACATAAGACAATTCTCCAATAACAAGTACACAGTTTTAGAAACACTTTCCTAAAGAATGGCATCACATTTTAGTGTGGCTACTCAGCTTAGATTCTCATACCACCTGCTAGACAAGACATATCCTCTTAGGCACTTACAAATATGTGAGCAACCCACAATCTTTAGTATATTATCCTGCAAAAGTCCTGTGAGGTAAGGAAGTGCTATCATCCCCATTTTTGCAGATGAGGAACTGAGTACTCTCCCGCAAGCGCAAACATAATGCAGAACATTGACAGAACTAGACTGAGCCAACAATTAAATCTGGGGCTGACACTCCCCCTTTTATTTCAACATCTAGCTTAAGTATAGTTTTTGCATTCCCAGCAATGGTGCAACTGTATGTCAGAAAAGGTGTTGTGTATGAACAGCTACCTAATTTTATTTTTCTCCTTAATCTTATTCTAAGACTGAGAAATATATTTAAAGCACAATCAAATATTGAGTAAAATACTGCACCACAAATAACTTTATTAGTTGGTAAAGCAATTATTACTATACACTGCTTTGTCTATAAACAACTTTTGTTCCAATAGAGACTGTCAAGTGCTGAGGCCCAGAATTTTTTTTTAGTTTACGTTGTTTTAAAGATGATGTTACTTTTTATTTTTCAAACTGATCCTTCAAGTTGCTAAATCTAAAGAAAAAAAATCATGAAGTTTGGTCCATTCTCCAAAATGCAATGCTGTATAGACACAGCAGTAGCTGCTATCTGTGTAGTATCTACCATCAGAATGAAATAAAGCATTATGGTGAAAGACAAAATATGATACATTCTTTCTTAAAAATGTCCTTGTGGCTTGAAGGACTGATTTGAAGACATTAACATTTACTGGGAATCTAGGATCTAAGATCTACTACATTTACAACATTTGTAAAACTGGTAAAATATCATGCCTGGCCATCTTATGTCCTTTTAAGACAACAAAATTCAAGGATTTGAAATTTAAAAGTAAATTAACATTTCTTCTCATTGAATACATTTTAGTTGTATTTTCTAAATGTTTCAGTGCCTGCATGCACTTGCATAGTTCAAAAGGATCTGGACAAACTGGAGAAATGGTCTGAAGTAAATAGGATGAAATTCATTAAGGACAAATGCAAGTACTCCACTTAGGAAGGAACAATCAGTTGCACACATACAAAATGGGAAATGACTGCTTAGGAAGGAGTACTGCGGAAAGGGATCTGGGGGGTCATAGTGAATCACAAGCTAAATATGAGTCAACAGTGTAACACTGTTGCAAAAAAAGCGAACATCATTCTGTGATGTATTAGCAGGAGTGTTGTAAGCAAGACACTAGAAGTAATTCTTCTGCTCTACTCCGCGCTGATTAGGCCTCAACTGGAGTATTGTGTCCAGTTCTGGGCACTGCATTTCAGGAAAGATGTGGGCAAATTGGAGAAAGTCCAGAGTAGAGCAACAAAAACAATTAAAAGTCTAGAAAACATGACCTATGAGGGAAGATTGAAAAAATTGGGTTTGTTTAGTCTGGAAAAGAGAAGACACAGGGGACATAACAGTTTTCAGGTACATAAAAGGTTGTTACAAGAACAGAGAAAAATTGTTCTTAACCACTGAGGATAACACAAGAAGCAATGGGCTTCAATTGAAGCAAGGGAGGTTTCGGCTGGACATTAGGAAAAACTTCCTAACTGTCCAGGGAGTTAAGCACTGGAATAAATTGCTTAGGGAAGTTGTAGAATCTCCATCATTGGAGATTTTTAAGAGCATGTTAGACAAACACCTGTCAGGGATGGTCTAGATAATACTTAGTCTTGCCATGAGTGCAGGGGACTGGACTAGATGACCTCTCAAGATCCCTTCCAATCCTATGATTCTATGAGAAAACCATATGGCATGTAGGTTTATGCAAACTAGTTTACTCTCCATGGCTTTCACAGTTTAAATTATTAACTCTTTTCTTGACAAACTTCAATCACTGGTTGGAATACTATGGATATAGCACCCAAGAGGAAAAAATCACTGTATCCATATCACATATATCAACAAACGATTCTAGAAATACTTTTTTTTTGAAGTTTCTAGGAGACGTGGGGAAAATTGAAATAGTTCTATAAATTTTTAAGAGCTTTGAAATCTGAGAAAAATTAAGCATTTTGTTTTGTTTGCAAGCATTAATCATTCTCTCCTGACAGAAAACTTTAAAGTAGATACTAAACCTTTAGTGCTGTTGGACAGGTAACAAACATATCCTTTTTCAGCAATCTTGTCACATAATCTGAATTTTAGTAACAAACTTCATTCTCAGGCATGTTAATTCTCTGCAGCATCTGTCACTGCTATGAATGGTTGATCATAAGTACCTCTGTAGTCATCTCAATGCTATTAAGCAGATGGCAGCGCTAAATCTGAATGATGTAGTACATCTCCCTAGTGGACTTTGTTTCCATATACTACCATTATTCTACAATTCCTCAGTGATAAATCTTATGTATTCTAGAGAACATTAAATAGTGAGTTGACAGTGGCAATTGATTTATTACCAGTAGTTTGCCTTTGCCCTATTATTGTCTTCGCAAACACTTGTGTAGCTCATGTATGAAGCTTCCAAGGCATAAAGGCCATTGGCCTAATTTTTTCTGTAGTGTTTTAGAGATTTAATATTTTAATGTAATTTGTCTTCAGAGTGAACATGTTTAAACTCTGGTCTACAGATCTGAAATAATTCCCTGTTAAAATTCTCCTTTTTCCTCTATTATATTCTAATCTGTGGATTTTCATGATAAAATGTTCTAGTATTAACATTAGGCCATTAAAACAGCAACTTCTTTTGACCATAAATGCAAGTAAAAGATTATTGCCTGATGTGTGGTTTTGAGAAGTATTATTTGTAATTCAACTTTGTTTCATAAATATCATATATATACACACACACACACACACGAGTGAAGTTGGTAAAAAAGGCACTTGTGTGCCAAGAACAAATGAATACAATAATATGGGGGGTTATTGTTTTAGCAGTATTTAACTTCTGCAGTTCAATTTATATTTAAACAGATCATTTGTGCTATATACAGCAGTATATGTTAAATTATTATGTATCTATGTAGTGCAGCTTTCATGAAGAAATTACTGAATGCATAATGCAAAAGCTGCCTGCAGAAAAGCTATATTGCATGGCATATGGCAACATTAATTTTAGTCTTTTTGCTTTCCTTAGCTTGGCATTGAAAATCTACCATGAGCGTTCATAGCTTTTGACAGTTTCCATTATACTCTGGTTTTTAGGTGGAGCTGGCTGACTGACAATTTCACAAATGTTTACTATTCTCAATTTTCAAAAGCTAAGCAATAATGTTTCACAAACTCATTTTATCTTTCTTACTATGATTGGACTGCTTTAGCATTATTTGTTCAATTAGACTTACTAATTTGTATGGGTGTAATTTCTATCTAATATTATCCCCTAAATGTTAAGTGCTGCATGGGAATTTAATCACGTCTCCCACAGAAGTCAATGGAGCTGGCTGGCTACAACCAGCACACTTCAGAGTTATCTATTTGAAGACTATCATAACTGCCAAAGATAGTTCCTTTGAAAGCCCACCAAAATGCACTCTATTTGTAGATTTACTCTATGAACAAATTATTTGTAGACGATGCAACATTTTAGTATTCAAAATGGAAACATTCCCCACAGATATTGTACTTGCTTGCTGGGACAATACCATGTGTAAGAATTGGAGAGAAATCTCAAATTTAGTCTTCTCCTCTCTGGTATTAGAGTGAAAGGTTTTTAAATAAAACCCAAGGTTGATAGGTACCAGGAGTCATGCAAAAGTGATTCTCAGTGATGACATCTGAATACCAAACAAAATGCCATTAATAAAACTTAAAATGGGCATCACTTTCAGTCTCCTAGTTGGAGGTTGGCTACTATATTACAATATTGGTTGCTGGAGAAAAGGGGAGGTTAGGTTGTATAGAGAGGAAGAGCAGCTTTTCATGAAGGCAAGTGAAGATTCAAGTACCCATCCACCCACAATATTTAGACCATGGTATCTGAATGTCATATCATTCCCTTCAACCGCTATCAGCTACAGATATCCTGGGGAGACAGTAAGGAGGATGTGAAAGTATCATATGGTGCCGTGCTAGAGGAGAGCTCTATCCAGTTGTACTGGATGCCCCAAAATGGAGAACAAACTACAAAAATTTACTACTACACTTCACATTTGAGATGTACTTGGGTGGGACAGTGAGCTATTCATTCCACTGCAAGAACATTCTCTTTAACTAGCACTGTACTATTTTGATTCACATAAGAAAACTATCGGACTCAGCCTAGAATACCAAAAATACCACTACTCTGAGATGTACAACAAATATGCTAAAAAAATCATTATTTTGCAAATCAGTAATCCTAAGACTGAACAACAGCAAATAGATGAAGCATCTGTAATTTCCCTTGAGTAGTAGAAGTACACATACAGTGGAGTACACTTCAAAACTTTACTCTGTTTCTAGAGATATTTCCAGTTCTAGCGGCATTCCTCATTTTAAGTACACAGAATATCTCTGAAATCTGCAATATTTTTAAATCAGTATGAACTTTTTAAGCATTCCATGTACCCACAGTACTAGAAAAAAGGAATATGTAGCCCTAACTGTTGACTGAGTTTAAAGAGGCCGATTAACCTAATATTTGCTTTAACATTATTTTAGGGGTACTTAAAACAAGCAAAACTTGCTTTTACATGCTAATCAAAAAGTGACCCATTTTAAACATGTGGACCTCTTCTTCATTCAAATACATCAAGTTTTTTTCCCCTTATAATGAGGGAAAGTATAAAAAAAATTAAGATACTATAGCATCACAATTCTCTTTTGTTTCACATAATTTGTGTAACACCAAAGACATTTAGATATATTCCAGTGTTACAAGCATCTCTCAGTAGTTACAAATGACATTACAATATGTGCTACTCTTTGATCATCAGATTAAAAATTGTTCTGTGTTGCTCAGATGGTTTGGTTAAAGCTATTAGTTTTAGCCTGCTAATGCAATTCTGAAATATCTTTGCAAAAAATGTGAGCCGGAATTGTGTGAGCAATATTTCATCGAGCAAATTCATACCCCCTTCCCTTTCACCATGAACTACCCCTATTGTTTATAAAAACAGCAAAATAAGCAAGTGAATAAGTCATTCTTTTAAAAAGTTTATCAAATTTGGAGTCCAGTGAACATAACTGGAACTATTTTTGCTCATCACCATTCAGAGGACCACCAAAATTTGTAAAAGATAAAAAAAAAGTTCATAACAGGTCTTGTTTAAAACCTGACAAAAAGGAAAAACAAATTCAAATAATCATTTTTAAGTTTTAGTCTAGTCCAGTATTTTCATTGTGCTATCTGGAAGCATAGCCTGCAACAGCAAATAAAACCTATTACTAACATTAAAAGCAACAAAGCAAAATAGAACTGCCAATATTAAAAGTAAAAATTCTAAGACTTTTTTGAACAGTATCTTTACTAAAAAAATCATGTTAACTGCTGCTATTTTCTAAAGGTAGTATGCAAGGTACACACGTCCTCCAGAGTTCTTAATGCTTCTGGTGTGCACATCAGTTTTTAGAAATTTACAAAACCTTTTCAGGTGGGAGACACCATGAATAAAGACTACTCTTTTCTGGTTGTCAAAAACGTCATAAAAAAAACAATCTCAGTGAAAACAGTGAAATTAAAACTTTCCATTGATTTTTCACTTTGAGCAGTTTGCCTGGTTTTGAGAGCTTTCTTCCCTCACAAAGACTTAAATCATTCCTGACAAACAGAATAGCAAAATATTCCTCAGTTGCCAGCTGGGAAAGTGTTTTTCCTCCTCAACTGTGTTGTGAAATCAGGGTTCTTTAGTTTTTCAGATTTTGCTGCAAAGCTACAATGCGTTTAAGTAAAAGTTGTCTTTAACTTGTTTATTGGTGGATGAGATATATTGTCAGTTTGAGCAGCACACTCCCTATCCTTAGAGATATTGTAAAGGGCATCTTACCCATGAGAAAAATGGTAAGAGAAATCTTTTAAAGTGAATAACCATGGATAATGAATGCAGGAACATAAAACCAGAATATCTGCATACTCAGCATGGTCAGCAAAATGAGCTCAACCAAATAAACCAAATCAATCAAATATAAAGTCCCCTAAAATTCTTTTATCAAAATCTATTTGTACTGAACAAGTTACACGTTATCCTTTGATTCTTGAAATTTTTCGAAGTCAAGTTCCAACAAGCTAAAAAGTGAGTGAAAATTCCTTTTCTTTCAAATACATACAGTTCAGGCACTTTAGAATGCCACTGTCAACCAAGTTTCTGAATAATGTCATCTAGTAAAATCTGCCATTCTTTCAATACCTCTTCTCCTTGTTTACTGGGTTCCTTTCAACCCCTTTTGGTGGCAATTTGTCTTTTATACATACCTGATAGCAGAGAAGTATATACGACTGCAGATTGTTGCTAACAATCCTTTTGCATAATATTTATGCTGTTTAAGATTAGATATAAAAGGAATTCATCGGTACTGAAAGTAAAATTAGCTACTTGATTGTAGGAGTTTTCTGCTATAAATACAGTGGGACTTGATACTTACCTTTGTGCCTGGGTGCTATAGCTGTTGTCATAGGAGTCGTAGCCTTGCTCATCATAAGCAGTGCCATATCCATCATCATACTCCTGAAAAATATAATAGAAAAGTAATGTTAAAATTTAAAGAACACAATTCAGAACCTGAAAGAAATACATTAATAATTATAAATGTGAACAACACTATCAACTGAAATCTAAATTCATGCAACAAGATGTAAACCATGGAACTATAAAATCTTAATTTACTCAATACACACCAATTCTATCTGAGAGGCAACATAAATCTAAGATCTAAGATTTATGTAGTTACTTTGGATTTAAGTTTGAGATCTTGGTGGCAACCTATTTTGCACTTTTAAGAGACTATCATGTTGAATAAAAATGGCTACTTACCACAAAGTAACTGTGGTTCTTCAAGGGTGCTGCCTCTGCATATTCACACCTGTGGTATGTCTGGAGCCACAGACCTTCAAGAAAGCAGTGTCAGTTCGGGACCTTTTGTGGCAACAAACTTTGGACCCAAGGTTATAAAAAGGCTATGCAAATCCAGTTGCCTTAGTTCTTTCCCCTAAACTCAAGAATCCTGTAAGAGTATAATTCTGAAGAAGAGAGAGGCTGACAGGCAGTGCAATTATGCAGAAACAACACCCTTAAGAACCAGAGTTACTAACGTAAGTAACCATTTGTACTTCTCGAAGTAGCCTCTGCATAGTCCCACTTGTGGGAATTTAGTAAATGGCATAACCCCATGAAGGAGGGCAGAGATCTAATTAAACAAGAATTGTAGAACTGTCCTCCCAAAACCAGCATCAGACCTAGATCCCAAATTGAGAGAACAGTGTTGTATGAAGGTTTATACAGAAGTCCAGGCAGGACCCTTCCAGATGTTTATAATGAAAAGAATATAGAGGTACCCCCGTGATATTCGTTTATGCATGGTAGAGTGAAATCTAGAACTGTAAAGAACTGACACCTTAGATAATTTACAACATGACTCAATGCAAAGCCTAATCCATTTAAACAGATGCTGACTGGAAATGACATTCCCTTCACATTGATCCCCCGAAGTTAAAAAATTGTTGACATTCTAAAGGCCTCAATTTTACCCAAATAACTCAAAGACCTCTCTTGCCATAGAAGGTATACAAGCCTAGTTCCCCCAGGTAAGAAAGAAGCTTTGAAAAGATACTTGGGAGACTGATGATCTGATTCAGATGAAATTAAGACATCAGATTTGGAATAAATTTGAGATAAAAATACAGGGTAACTCTCTTGTAGATGTAATTGTGACTAAAAATGGTGCTTTTAGTGTCAAGTGGAATAAAGAACACTGTCATAAGATCTCCAACTGTACAATCTTGTCAGCACAACACTAAGGTTCCTTGATGGAATAGGTTCTCAACTCTGATGGGAAAACACCAGACCCTTTCAGGAATCTTTTGATGACTGAAATCAATAGAAACATCCACTGGGAGATAATATAGTAAGATTATAGATAGATGTACCTTGATAGAATACAATACAAGGGAAGACAAACACCAAGTACAATAAATATTTCAAAATCAATTATATGGGCATGGGTCATGGAGACATTATCTGATTACCTTTGAGAAAACATCTTCTGAGATGAACAATTCAACACAGATGGCTTTAGAGAATGTAGCAGAGCCTCCTCTATTTCCACAGAGCATTCCACATCAGAAGTAGTCAATGTCTTATGATCAAAGCAATGGAGATGAAGTAACTCCAGGTTGGTAAAATAGAGAAAATAGTCTTCCTGTGATAGCAGGTCTGATGATGAATGTTGAAGACCAAGGAACTTCATGTACCTATACTGTCTAGCTCAACTAGGGCAACTAGTATGATTTTGGAGAACGTCTTGTATCTTTTTATTACCATTGGAATTGTTGGAAAGGCATCAAAGAATCCCTTGCTCCAGTTCAGCAAGAATGTGTCTGTGATAGTCTATCCATCACTGTCTGTTTCAAGGAACACTCACACTGTTCCTGCAGCCAGCAACTGAGAGTCTGTTGCCATATTCTCTGTCAGTCAGATCTGCTGAGTTGCATTTGATGAGCCAGACTCCCATCTGACACAGCCATTATTTCCTGGCATTATTGTTAACTAGCACCTCATTATTTATTAATGTAATATTTAGCCATTATGTTAACAACATAGCCCTTATTCAATGCCAGAAAGGATTTGAGGCAACCTAATAGCTTTGGTCCACTACATGTATATGGCACTTGGTTTCCTCCCCCAGATTCCACCAATTTTGAACTCTCAGCTTCGGAGATAAGTTTTCAAACCCAAACTGGATGCATTTATGATGATCACAATGGCTGGGGACAGAGGATCAAAATGAACTTCCTATATTATATTGGTTGGGAGCTTCCACCAATGGAAAGTCCTAAGGAATTTTGGAAGTCGACTCAGATAACCCATATTGGCTACATTAGGAGGGAATGTTTTGCTGAACAATTGGCCCTGAGGGGCGTGGGGGAAAAGAAGGGTCATAAGACAAAGAAAAGAAAAGTGTCTTTTGCTTGAGACCCAGCATATCTAAACCTTCTTAAAAGGAACAATGCCAAAATGTGCTCCAAGTAGGAAAGAGTGCTAGCAAACTGACTCCACCACAAGGGAGACAGAATGCTGGATAAGTATGGCAGGTTCAACTTAGAGTACAGAGAGAGGATTGTTCCATAAGTTGCTAGCCCAATTGCCTTAATAGGGTGTAACTGGCATAGCCAATACTACCGTTTCCTGTCCCATCCTGGTTGGCAGCTCTGTGTGTTACTATATTTAGTATCTGGATAACTTCTCTTTAAATATAATCTTCTTCCAAAAAGTTAGTATATTATTTAGTAGCTTTGGGTTTCATTGAACTTTCCAGTCTCTGAACAGGTATTGGACTATTCTGTTTTGATGTGTTCACTTTATAGCATGCAAAGAATGATAAATGAAGGTTACTTCCCTATAACTCACAGTTCTTTGAGATGATTACATATTCACACTTACAGATATTGTGCCACCGGGTGGTGCCTAACCAAAGAACCTCCTCCAAGCAGTGCGCGTTAAAGAGCACATGCCTTGCCTCTTTCCCTTGGCATTTCCAAAAGCTTTACAAGGTGACGCTGGCCCTCTACAGTCTCAATTCCTTCCATTGTTAACTCAGAGTGACCATTATAGGACTCTGAGAAAGAGGGGGAGATAGGAGGGAAATGTGAATATGCAATCATATTGAAGAACTTGTGTTACAACAAAGTAACCTTCATTTCTTCTTCAAGTGGCTCTGCATATTATCTGCTATGGGCAGTTTGACAAGCAGTGCTGAAAACCCAGGAGGTGGGACCAAAGTCAAAATTAAATAATGACTGAAGCACTGCTATATCAAATTTGGCATTCACTCTTGAAGCCAGATCCAGAGCATAACATTTAGTGAATGCGTTCACTGACTTCCAGATAGCAGCCAGGTAGCAGTTCCTAGCTGGAACATGTTTAAGAAAAGCAAAAGATGCCTCTACCGCCATGCAGAATGAGACCATACAACACAGAAAGCACAGGATTTTCTGCTAATTTGTAGCACTAAATGACACATTGTTTAACCCATCTGGAAATAGTCTGAGCAGACACACACTGATCCCTATTTTTCTTAGCATAACAAACAAAAACCTAGATGAACTCTGAAAACTCTGTTATATTTAAATAACATGGAAGAACACTTCTAGCATATAAAGTACATAACACAGATTTCCCTTTATTAGTGTGAGGTTTTTGGGAAAAAACACTAGTAAAATTGTCTGGTTGATAGGAAACTTGGACACCACTTTTGATAAAACATAGGGATCAGGTCTAAGAGCTATCTTATCTTTACGAAAAACTATAACTGGCAAGTCAGCCATCAGGGATGGAATTTGCTCACCCTTCTGGCTGACATTATAACAATAATGAAGATCTCTTTAATAGATACACAAAATAAAGAACACTCTACCAGAGGTTAAAAAGGTACCCTCATAAACGTAGATAAAACCAGATTAAGATCCCAGCATGGGACTGCATACTTTAAAGGACGATACACATTAAATATCCCTTCATAAACCTTTTAACAGAATAACATGCAAAGAGTGATCTACCATCAATCAAAGCATAGTAAAATGAAACAGCTTCTATGTGAACTTTTAAGGAAGAATCAGATAATCCTTCAGATTTTAAGTACATTAAATATTCCAAAATACACGGTATGGAAGATGAAACTGGACAATCAAATTTTCCTGCATTCATGCAACAAAATCTAGCCCATTTCAAATAGTAACATTTCTAGTAGACAATTTTCTAGAATTAAGCAGTACATTTTGAACCAAAGAGGAATATAACTTTTCAAGACTAGCCAAGGTCCAATAGCAGGTAGTAAGATGAGGATCTGGATGAAGGATCCTGCCTAGTTGCTATGATAAGAGATCTGGAGCCAGAGGAAGATACAGGTACAGACTAACTAATAGCTCAAGAAAAAGCTTATGCTACTGCTGTCTCGGCTAAGTTGTGGCAATCAAATATCATTTTTGCCCTGTCCTGACGTTTCCTCTGCACCATTTTCTGAATCAATGGAAAAGGGGGAAGGGCATACTCTTACCCTGTGTAGAAGGACTCTCCCTCTCTGCTTTTGAACAGAGGAGAGGAAACTTTTTATTGATCCTTGTAGCAAACAGGTCTACATCAGGCCGATCCCAACAGGAAAAGATGTCTCATGTTACTCAATCCTTTGGGGACCACTCATGAATTTGAGAACTGTTCCTGCTGACAATCTGCTAGCACATTGCTTTCCCCTCCTAAATTCAGGACAACCAGATAGATCTCAAAGCATGCATAAATCCCATAATTTGACTGTTTCACAACATAATTGGAAAGAATGAGGACTCCTCTGGTTTGTTCATGTATTGTCTGTTGATTGTATTGTCTGTTGATACATGAACAACCTTTTCTTTTATATGAAGGAAAGATATGAAGGTCAAACGAATAGTTCTTAATACCAACACGTTATGAACAAGCTCTTTTCATGAAAATACCAGTGACTCTGGATTGTAATCCAGCCTCAAAATGGGCTCCCAATCCACTGTTGGATGCATCTGACATTATGCTGATCGATGGAAGGGGGACTGAACAGAACACCTCAAATAACATGATTTGTCTTTTTACAAATTCAGTGAATTCAGAATCCATAAGACTTTGGAAGGCAATCACTTTGTAGGATTGGCAGGCTCAAATTTGGAAAACCACTTGTTCTATTTGTAGAAACCTGTCCTCTGGAAGAAAAGCCTTCCCTGCTACTGACTCCAGTTTAGAACCTATAAAAAGAATTCTCTGAGTTGGACAGAGATATGATAGGATGACATTGAGAAGCAGACCCAGATGCGAAAAGAGGGAGATTGTAAATGTGATGTAGCAGCTTTTAGCCACCAATCATCCAAATATGGGTAAACAAAAATACCCTGTTTTCTTCGATGTACCACTACCATGAAAAGGCACTTTGAAAAGATTCTTGGTGCTGTGGAGAGGCCAAGTAGTAGCACTTTGTATTGGAAATGGCATCCCAACACCATGAAATGCAGGTATTGTCAAAGACTGTGTCGGACACAGATGAAAATAAGCATCCTTTAAACAGAGAGTGACAAACCAATCCATAATTGTAAACGAAGGAATTATGGAGGCCAGGTTTAACATACGTAATCGGAATGTCCGGGAGGATCAGTTAAGTTTACTTAAATCTAAAATTAGACAGAAACCCCCACCTTTTTTTTTCTACACCAGGAACTATCTTGACTGTAACCCTGACCCCACAGATGTTTGGTTACCTCTTTAACAGCTCCTGTCCGGAGCAGCTTTTGAACTTCCATATGTAGAATAACTTTGTGAGAAGGTTACCTGAAAAGGGAAGGATAGGGACAGCCATGCGAACTGCATAGCACAGCCTCTGTCTGTAATTTTAGTACCCATACATTCTATGTAATCAGCCTCTGATGAACTGCTGATGAATTGGGCTAGCCTGTCCCCAAATAAAAGAAGAGATGGATACTTGCTCAGAGGACCATGACTGTCAATCCTCACATCAAATGTGAGATCTGGTGTTAAAGGAAGATGAAGAGGGAACAGATTGCCTCATAGGTCTACATCTGAAAGGCCTCATTTTATGCTTGGTCTCAAATAAAGATGGAGGTTGCTGGTGCAGTTGCCGACATCAGATTTGTAGAAAAATAAACAGATGACGGAGAGTAATATTTCTACTGATATTGAAAAAAAGAAGCAGAAGGTCTTCTGATTGAGGGCTAAAGACCTAGAAAACGAGCAGTGGCTCTAGAGTCCTTTAAACAACAGTACATTAGTCTTATTGCAGAAAAGACAATTCCCTTTGAAGGGGACATCTTCCACTTTAATTCTAGTGTCTGCTGCCAGAGAAGAGGAATCGAGCCAAACATGCCTCCTCAAGGTAACTACAGACACCAATGCTCTGCCGGAAGAGAGTAACGCATCAAACAAAGCTTTAAAGACATGCTTTGCCATGTTCTGTCCTTCTGTCAAAATGGCATTAGACAAGCCTTTTTTTAATCTTGAACAAAGAAAATCATCCTTTCGCACAGATAGAATTCATAATGGGCCATCACTGCCTGGTAATTAGCCACTCTAATTTGAGATGCTGAGAACAAAATTAATCAAGGAACCAAAGGACACAAAGAGAAGAAATTCTTAAATTGCTTGTACATTAATACTAGGAGCCTGGGCAACAAACATGAGGAACTGGAAGTTCTCATTTATGACCATAAAGTTGATTTAGTCATATTACTGAAAGCTGGTGGGATGATTTGCACGAGTGAAATGTTAAAATCAATGAGTATAAGCTATTTAGGAATGACTGAGTGGGGGAAAGGGAGAGGGCATGGCATTCTAGGTCAAAAACAGCATTCTACTAATGTCTCAGGAGGATGTTAAACAGAAGTTACTAAAGTTAGACATTTTAAAATCAGCAAGTCCAGACACCTTGCATCCAAGAGTTTCAAAAAGCTGGCTAAGGAGCTTGCTGGGCCGTTAATATTGATTTTCAACATGTCTTGGAGCACTGAGGAAGTTCCAGAAGACTGGAAGAAAACTATTGCTGTGCCAATTTGTAAAAAGAGAAATGGGATGACACAGGTAATTATAGGCCTGTGAGCCTGACATTGATCCTGAGCAAAATAATGCAGCAGCTGATATGGGACTTCATTAATAACGAATTAAAGGAGGGTAATGTAATTAATGCAAGTCAACATGGATTTATGGAAAATAGATCCTGTCAAACTAACTTGGTATCTTTTTTTGATGAGATTACAAGTTTGGTTAATAAAAGTAATACGTTGACAAAATACACTTAGACGTCTTTAAGGGGTTTGACTTGATACCGTATGACATTTTGATTAAGAAACTGGAATATACAATTAGCATGGCACACATTAAATGAATTCAAAAAACGTAAATGGTGAATTGTCATCGAGCGGGTCTATTTCCAGTGGGGTCAGTTCTTGGCCCTATGCTGTTTAACATCTTTATCAATGAGCTGGTAGAACACACAAAATCATCACTGATAAGGTTTGCAGATGACATAAAAACTGGGAGAGTGGTAAATAACAAAGAGGACAAGTCACTGATTCAGAGTGCATCAATATTTCTCTTTTCTCTATCAGCAAGAGTGGAGTGAGTTTGGCCAGACCTAAGCTTATTACTGGAAGCAGCCACAACCAACAAATTTGGCACAGCATGCATATAAAAGAAAGAAAACCCTTCATGGAGAAGCTGATACAGTTTGTCTGCTTTCTTGGAAATTGGTCAACTCCTGCTTCCTGTCAGCCTAACAGTATTAGGAGGCTGCAAAAAAACCATCCAGGATAGGAAGTGACAGCCTATTGGTGGAGGTAGCCCCAAGAAAATCAAATGGATGGGAGGCTGCGTCTGCAGTCACCAAAAGTAAGTGTAATGTGGCTACCATGTGATCTATGAGGTCATAGAATTGCAAAGCATCCTCAGAAGGGGAAGAAGCAGAAGCTACACCTAACATGCTCATCTGGTGACAAATCAGGATTAAAGTCAGTATCCATTTGTATCTCCTCATCCTCTTCTTCAGAAAGCATATCAGGTACGACTACCTGAGCTGCTGATGGATCTGGAGGAAATAGATCCAAAGACTGTTAAGCCACCAGATCCTTATTGGATGAAACATCACCTCTCTATCTATAAGGAGGATAACCCAAAAATTCTTGTGGTGGAACCCAAAAGGTCTCTTTAGTAGCTAGAATCTGGAAACATTTCCACAGGAAGAGAAGCAAAAGCATAATGAGGCATAACCTGGGACAAAACAAGTTTCCTTCCTCTAGCCTCCTCTAAAATGGGATGTGACCTCAGATCTGCTATGTATCACACCAGACACAGCTACGTAACCACAGGGTGAAGACAGACATAAGGTGAGAAAGATCTACCTGAAGATCCTGTTGGAATTGGAGGAGGAGGCAGCGGCACAGATGGTTCCAGGAGAAAAACTAACCATCTTCTCTGCTCTTCTCCTCTTTGCAGTGAAGAAGTAGACCACAGAACTGAAGAAGATTGCCTCTTCCTCATTACAAACTTCCTGTCAGTTGGATCTGAGGAATGCACAGATGCAGGAAGATGCACCTCAGCCACCATTGTTAACATCCTTTTTGAATCTAAGGACTGTCCCTGAACAGGAGTGGAGGGTGGAACTGGCATCACAGGCCTGAAAGGCACCAGACTTTGAAGCGGAGCCCAATTTGGATTTCGAAGTTGGAACAATAGAAGCTATGGCAGAAGTGGACGGATCCAATAAGTCTTTCATACAGGATCTGGCACTGCTAACAGTGACCGCCTTCTCCCTCAGCTGCTTCTTTTGAACCAATACAGTTGGAACCGAAATGGGTCTAGGTTCCTAAGCAGTCAGCCCTTTTCTACCAATGGTGCCTTCAGAGCCTTGACAGCATTTTCTGAAGGACTGAGAGCTGGCACTGGCAAAGATACCAATGACTGGGAAGCCTTAGACAATTTAACCTTGCTGGAGAAAGCCACCAGATTAGAAACACTTAGTCTTCGTATCCGATGACCCTCCAGATCTGGATAGCTTAGTGGCAAGAACTTCTTTAAGCAAAAGCACAGAGGTCTGTTCTGCCTGGATTTGTGTGTTCTGGGCATGAAAGTCCAGCAAACAGAACATCCAGAAGGAGAGTGGCCTTGTCCCAGGCACTTAAAACACCTAATGTTTTTGTCCAATGGCAGGAAGACCATTGGTCATGAAACATCTTTTAAAGCCTGGCTTCTTTTGTGGTACTACCATCACATGGCACCAACCTCACAAACTACATTAAACTATTTACACTTATTACTATGTTTAAGACTATCTTATACCAAAAACTGTGCTAAGAACAACCATTATAAACTATCAATGCACTATAAATGGAGAAGAACCCTGGTGCAACAGTTGAAAAGAATTTAGGCGGTAGAGGGCACAGACTTGCCCTCAGAACATTCAGAAACACTGAGGGAGAGTACGAGGGTGGTGCACATGTACTCTAATGGGCACTGCAGAAGGTTCTATTGTTAGGCTCCACCAGTTAGCCCTATACCCATAAGCGGGAATATGCAGAGCCCCTCGAAGAACTGCCGCTTCACTGGAATGCTTTTGCACTTTCAAAAAACAAATCTATCCTCTGCAAAGTAAAAGTATGATTCTTTGACTTTGTGATGTAATTCAAAGGTAGAATTACAGTGGCCTATGTACTTACAGTGAGATGAAAATTAAAAACAGCTGTTGTACTGTGATTGCTGTCTGATGTATTGTTAATATTTTAAATATGCCATAGTGGATATCAGGATGACAAAATTAATAGTTTAAATAGAATTTTCAAGTCATGAAATTGGGTACTTGATTTCAGTCACTCTCAAAAGTGTACAAAGAGTCTTTTGGGGGGAAAACATCTATTGTTTTTTTCTCTTTCCAAAATATTGTGTCCACCAAATGATTTTATCACGCACAAAAGTTTCTTTGGACTATTTTGCAATATGATACTTGCAAATAGAAAATAGTGCCTTCCATATGTCCATAAAAAGCTGCCTCAGTTCCTTGTTGTTGTTGGATATCCTTCTACTGGATTCAGATCAGGTGACTGATGGCCAAAGCACAAAATAATTAATGTTCTTCAAATTTCTAACTTTTTGTGTACTTTGGGTTATTTCTTGTTGAAAAATTGTCTTAAGGTTTATTCTCTAAAGGAATAGTTGTGGATAGTAATATCCCTTTATGTGCTGCTTTGTCCATTATGCCATCAATGAAATATAGTTTTCAGAACAATCATTCAATGCCTTCATACTACAGTACCTTCATCATGCTTACTTATTGGAACCTTGAATATTAAAATCTTTCTAACCCTATGGAGCATTTTAATCACCCCATAAAACTGTGTTTTAACACTTCACCCTTTCCAGTTGTCGGGAGCAGAGTTTAATTTTACTGCTTTACAGTATTATGATTTCCTACAGGCTATATTTTCATTGAAGCAGTCACTCCTTATTGCTTATCAGTTCTTCCATTCACATCAGTAATACTGTGGTCCTTAGCTCTTTTATATTTTTAGTAGTATACCCTCCTTTCTTACTGGAAATATCAATATTGCTTTTTCCATTTCATACTGGTAGCCCCTTTCTGGTTTAACAGCATACAACCTGTTTTGTTGCATTCTCCATAATCTATTTAGATAATGTGTCACCAGTTCCTCATTTGCAGCCTAGTATTTAAATTTATCAAATAAATTACCTTGAAAACCAACTAACAAGATAACTCATTCTACAAAAATAGAAGATGTCTAAGAACTACTCAGAATGGATTATAGCACCAACAGAAGGTAAGACATTCAAATCCTACAAATTCTCTTACAACCCATGATTGCCTTTAAACAGCAATCTGGCATGGGTGGTTCAAGTATGTTTTAAAGCTTGCCCTTAATTAGATTTGACTTCTTCGTGTTAGTATTTTGTGTTAGGAGAGCTTTTAAATGCTGAATATTTATCTTGGGCCATCTGGCATGTAAATTTATAGCTTTAATTTTAGATAAATTTCCACAAATTTGAATATATAGAAAAATTAGACCACCATTTGTTTCCAAAATAGAGACTTCTTGTGGCTCTGCACAATGTCCTCTTTAATCATATTTATAACATCAGTGAGCAATACCCATTGCCATTTGGCAACCTGCATTATTGTAAAATTTCATAATAATTTAAATAAAAGATATGTAAGCACCATTTTGCTGCATTATACAATAAAAAAAACTACTGAAGCGATAACTTTGCTGCAAGAGATCTGTATACTTTAAAGTTCTCTTTGTAAGAAGGTATTATTTACGAGGGTTGTTATATTAAATATTTTATTATAATATACAGAAAATATATTCGTAACAGATGTTATCTTTCATGTTATTTTGTATTGAGTTTATTTACACATACAATTTAACTATTTGCTTAAGGAAACTTCAGTGTATTCCATATTTTTTGATTTGGTGCATGGAAACCATTTTTGAGTAGTAGGTGGTTTTGAGTTCCCTCTGAGCCCCAAAGAAGATGATATTTCCAACTTACATTTGCCTCCCTCTATACCTTTTTGTCTAGCCAAGGAAGGTGCTACGTTTCCTTTTGGAGCCAATCAATGCTACTCCAGAAACGGCCAAAGAGTTTGCTTCAGAATCACTAGTTACTCCCAGCATATCAGAGGCAAAGAATCACAGTCTCTTATCTTGTATCCTCTAAATCAGTGGTTCTTAACCTGGGGTGCACACACTAATTGCCATTAGTCTAGGCCAGCCTAGAAAATCTACTTTCACCAATTTTATTCCTATAAACAGAAGATCATTTTAAAGTGTACTGCACTGCATACATCCCCAAAACAAGTAAATACTAATCTGTAAGTAGTACAACCATCTTAAAAACTTTTGTGTATTTTGGATGTCAAATCATGAACTGGAAAAGTAACAGAATAATTATTGGCTAATTTTCTGTAAATTTCAATCTTTAGAATGATTTCCTGTAAAAGAATCACTTCTCAATGCAGAGTATCTTAGAATTCCAAGATGGGAGATTTTCTGAGACGAGACCAGGCAGCTCTTCTCACATAAGGCATCTCTGAAGCATACTTAATATCCATTTCTTTGGAACGGATTCATATTAGCCAGTTGGCCAATGTACTTGTAGTTGAGGCAAGAACAAAGGTCAGGAAGTGGTATTGGTAACAGCAACTGTCCATTGCAAAGAATAAATGTTTCTAATGGGTTCAAGCAACAAAGATGTGTAAATAAGCACCATTCAACTCTATAAACATCAAGTGATTCCCCTGAGTCAGTGGCTAATAGGGTGGTGGAGGGAATCTCATCCAAAACTTCTGTTGTTGCACAAAGTAGTTACACCATTTTAAATCCAGAAGAGAGTAGCTCTCCTCAACTTCTTCCTTATGATGAAGTAATTCCAGTTCACTCTTTGACCCTGCTGATCTTGGGGAAAAGAAATGATAGCCTTAACTTTTGAAACATGAGCAATGGTAGATCAATAATTGGCTCTTTTCTTAAGGGGGAGGGCACAAGTGTTTGGGAGAGAATGAATACAGGAGCACAGGGAAAAGGGAAGGGAGAAAGAATGCAAAAATAGCTGCTCGCTTTCAGCAAAGGAACTTTTGTTTTGTTTTGTTTTGGAGTGTTGAAAGTTCCTGGGGTGTGTAAGGAATCAATTCCCTTCTAATCCAACTCCACAAATTATGTAAGGGCCAACCCCAGGATGTCAGAAAGCATTACAGCTAGACAGATCTGAGCTTGTTGCCTGGTTTATGAAAGGAATGGGTGTTCTCCTGAAATGAATACTTCAGCCAGTACTTTACAATGAAATGCTGAGAACTATGCCTTCTTTTAGATAAGACATTGTGGTTGAGATAACTTGAGGCACACAGATTGAAAATCTTGTAAATGGAGAGAGGACTTCACAGACAAATCTGTGGGTAGAATTAAGCACACCCTTGGAAATGTAGGAGCCTTGAAGTGAAGGAACAGACATTTTCTGCTCTGAAGACATCCCCTTCCCACAGTAAGACTTTTGTCAGTCCCACATGACATTCTCATAAGCAAAGTAGGGGAATGTGGTCTAGATGTAATTACTATAAGGTGGGTCACTAATAGTTGAAAGAAGAGTTACCAATGGTTCACTGTCAAACTGCGAGGGCATAACTAGTGGGTCCCGCAGGCGTCAGCCATGGGTCTGATACTACTCAATATTTTCATTAATGACTTGGATATTGGAGTAGAGAGTATGCTTATAAAACTAGTGGATGATACCAAGCTAGCAGGGGTTGTATGCACTTTGGAGGAGAGGATTAGAATTCAAAACAACCTTGAAAATTAGAGAATTGGTCTGAAATCAACAATATGAAATTCTAGTGCAAAGTGCTTCACTTTTAGGAAGGAAAAATCAAATACACAACAACAAAATGGGGGATAACTGGCTAGGTTGTAGTATTGGTGAAAAGGAAGTGGGAGTTATAATGGATCACAAACTGAATACAAGTCAACAGAGTGATGCAGCTGTGAAAAAGGCTAATATTGTTCCAGGGTGTACTAACAGGATTGTCGTATGTAAGACATGGGAAGCAACTGTCCTGCTCTACTTCAGCACTGGTGAGGCCTCAGCTGGAGTACTGTGTCCAATTTTGGGCATCACAATTTAGGAAGGATGTGGACAAACTGGAAAAAGTCTAGAGGAGAGCAACAAAAATGATAAAAGGTTTAGAAAACCTGACCTGTAAGGAAAGGTTGAAAAAACTGGGTAAGTTTAGTCTTGAGAAAAGAAAACTGAGGGGGGACCTGATAACATTATTCAAATATGTTAAGGGCTGTTATAAAGAAGATGGTGATTAATTGTTTCCATGTCCACTGAAGACAGGACAAGAAGTAGTGGGATTAATCTGCAGCAAGGGAAATTGAGGTTAGATATTAGGAAAATCTTTCTAAATATAAGGGTATATTAGTTGTGGAACAGGCTTCCAAGGGAGGTCATGGAATGTCCATCATTCAGGGTTTTTAAGAACAATTTGGACAAACACTTGTCAGGGATGGATAGTCTAGGTTAACTTGCTCCTGCCTCAGTGCAGGGGGCTGGACTAGATGACCTCTTGAGGTCCCTTCCAGCCCTATATTTCTATGATTTTTAAAGTTTAACCCAGAGAGCACTTCATGCAACTGCAAAACTACTAAGGATGTTGGCCAGTATCTAAGGCCAACCTGAGTCACATCATTAAGGGTATCAGAGGGATAGTCGTGTTAGTCTGGATCTGTAAAAAGCAGCAGAGAGTCCTGTGGCACATTTAAGACTAACTGATGTATTGGAGCATAAGCTTTCGTGGGTAGCTGATCTGGTTAGGTCCTGTGATGGTGTTGTTGGTGTAGATATGTAGGCAGAGTTGGCATTGAGGATTGTTGCATGGATTGGTTCCTGAGTTAGAGTTGTTATGGTGCGGTGTGTGGTTGCTGGTGAGAATATGCTTAAGGTTGGCAGGTTGTCTGTGGGCGAGGACTGGCCTGCTTCCCAAGGTCTGTGAAAGAGAGGGATCATTGTCCAGGATGGGTTGTAGATCACTGATGATGCGTTGGAGAGGTTTAAGCTGAGGAATGTAGGTGATGGCCAGTGGAGTTCTGTTGGTTTCTTTCTTGGGCTTGTCTTGTAGCAGGAGGCTTTTGGGTACATGTCTGGCTCTGTTGATTTGTTTTCTTATTTCCTTGTGCGGGTATCGTAGTTTTGAGAATGCTAGGTGAAGATCTTGTAGGTGTTGGTCTCTGTCTGAGGGGACCATCACAGGACCTAACCAGATCAGCTACAACATCACTGGTTCATTCACCTGCACATCCACCAATGTTATATATGCCATCATGTGCCAGCAATGCCCCTCTGCTATGTACATTGGCCAAACTGGACAGTCACTACGTAAAAGGATAAATGGACACAAGTCAGATATCAGGAATGGCAATATACAAAAACCTGTAGGAGAACACTTCAACCTCCCTGGCCACACAATAGCAGATGTAAAGGTAGCCATCTTACAGCAAAAAAACTTCAGTACCAGACTCCAAAGAGAAACTGCTGAGCTTCAGTTCATTTGCAAATTTGACACCATCAGATCAGGATTAAACAAAGACTGTGAATGGCTAGCCAACTACAGAAGCAGTTTCTCCTCCCTTGGTGTTCACACTTCAACTGCTAGCAGAGGACCTCACCCTCCCTGATTGAACTAACCTCATTATCTCCAGACTGATTCTTGCCAGCATATTTATACCTGCCCCTGGAAATTTCCATTACATGCATCCGACAAAGTGGGCATTCACCCACGAAAGCTTATGCTCCAATACATCTGTTAGTCTTAAAGGTGCCACAGGACTCTCTGTTGATCATTAAGGGTGTTAGTGGCCAAAATACACTTAGATCGTAGGCTCTTTGTTGCAGAGTTCATGTCTCTTTTTTCCACCTCTAGTCTAGTACACTTTTGATTGGGATGTAAGTAATACATAAAACTTTTCTTGACTGAGTTAGGGAGAGAAACACAAAGTGTTTTTTCTCCAGCTTTACCTCTGTAAGCCAAAAAATGGCTGATTGAGAAATATAGCAGTGGGCAACCATTGTAAACTGAGCCATCTTGAGGTCAAAGAACACCCATTACTTCTCTATTTATTTGGATACAGAGGGAAATATTAGACTCAAGAGAAGGATATGTGTCCATACCATAAATACAGAATGTACTTTTTTGGGGGGGAGAACACCAAGCCATTTGCTGGAAAAGCTGGGTGAGAAGTTAATATGGTTTGGAGGTTATTGTTATTGTTTTTTAGATTAATCAATTTAAAAAATGCAAAACAGCACTGGCAGTCATGAGTTTCTGTACAAACAGGTGGAGAAGTAAAGCTTTTCCTTGGACTTTACTCACACAGACATGTTGCAGTCCTTAAAAATCCAACTTTTCTTTGTGCTCACTCAACTTCATGGCCACAAATAAGAGTTTAATAAGGCATCTTAAGTCCTCCTGAGAAACTGTGTGGGGAGGTTTTAAAAATCCTATTTTCCTGGCCCAAATATGAATTAGTTTACACTCTGAGAAAGGTCAAGAGAGGAGAGACAGGCCGAAGGCATTAGAACCACAGCCTACATATCTGCGATGTCTACTGGGGGACCACGGCAAAAAGTACATTGGATGCCACAGAAAAAATGGTCTATCGAAAAAGTGGGAATCTCCTGCTCAAGGGGTGATCGGAGGAGATGATATTTGGCAGAGTAGGGCCTCCATCCTTCTGTAGGCAGCCAGATAGCACATTTAGAACTAATAGAGTAGGACATACAAGAGAGAGGGAGTCTGAAATCCTTTACCAGTCCCAAGGTCTAGTTTCTCATACCATTCACTGAATCTATATCTCCTTCTCTGCAGTCTGCCGCTAGATCTCATGGACTACTCTGTATGCTGCAATCCCACAGCACTGAGACTACTGTACTTCTGTAGGAGCTTCCATTAAGGGATCTGCTGAGAACTACTGCTGTGGGAGTGGGAGCTGCTCATACTGTGAACAGTGAAGTATGGAGCTAGTAATTGGTAAGCCTTTTTTTCATTGGTCTAAACTCATTTTGAGCTGAGAAGCAAAAATGTAGGCCTAAAAACAATTGCAGTTGCTGAACCAACTTCTTGCCACACTATATGCTGTAACAAGACAGGAAGAAGACTGGGGGTTACAGTTCATTCATGTGGAAAGAGGCAGAACTGGAGGAACAAAGAAACAATGTGATTGAGATAACCTCCTCCTCATGGAAACACAGGCAGGTCAAAGTCTTTTCCAGGAGACTAAGTTTGAAAAGCCTGTACAGTAAAAACATGGTTAGAACTCTGTTGTGATTGAATCAGAAAACTACCAATGTTTGGCTGGCCGATGAGAATGAGGCTAAACAAAACTCCATGAAAACAATGTTCTTATAATAATTTTAATGCAAGTTACTTTAAAATCGGTAATGCTTACATTTATATTAATGGAAACTGCTGAAGACTCAGCAATTCTGAAAATCAGGTCACTTATTTAGGTGCCCAAGTATGGACATAGGAACCTAACTTCAGGCACTTAAAAAAAACAAAACAAAACAAAAAAAAACCTCCAACAACCTTGGCCCAGAATTGTAAAATAGTTCAAAGGATTTGTAGAAATGTTACCTTTTATTTAAAATTAGAAAGGATCCCTAAACCTCTATCTAGTATACTCTCCATCTTAATTAAATTTCCTATTACGGAAACCAAGCTAATTGAAGCATCTTAGAGATTAGTTAACTGTCAGAAATTATGCAATTAGGCACTGCATTAGGAAAATCTGCCATCAGCGCAAACCTTGTCTGAAGGCTAACACAAAAAGCATCAATAAAATAGCCAGACACATAATTAAAGCTCTGTCACTAATTTTCACAGACTGGAAGGAACCCTTAGAACTAATCATTGGCTTCCACAGTGGTCTTAAAGAAAGACTACATTTAAAATAAAATTACAACACTCTGACTGTGGTTTGCAGGACTTCTGGGATTCTCTCATTTACAGTGCAGAATTTCCCTACACTCATGAACCACTGTTTTAAGTTTAAATTCAAAACCCAATCCGTAATTACCACTTGTCTAAAAACAAAACATTATCTTGAATGTATGTCCTGTCCATTTCAACAAATACGAGTAGTGCTTAGAATAGTCACTTGCCATGCAATCATTATATAAAGTCTTTATATAATTCTTGAAGTCAAATATTTCATTTGGAATAATTCATTTTAAAAATTCTATAAATCAGAACATCAGTAACATTTAAAATCTATTCTCAAAACAATGGCACTTGGGTATAGTCCCTTCCAAATTATTAGTGAAGAGGTTTAGAAAATCTTTAAATATTGTGGGAAGGGAATAATGGCATAAAAGGTAGTAAACCCTGATTATTTATAAGAAAAGTAAATTATGGTAAACATGTAAGTTTATTTCTATAACCACAGTCATTGTTTCAGAGAGAACTAAATGGTATGAAAACAATGAGTTATAGGTATATTGCTATGAAATATCTATCTGCTGCTTATTGAGAGAAGTCTAGAAAAATATAAAATCATCTCTATTCCATTAGCTATTTATTAGAAATAATTACTGTTTTATTATTATAATGGAATAAAGTCAGTTGACTAAATCACATGTGCACACAAACACACGTGCACACACATAATGTCTTGATTTTTTATCAGCTTAATTTGGCCCAGTGTTCTGGAGAATATTCTTCATCCAGTTCTGCCTACACTAGGGTGTTACTAACCTCCGATATAAATGAGGTCCTCCGATTTCTCGCCCTTATGCTGTTCCAAATCTATACTATTCCTTATAGGGGAACATATCTGACTTTCCCCATCCACTATTCAGACTGCTGGTACTTAACATTAAAAAGGTTGCAGAGAAGTTTTTAAACTAGGAGATGGGGGAAAGCCAACTGCTGCAGAGGAGCATGTGGATCGGACAGAGACTTCTTGTAGAGGAGAGTCTATTGATAGAGATTCTCTAAGGCCTGGTCTACACTACGGGTTTAGGTCGACTTTAGCAGCGTTAAACCGAATTAAGCCTGGACACGTCCACACAACGAGGCCCTTTCTTTCGACTTAAAGGGCCCTTTAAACCGGTTTCTTTACACCACCTCCGACGAGGGGATTAGCGATAAAACCGGCCTTTGCGGGTCGGAATTGGGGTAGTGTGGACGGAATTCGATGTTATTGGCCTCCGGGAGCTATCCCACAGTGCTTCATTGTGACCGCTCTGGACAGCGCTCTCAACTCAGATGCACTGACCAGGTAGACAGGAAAAGACCCGCGAAGGTTTGAATTTCATTTCCTGTTTGCCCAGCGTGGAGAGCACAGGTGACCACGCAGAGCTCATCAGCACAGGTAACCGTCATGGAGTCCTCCCAGGATCGCAAAAGAGCTCCAGCATGGACCGAACGGGAGGTACGAGATCTGCTCGCCATATGGGGAGATGAAGCAGTGATAGCTGAACTCCGTAGCAGTAAAAGAAATGGAAAAGTATTAGAAAAGATCTCCAAGGCCATGAAGGACCGAGGCCATAACAGGGACACACAGCAGTGCCGCGTGAAAATTAAGGAGCTAAGGCAAGCCTACCACAAAGCCAGAGAAGCAAACGGAAGGTCCAGGGCAGAGCCGCAAACTTGCCGCTACTACGCGGAGCTGCATGCGATCCTAGGGGGTGCAGCCACCACTACCCCAACCGTGTGCTATGACTCTCTCACTGGAGAAACACACAGGGAAGACGGTTCGGGGAACGAGGAAGATGACGATGGAGGTACTGTAGGTAGCTCACAGCAGCAAGGAAGCGGAGAAACCGGTTTCCCCAACAGCCAGGATCTGTTTGTTACCCTGGACCTGGAACCAGTAACCTCCGAACTCACCCAAGACCCTCAGGGCACACAGGAGACCTCTGGTGAGTGTACCTTTGTAAATATTTGTAAACATTACACATGGTTTAAAAGCAAGCGTGTTTAATGATTAATTTGCCCTGGCAATCGCGGCCAGTACATCTACTGGAAAAGTCTGTTAACGTGTATGGGGATGGAGCGGAAATCCTCCAGGGACATCTCCAGAAAGCTCTCCTTTATGTACTCCCAAAGCCTTTGCAAAAGGTTTCTGGGGAGGGCTGCCTTATCCCGTCCGCCATGGTAGGACACTTTACCACGCCAGGCCAGTAGCACGTAGTCTGGAATCATTGCATAACAAAGCATGGCAGCGTATGGTCCCGGTGTTTGCTGGCATGCAGACAATATCCATTCCTTGTCTCTCTTTGTTATCCTCAGGAGAGTGATATCATTCACGGTCACCTGGTTGAAATGGGGTGATTTTATTAAGGGGACATTCAGAGGCGCCCGTTCCTGCTCTTCTGAACAGAAATGTTCCCCGCTGTTAACCATGCGGTGGAGGGGAGGGGTGAAGTGATCATCCCAGAGAATCGTGTGTGTGTGTGTGTGGGGGGGGGTGGTTTACTTGTGTTTGTGCCGCATGTTAACCGGGAAACTGCAGCCCCCTCCTTTTACATTGAAACCCCATTTTAAATGGACAACCCAATTCATCCTTGAGATGGGAAATGCGCTGCTGTTTGCAACCTTTCCCGCATGTTAAGAAGGTTAAATAAGCCAAAACACTGTGGCCTACGATGGCTGCCTGCAAGCCGAAATATGCGACCTTGTAATGAAAGAGTGTACCCATTGTTCCCTAAAATGTGTCTTTTTTAACCACCTCTCCCTTCTCCTCCACCAGCTGCAAATGTTTCTCCTTCGCAGAGGCTCGTGAACATTAGAAAGAGAAAACGTAAGACGAGGGACGAGATGTTCACGGAGCTGCAGATGTCCTCCCACGCTGATAGAGCACAGCAGAATGCGTGGAGGCAGTCAATGTCGGAGATGAGAAAAGTCCAACATGAACGAGAGGAGAGGTGGCGGGCTGAAGACGATAGGTGGCGTCAGCTTGCAGACAGACGGCAAGAGGCAATGCTCCGTCTGCTGGAGCATCAAAGTGATATGCTCGAGCGTATGGTTGAGTTGCAGGAAAGGCAGCAGGAGCAGAGACCGCCGCTACAGCCCCTGTGTAACCAACAGCCCTCCTCCCCAAGTTCCATAGCCTCGTCACCCAGACGCCCAAGAACACGGTGGGGGGGCCTCCGTCCACCCAGTCACTCCACCCCAGATGATCGCCCAAGCATCAGAAGGCTGGGCTTCAATAAGAGTTAAAGTTTTAAAATGCAGTGTGTCCTTTTCCATCCCTCCTCCCCCACCCATCCCTGCTACCTTGGCAATTATCCCCCTACCTCTGTAAGGAATTAATAAAGAATGCATGAATGTGAAAAAACAATGACTTTATTGCCTCTGCAAGCGGGAGGGGAGGGGAGGGTGGGGTGGGGTGGTTGGTTTACAGGGAAGTAGAGTGAACCGGGTCGGGGGGGGGGTTGGAGGGTTCATCAAGGAGAAACAAACAGAAGTTTCACACAGTAGCCTGGCCAGTCACAAAACTCGTTTTCAAAGCTTCTCTGATGCGCACCGCGCCCTGCTGTGCTCCTCTAACCGCCCTGGTGTCTGGCTGCGCGTAATCAGCGGCCAGGCGAGTTGCCTCAACCTCCCACCCCGCCATAAATGTCTCCCCCTTACTCTCACAGATATTGTGGAGCGCACAGCAAGCAGCAATAACAATGGGGATATTCTTTTCGCTGAGGTCTGAGCGAGTCAGTAAGCTGCGCCAGCGCGCTTTTAAACGTCCAAATGCACATTCCACCACCATTCGGCACTTGCTCAGCCTGTAGTTGAACAGGTCCTGACTCCTGTCCAGGCTGCCTGTGTATGGCTTCATGAGCCATGGCATTAAGGGGTAGGCTGGGTCCCCAAGGATCACGATAGGCATTTCAACATCCCCAATGGTCACTTTCTGGTCCGGGAAGAAAGTCCCTTCCTCCAGCTTTCGAAACAGAGCAGAGTTCCTGAAGACGCGAGCATCATGTACCTTTCCCGGCCATCCCACGTTGATGTTGGTGAAACGTCCCTTGTGATCCACCAGGGCTTGCAGCAGCATTGAAAAGTACCCCTTGCGGTTTATGTAGTCGGTGGCTTGGTGCTCCGGTGACAAGATAGGGATATGGGTTCCGTCTATGGCCCCGCCACAGTTTGGGAATCCCATTTCAGCAAAACCATCCACTATTGACTGCACGTTGCCCAGAGTCACTACCCTTGCTATCACCAGGTCTTTCATTGCCCTGGCAAATTGGATCACAGCAGCCCCCACAGTAGATTTGCCCACTCCAAATTGATTCCCGACTGACCGGTAGCTGTCTGGCGTTGCAAGCTTCCACAGGGCTATTGCCACTCGCTTCTCAACTGTGAGGGCTGCTCTCATCTTGGTATCCTGGCGTTTCAGGGCAGGGGAAAGCAAGTCACAAAGTTCCATGAAAGTGCCCTTACGCATGCGAAAGTTTCGCAGCCACTGGGAATCGTCCCATACCTGCAGCACGATGCGGTCCCACCAGTCTGTGCTTGTTTCCCGGGCCCAGAATCGGCGTTCCACGGTATCAACCTGCCCCAGTAACACCATGATTTCCACATTGCTGGGGCCTGTGCCTTGTGAGAGGTCTATGGCCATGTCAATTTCCTCATCACTCTCGTCGCCGCGCTGCAATCGCCTCCTCGCCTGGTCCGGGTTTCGCCTTGGCATGTTCTGGCTCTGCATGTACTCCAGGACAATGCGCGTGGTGTTCATAGTGCTCATAATTGCCGCGGTGATCTGAGCGGGCTCCATGATCCCAGTGCTAGCTATGGCGCCTGGTCAGAAAAAAGGCGCGAAAGTAGTATCTGATGGACCAGGAGAAGGAGGGCGGGAGGGAGGGAGGGCCGAGTGACGACATGGCGTACAGGTACAGGAACAGGGAGAAACACAAACAACTGTCACACAGAATGGTCCCCCCAAAGATTAAACTGGAAACCCTGGGCTTAGCAGGCCGTTGATTTCACGGAGGAAGGGGAAGCAAATGAACACAGAACAAATCTATTTTTTACATCTTAAGGTGGCAGCCGACGCTGCAGCATGAGTGACAGCCATACCAGTATGACGATGACAGGTACCAATCATAATATGCCATCATCTGCCAAAAGGCAAGGGGCTGCTGCTGTGTAGCAATGCAGCCCCACGTCTGCCAGCCCCACGTCCGCCAGCACCCAGCATCGCCCTCGGCCTCTTCTGGGTGCTTAGCAGACAATATTGGGCAATTGGCAGAAAATAGTATATTATGACTGGTAACCGTCATCATCGAAACAGTAGCATGTCTGCCCAGGTGGCCATGATTGACAGCCATACCAGTACGACGACGACGGGTACCAGTCATAATATACCATCGCCTGCAAGGGGCTGGTGCAATGCAGCACTACGGCTGCCAGCCCCACGGCTATCACTCATGCTACACCGTCTACCGCCAAAAGGCAGTTAGCAGCTGCTGCTGTGTAGCAATGCAGTCCCACGTCTGCCGGCACCCAGAGGACATATGGTGACGGTGAGCTCAGCTGAGCTGAGCGGGCTCCATGCTTGCCGTGGTATGTTGTCTGCACAGGTAACCCAGGTAAAAAGGCGCGAATCTATTGTCTGCCGTTGCTGTGACGAGGGGGGAGGGGCCTGACGACATGTACCCAGAACCGCCCGCGACACTGTTTTGCATCATCCGGGCATTGGGATCTCAACCCAGAATTCAAAGAAAAGGCGCGAACCGCTTCTCGGCTCGAGCTGTGGCGCAAACGTAGTATCTGACGGCCTAGGGGAAGGAGGGAGGGGGGCCGAGTGACGACATGGCGTACAGGCACAGGGAATTAAAATAAAGAACGGTGGCTGTGCATCAGGGAGAGACACAAACAACTGTCACAGACTGGTCCCCCCCAAAGATTAAACTGAAAACCCTGTTGACGGAGGGAGGGGGAAGCAAATGAATACAGAGAAAATCTATTTTTTACATCTTAAGACGACGGTGCAGCGTGACTGATAGCCCTCGGCATCTTTCTGGGTGCTTGGCAGCAAATACTGGGCGGTGTATGACGATGGTCTTCAGGCCTATTGTACGAGCTGCTGCTCAGGGAAGACTCTGCTAACGTGCGATGACCCGACTTGTAATAGGCCGGCTAACAGTCATAATACACCATTTACTGCCAAAAGGCAAGCCCCACGGCTGCCAGCACCCAGATCGCCGATGAAGGCTACCAGTCTACTGCACCGTCTACCGCCAAAAGGCAGTTAGCAGCTGCTGCTGTGTAGCAATGCAGTCCCACGTCTGCCGGCACCCAGAGGACATATGGTGATGGTGAGCTCAGCTGTGCTGAGCGGGCTCCATGTTGTCTGCACAGGTAACCCAGGTAACCCAGATAAAAAGGCGCGAATCTATTGTCTGCCGTTGCTGTGACGGGGGAGGGAGGGGCCTGACGACATGTACCCAGAACCGCCCGCGACACTGTTTTGCATCATCCGGGCATTGGGATCTCAACCCAGAATTCCAAGGGGCGGCAGAGACTGCGGGAACTGTGGGATAGCTGTGGGATAGCTACCCATAGTGCAATGCTCCGGAAGTCGACGCTAGCCTCGTACTGTGGACGCGGTCTGCCGACTAGAGCACCTAGAGCATTTTATTGTGTGGACATACACAATCGGCTGTATACAACCGATTTCAATAAAACCGGCTTCTATAAATTCGAACTAATTTCGTAGTGTAGACATACCCTAAGTTTTACTCAGGAGGAGAGGATGGAAGAGGATAATGTAAGGGCCAGATCCGACGAGAAACATTCACATAAAAAAAAATTGACACATCAGAAAAGGGCAGACAAATAAACAGTGACAAGTTTTTAAAGTGCTTGTATATAAATGCTAGAAGTCTAAATAATAAGATGGGTGAACTAGAGTGCCTCATGATAAAGGAGAATATTGATATAATAGTCATCACAGAAACCAGGTGGACTGAGGACAATCAGACACTGCAGGAGTTATATCTCATTGCCACAGGCAGTAAGAAGGAACCAAGGGATGACTGACCTGCTGTTTTTTATGCCCTATGATGGGGCACCTAGGCCCTAGGCACAGTCCCAGCAGATATCGCTGGTCAAAAGAATCTAATCTCACACATGGGGCATATGCACCCAGAAGCAGAATCCACGTGGACTATCACTTGAAGAGGATGGAGATAAGGTTAAGTATATAGCAGTAAATAAAGGGTAAAACATTACAGGGATGTTGTAATTATCTCAAAAAGATACATTAGCAATTCAAAGTCAGGTGTAAAATGCACAGTTAAGAAACACCAACCTTTATTTCTATCTGCACTAACGCCAAGAGGAAAAAAAAGTGACACATCTTCAATTTAACCTAATATTGGACTACAAACACTAAAATGTACTAAACATAATTGCAACTATATTGCATGGTGTCACTACATGACAGAGTTAAGGCTGTTTGAGCACCTTAACTGTGCATTTCTATTCCTTAATATGTTTTCATTTCTTTTAAGTTTATCCTTAACACTGAAGTTCCTGGGTTTGTAAATCATGGTTTTGGCATAACAGAACAGTTCTCAAATGTTTTTACCCTGGAGCTACAGATATGTAATCAACTGTAACTTCATCATAGCACAGTTTATGTCTGGGAATATATTGTAATGTTAAAAATGAAACAGCAGGCTCTATTGTATAAAATATGGTTTTAAATGGTGTTTCCATTCTAGCTCAAACATTTTCTATTGTAAAACAAATGATATAGAATTGGAGAACATTTCATTTAAAAGTTACTTTGTGTCTTATTCATTTTCTTTGTTATTGTTTCCTAAGAATTCTCTTTTAAAAGCTAGGTGTACCTCAGTATACTGACAACCCTACCAATCATTACCATACTATATGCAGCTACAGATAAAGGCAATAGGTACATATTAATTAACAAACACCAATTTATTTTCTAACATATATTGCCAACAGCAATGAAGAGTATGCCTTTGGAATACTTTGTGAGAACAGATTTAATGAGGAACATTTAAAAGACATTGTAAGTTACTGAATACATTCATTGCTCTCTTTGACACAATCAATCTTCAGTTAGGTATTATCAGGTATGGCAACAGGACATACTTTGTCATATGGGCTAATTAACTATATTAATCTATTAAGAATCCTTTTTGTTGATCACTCAATTGATCCTAAACCAATGCCTACATTCAACTCTCTTTCTTTACACAGGCCTAAGAAAATTACAAGAAACTACAGGCACATATTTATGATTATGTGATATAAAGGAGGGTTTTTTTGCGGGGGGTGGAGGAAAAGGGGGGCAAGGGTGATATAGACTGAAGAGCTAATTCATCAGATATGCTGTGTCTAGCAAAGGAAGACCATATGAGACTCCCACTACAGGGAGGTCACTTGTGAGGTATAAAACACTCACATCCTCAGACCAGTCTGTAGACCTGAACTCAGATATCACCTAATATATCATCATCAGAGTGCCAAAGCTTTTCATAAACAAACAAATCCTTTGACCTATCTACCTGCAAATTTCTGTAATGTCTTTAATACTGAACCCATTTTTATTTGTACAGTTAATGGATTAATGAGCTATTTTTTTTCAAACCATTAGCTTTGTGTATTAGTCAAAATTAAGTTTCTTCTTTAACAGTTTTTGCCATGCAACTGTTGAATACTACATTAAAAATAAACTAATTTAGAATATGCCTGAAATCAAAAATCTATCTTTTATTTAAAATGTTTAATGCCTATACTGTAAACAAATTAAAATATTATTTTCTCATGGAACATGTGAGACTTATAACTCAGCTTTCAAGAGCCAAAATTCTTTTAAATCTCATATAAGAATTTTATATTATATTTTCAACATATGGAAGTTTTTCAACTGCTTAAACATAACACAACGTGATTCCTATAAATAAGGAAAAAGACGTATATGGCTGACTGCATGGTTTTTAAACCACTTGCATTGGAACCTAAAATTTAACATTTTTCTTAAAGCTTATTAAGTAAAACTTCATTAATTCACACTTACAACTAGACAACTCACCCATTACATAGTTTTGAGTGTTATAGGTTAGTAAAAACAAGAAAAAAGCAGATAATTCATTAAAAGAATAATTTTATTCATTTGTCAACTGCAGGTTAGATTTATTTATATGTTAAGGTATGACAGCAAAATGTAATAGAGTATTTTGTAAAGATACTAAAATTTAAGAATATGATATCCAGTACACTGTTACATCTTTGTAAAAGTGATGAGAGACCACCAAATCTGGTGCAGATTTCAGGCGTGGGGTTCAGTAAAGTGCAGATTAAAGACGTTCTACTGAATTCTAAAATGACACTCACAATCATCTGTTACTAGAATAATGAAGATTATGCTTGGTGGTACCAACAGGTAGGTGAAAGGTTTCACTTACATATTCTCCATATGTCTCCTGCGCTGGAGGTGGTGGCAGAGGCCGGTATCCTGCAGGTGGAGGTACTCCTCTTGCTCGGGGGGCTAGAAGTCCACGACCACGACTGACTGGACCTCTACTGGGAAGCACTCCCCTGGGAGCTGGTGCCCCTCTTGGTACACCTGCTGCTGGGGGTGGCACTCCTCCACGGCCCCTTTGAACAAGAAAATAATTTTATTAAATACCATATTCTTACTCTTGGTCTTCCCTCTGCAAGGTTTTTCCCAGTAACTTGTCAATTTTGCTCCAATGATTACTTCTACAGCTCGCTAAGAAGAATGTTTAAAGGTTCTTTACAAAAGAGGTAATTTAGAGTTTGGCATTTGTATTTCACATTTTGATTGAGTTACGCTTAGTATGACAGTACTACCAAAGGCAAAAATTGCATGTAGGTGATTTTTTACTAATGTCTTGTGAAGGTTTCTGCTGATAGTGTACGTGGAAGCCTCCTAGTGAAATTATAGTAATCAGTCAATTGCACAACAAATTTAACTTGAGATGTGGAAATACCATCCCAAGAAATAAAGGATTATCTTGAAGCTATTATTGGTTACATCATATCCCTTAGATCTATGCACAGAGAGATCAGACCCATCTCCCTTCAGACCCTGTAAAGACTTAGAATCATAGAATATTAGGGTTGGAAGAGACCTCAGGAGGTCATCTAGTCCAATCTCCTGCTCAAAGCAGGACCAACACCAACTAAATCATCCCAGCCAAGGCTTTGTCAAGACTGGCCTTAAAAACCTCTAAGGATGGACATTCCACCACCTCCCTAGGTAACCTATTCCAGTGCTTCACCACCCTCCTAGTGGAATAGTGTTTTCTAATATCCACTTCTCTGCATGGTTCATGGAACATGATGAAAGGCGAGACTAGGTGGGGACAGCAGTTGATTTTCTTCTCTTTCTGGCCCTATGGAAACTACATTAAAAGATATAGCCATAGCTGTACACTTGTACTGTGGTGAGAGCTATAGAAACACATTAAACTTGCAAAACACAGCCACCTACTTGATTATCAGTGCTTCAAGCGGGAAACATATAACATCCCTACTTCAAGAGTTTTATACGATTGCTATATAAAATTCAGGTGGTATTCAAGGTGCTGGTTTTAACCTATAAAGCCTTTGGGGTACGAGGAGTGGTAACATTAGAGAATACACTTGCCCACATGTATGGTTTATGGTAGTGGTAAGATGTTTGCTGATGTGTGGAGGAGTACAGATATGTATTGCTTGGTGGCTTACCTTTTCATTTCCTTGCTTTTGTGATTTAGTGTCTGGCATGTGTTTAATTGTTCAAGTGGAGTGAATGAGGGTGGGAGAAGTTACCCAGAGCTTTGTCACAGAAGTGTAGCTGCTGACACAGAAGCTGCACTTCTGTGGCAAATAAAACCTTCTCCATTGTAGGATAAAATCCAACAGAAAAACATAGTTGCTGAAGGTAAAGATGTTATGATTGTGCTGAATAAACAATCAATAGGTGTGAAATACACATAGCAAGTCAATTCTTCAGAAGTACTTAGTCTACACACAAAGCTTTAGTCAAACTCCTTTTCTTGTTCTATAGGATTTATATTTGAGGATATGATGCAAGAGCAAAACAAATGAGGAAAAACCTATATAAAAATCTGTATGTCTCTTAAATGTAAAAAAAAAATAAAAAAGATAGTGGTTAGCTTACAAACTATACCTTCTTTGCTTAGTTTGTGTTTTAAAATCGATGATGGATGACCTTTGAAATGCTAGCAGAAAGACCTAGACAAACATCTTATTTCTTCCACAGAAAGGATTTAAAATGTGCACTTGGTATTCTGATTCACTTATCTACTTGCCCACATCTTGTAATACATCTAAAGTAACATCAACAAAACACTCCATTCTCTACCAGAGAGATAAATATACTCTGTAATTCATCCAAAAGAAGTAGAGAAGCAAGAGTGACCCTTGCAATTACAACCAGGCTATTAGAGAGAATACATTCTAGACAAGTCTGACTTGGGCAGAAAGGTTTAGACTCATCCGATATGATATAAAATAAGGAGGGCCAGGCTTGTCTTGTGGATAACATATTGGTGATGGGATCTATACACACTTTCTGTGTAACCTTGATTAAACCACAGAACCACTCTGCACCTCACTTTTCTTAACTGTACAATTGTTTTAATATTGCCTTACATCACTGCTGAATATATTAATGTATGAAAAATTGTGGCACTGGCTGAGAAACATAGAAGTGCAAAGTTTGATCATAACAGAGCAGATACATATGAAATTACTCATAATAATTCATCAAAATATCAAAGGGCAAAACATTTTGAACAAGAGGATGAACAGTATGATTAACTACTAGCTGAAGCTCCTACTTTATAGCTGTTTTTACAGGGTTTGCAGTGATGTGTCTGACTACCTGCAGAAGTGGCATTAAAGGAGAAAAAGCAAACCTAGCACTTTCCACTAAGGGATGCAAAGAAAGGGAGAAGAGCTTGAGGTCACCAGCAAGGTCAGTGACAGGAGATATCAGCAGATATAGACCAAGAGCCAGCTGCAGTGCCAGACCCAGAAGTTTCAGGAGAGAGAAGTACTCAGCGGTGCAAGAGACCAGGCAGATACATGCAGGGAAGTGGAGGTGGTGGATGGGGAGAGGAAAAAAAAAACCTACAGGATTCTTTGATGAGAAAGTTACCTATTTAAAAAGTTTATTAATTGACCAAATGTTACAGTTGTCACAAATGCCTCATACACCTTGCCTTCCTGTTCTGGTGGTCTAGAGTAGACCCCCCACCATGACATCACTCCTATTTTAACCCTTTTATCTTTACCCAGAGACTCTCAACTGGTCTGTCGCTCATCTCCTTGTGGACCTCATGAGAAGTGTATCTATTCTTTATGTATAATGCAACCACTCCTCCCTTTTTCCCCTGCCTGTCCTTTCTGAACTAGCCATACCCCTCTATATCAATACTCCAGTCATGAGACTTATCTCGCCAAGTCTCTGTGATGACAATTAAATCATAATTTAGCTTATGTACTAATACATCAAGTTCTTCCTGTTTATTCCCCATACTCCTTGCATTTGTATATAGGCATCTAAAACATTAATCAGATTCTCCCACTCATTTCCTTCTTGTTCTCCCTTCAACTCTATTGTAATTTTCCATGTCCCTCCCCCCCCCCCCGCATCTAACCCTCTGTTAAGATCATTTTTTATACTTATCTGTGGGCTTTTGTCACCTACCCCCATTGAACCTAATTTAAAGCCATCCTTGTTATGTTGGCTAGCTGGTGCGCAAAAATGTTCTTCCTCTTCTTGGTGAAGTGGGCCCAATCTCTTCACAGCAGAACGTCTTCCCAGAACGGCATTCCATGGTCAAAGAAGCATGTCAGCATGTCCTTTGGAGGATTCTCTCCATCCTCCCTACCAATTTTCTATGGGGGTTCTACAGGTCTTTGTCTTTGGTCCCCTTCCTCCAACTCTCCCTCTACACCTTTTTCTTGGGTAATCTCATCCCAAACACAAATTCAACTACCGTCGCTGTTGACTCATATCCAGTTTCTCGTCCACTGTAATCCCCTCCTTTTCTGCACAATTATCGCTTAGCAAGAAAAGGACCTGAGGATTACAGTGGATCAGAAGTTGGACATGAGTCAACAGTGTGCCCTTGTTGCTGAGAAGGCTAACAGCATATCAGGCTGCATTAGTAGGAGCACTGCTAGCAGATCGAGGGAAGTGATTATTCCCCTCTATTCAGCACTGGTGAGGCCACACCTGGAGTATTGCGTCCAGTTTGGGGAAGGATGTGGATGTAAATAAGAAAGAATATGGATAAACTGGAGAGAGTCCAGCAGAGGGCAACGAAAACGATTAGGGGGCTGGGGCACATGACTTACAAGGAGAGGCTGAGGGAACTGGGCTTATTTAGTCTGTAGAAGAGATGAGTGAGGGGAGATTTGATAGCAACCTTCAACTACCTGAAGGGAGGTTCCAAAAAGGATGGAGCTAGGTTGTTCTCAGTGGTGGCAAATGACAGAACAAGGAGCAATGGTCTCAAGTTGCAGTTGGGGAGGTCTAGGTTGAATATTCGGAAAAACTATTTCACTAGGAGGGTGATGAAACACTGGAATGGGTTACCTAGAGAGGTGGTGGAAAAACCTTCTTAGAGGTTTTTAAGGCCCAGCTTGACAAAGCCCTTGCTGGAATGATTTAGTTGAGGTTGGTCCTGCTTTGAGCAGGGGGTTGGATTAGATGACCTCCTGAGGTCTCTTCCAACCCTAATATTCTAGGATTCCATGAAAAATAAAATCTTGGCCTATCTCTCTGGTATCTTCTTGCAGAGGTCTAGCCATCAGTTCAAGTTCAACATGGCTAAAACAGAGCTCTTAATCTTTCCTCTCTTTTCCCCTCTATCTCCTTTCTTGATCACTGTTGACATACCACCATTGTGCCTGTCAGTCAGGCCCGTAATCTGAATATCATCTTTGACTCAGACCTCTCTCTAGGTCAGCCGACCTGTGGAACTCTTTTCCTGAGGATGTTGTGAAGGCCAAGACTATAACAGGGTTAAAAAAAGAACTAGATAAATTCATGGAGGATAGGCTCATCAATGGCTGTTGGCCAGGATGGGCAGGGATGGTGTCCCTAGCCTCTACAATGAGGAGCCCTTGCGGCACCTTAAAGATTAACAAATGTATTTGGGCATAAGTTTTCATGGGCTAAAACCCTCTTCGTCAGATGCATGAAGTGGAAAATATAACAGGGAAGTATAATTACACAGCATATGAAAAGATGGGAGTTGCCTTACCAAGTGGGGGATGGGGGGGCAGTGCTAACAAGCCAATTCAATTGAGGTGGAAGTGGGCTATTCTCAACAGTTGACAAGAAGGGATGGAAATCACGTTGGTAGTGCTAATGAGGCCAATGTAAACAAGGTGGACCATTTCAAACAGTTGACAAAGTGTGAGTATCAGCAGGGGAAAATTAGTTTTTGTAGTGACCCATCCACTCCCAGTCTTTATTCAGGCCTATCTTGATGGTGTCTAGTTTGCAAATTAATTACAGTTCTGCAGTTTCTTGTTGGAGTCTGTTTTTGAAGTTTTTGTTGTTGAAGAATTGCCACTTTTAAGTCTGTTATTGAGTGTCCAGGGAGATTAAAGTGTTCTCCAACTGGTTTTTGAATGTTATAATTCCTGATGTCAGATTTGTGTTCATTCATTCTTTTGCGTAGAGACTGTCCAGTTTGGCCAATGTACATGGCATAGGAGCATTGGGAATGGGGGATGGATCACTCAATGATTACCTGTTCTGTTCATTGCCTCTGGGGCACCTGGCACTGGCCACTGTCAGAAGACAGGATACTGGGCTAGATGGACCTTTGGTTTTACCCAGTAAGACCGTTCTGATGTTCTTCACATCTAGACTATGTCTCAATCTTGCAGATGGCTTCTGCATAATATCTCTAAAATACGAATTTTCCTATCCACTCACACAGTTTAAATTCTTGTCCAGGCTCTCATTATCTCACATCTTGATTACTTTAACATCCTTTTCTCTGGCTGTGACAAATGTAATCTTGCTCCACTCAAATCAATTCAGAATCCTGCTGCAGAGATCATTCTCCTACCCATCCCTTTGAACATGGGCAAACCTCTCTTTGCATCCCTTCATCAGCTCCCTCTTCTTTCTCTCTTTAAACAAACTGCTTGTCTTCACTTTCAAGGCCCTTCACGGCCTAATCCAACCATATCTATCATGTCTCATTCGCTATCAAAACCTTGACTCTGACCTCTGATCAGCCTATGACATAGGTCTCCACTGCCCCCTTATTAAATTTTCAAAAAAGCTGTGCTGTGCTTTCTCTCATTCCACCCCATGCCTTTGGGAAGAGCTCCTAGTCCAGTGACTCTCAACCTTTCCAGACTACTGTACCCTTTCAGCAGTCTGATTTGTCTTGGGTACCCCCAAATTTCACATCAATTAAAAAGGACTTGCTTACAAAATCAGACATAAAAATACAGAAAGGTGTCACAGAACACTATTACTGAAAAATTGCTTACTTTCTCATTTTTACCTTATAATTGTAAAATAAATCAATTGGAATATAAATATTTCACTTACATTTCAGTGTATAGTATATAGATCAGTACAAACAAGTCACTGTCTGTATGAAATTTTAGTTTGTACTGACTTCACTAGTGCTTTTTATGTAGCCTGTTGTAAAACTAGGCAAATATTTAGATGAGTTGATGTACTCCTTGGAAGACCACTGCGTGCCCCCAGGGGTTCACATATCCCTGGTTGAGAATCACTGTCCTCGTAAACACCTGCAGAGATACCTCATTATCCTCCTTCAAATTCTCCTTTGCCATGAGGCCTACAAAAAAAAATGTGTACAACTGTTAAACTGCTGCTATCACTGCTTATCACACTGACCAATACTGTCTCATTGTTCCCTTGTATCTATCTGTCTATATCCATCTGTTGTCTCTTGTCTTAGATTGTAAACTTTTTGGGGTAGGAACCATCATTTTTGTTCTGTGCTTGTATAGCACTTAGCACAATGGGGTCCTGGTCAATGACCCCCATTATTATTTGTCTAGTAATTCAAACAAATAATAATATTTGTATAATCCTCATCATTCTAGTACCTGAGCACTTCATAATCATTAATGGATTTCTATCTTCACAACATCCCGATGGAAGAAGAGAAGTCCTTTTCCCTAAGCGACTTGCCCAAAGTCACACAAAGCTTGCGGTGGGGGGGGGGGACCCAGACCTGAGTCCCAGCACAGCACCCTGTCAATTAAACCATCCTTTCTATTGAATGCAATTATAGAAGCTATCTTTAGGAAGGAATTGAAAAATGTACTCAATACATGGTAACTTGTAAGCTTGAGCTGCTTCCCCAGTCCACTCCAGACAATGCTTGCCCCTCCTGATTCTGGGGTCTGGTTCAATGACAACAAAACTACTGACTCCCTAAAAAGTAGCACTCATGGAATATCTGGTTTAAGCAAATCTCAAACAGAAAAAAATGCATACATTTACACAGGACAACCCTGATGTCCAAGCCTTCTCCTCAGGCATGGTTAACCATCGAGTTTCAGATTCTCCATAAACACCTACAACAGCTCTGGCTCTTCTCCTTACTGGAAAGATCCACCAGCAACCCCTTTCATTCTCCACGTGTTCTCTGTAGAAAGACCCACAAGCAGCTACTATTCCCTTCATGCCAAAGCAAAGCTGAACCCTGACCCTCACTTAAAAGGGCCAGCATGCCTTATGACATATCTAAAATGAAGTACATCTGTTTCACCTCTTCCCTGGTACACCAAGTCTCTTGCAATTAAACAGAGAAACGGCTATGTACTTTTTAAAATGAACTGTATTTTATTTGTATGTTTTTTGAAAATTTATCAAATAGCAGTTGATTGACAATGTAATTAATACTAGATCTGACTGAACAACAGAGATAAATATCTGGTAAATGTATTAAATGCATTTCAAAAGTTGTAGAACAACATAATTGCCAAGTAGTATCTAACTATGAATTAAAAACTCAGACATTATTCAACAAATACCAGAGAAAAAATCATTTACATTTTTGCTGAATATTATTTGACAAGCCCTATTACATTTCTTTTGATTTTGTTATACCTTCCCTTTCTTTTTAGCTTCATCTCCAGTCTGCATGTGCTCATAGCTATTCATGGACCTACACACTGGGGCTGTAAATTTTACCAGATACTTAATAGCCAAGACCAATTCTAGGCATGGTCAAGCAAAGCAGTCACCCTGGGTGCCTTCTTCCAAGTGGCATTGTACTGCCCAGCTGTTTCTCTTGTTTTCTGGGGGTTGGCGCCACACTGATTAGCCAGCTTCCCCCCTCCCCTTGGCCATTCAATGGAGGGAACACAAGGTCCATGTGAAAACATCTTCTGTCCTGGCTTGCAAAATGGCTAGGGCCACTCCTTAGGAGAACTAAACCTAACAGTCACAGACTTATATGAATGATGAGAGAACCCTCACAGTACAGTGGCAATGCAATTGCTAGAACAGGGAGTGTGCTGTATTTGCTACGAGGATGCTGTCCCTGGACTGCTCATGAGCACATTCTTTTATACCAACCTCCAGGAATTTGATAAACTTGAAAAAGTCCACTCGAGTCTTCTGGCTAAGAAGCAGCATTCTGTCTTTTGCTCTTCTAGAACTTCCCAGCGGCAGCAAGGAAAGTTCTCCATTATTGGGATCTCCATTATTCTACTTCTTCCATTTTTGAGCAGTGAATCACCTCCTTTAGTATAGGTACACCCTGTCTCCTCAGTATGCCCAGCTAGTTCTGCAGGCTCCACTCCCTTTGTCATGCTCTACAACCCCTGGAAGCACCGCTGCTGCCTCTTGAATTCAAGGACTATGTGATTGTTGCCAAAAGTTTTCAATAAAAAGTTACATTTTAAAAGTATAGTGTTGAATGTCCATTAAGAAGAATATTAGAAGCTAATAAACTGAATATTTGTCTGCTATTTTTTAAAATAAAAACAGAACAAATGTTATATTTGCAAATAGCCATAAAATAATGTCATGAAGGTAAATTAACCATGTTAGAATAAGGTACATTTTATTTGGAATTAGTATGCAAATACCACTAATGAGTCTCTGGAAATACATACTTAATTTCAACAACTGCAATTATCATCAATAACTATTTATTTGTTCTCTAACTGAAGCTGATAGTTGATTAACTCTCAAGTGTATGAATTACAGTAGAAAAAAACTAAATTAAAGAGGGTCTTTCCCACAAATAAAATTAGAACACTTTACCAGAAATACAAGACGTTTTCTACATATTTGTTATTTACTCTAATGCTGAGGATAGTTGCCTGAATTTATTTAAATACATCTCCTATTAACTAAAGAGACAAGAAAAACCTAAAAAGTAGGGCTGTCGATTAACCGCAGTTAACTCACGCGATTAACTCAAAAAAAGTAATCGAGATTAAAAAAAAATAATCGCTATTAATAACAGTTTTAATCGCACTGTGCAATAGAATACCAATTGAAATTTATAAAATATTTTTGATTTTTTTTTTAAATTTTCAAATATATTGATTTCTATTACAACACAGAACACAAAGCGTATAGTGCTCACGATCATTTTTACAGTGTAAATATTTATAACAAAAAATATAAAAAATATTATTTTTCAATTCACCTCATACAAGTACCACAGTGCAATTTCTTTATCGTGAAAGTGCAACTTACAAATGTATTTTTGTTACATAACTGCACTCAAAAACAAAACAATATAAAACTTTAGAGTCTACAGGTCCACTTAGTCCTGCTTCTTGTTCATCCAATCGCTAAGACAAACAAGTTTGTTTACATTTACAGGAGATAATGTTGCCCGCTTCTTATTTACAATGTCACCAGAAAGTGAGAAAAGGCGTTTGCATAGCATTTGTGTAGCTGGCGTTGCAAGGTATTTACGTGCCAGATATGCTAAATATTCGTATACCCCTTCATGCTTCGGCCACCATTTCAGAGGACATGCTTCCATGCTGACGATGCTCGTTAAAAAATTGTGTTAATTAAATTTTTGACTGTACTCCTTGGGGGAGAATGGTATGTCTCCTGCTCTGTTTTACTCACATTCTGCCATATATTTCGTGTTATAGCAGTCTCGAATGATGACCCAGCACATGTTGCTCGTTTTAAGAATACTTTCTCTGCAGATTTGACAAAACGCAAAGAAGGTACCAATGTAAGATTTCTAAAGCTAGCTACAGCACTCGACCCAAGGTTTAAGAATCTGAAGTGCCTTCCAAAATCTGAGAGGGATGAGGTGTGGAGCATGCTTTCAGAGTCTTAAAAGAGCAACGCTCTGATGTGGAAACTACAGAACCCAAACCACCAAAAAAGAAAATGAACCTTCTGCTGGTAGGCTCTAAAGTTTTACATTGTTTTATTTTTGAATGCAGTTATTTTTTGTACATAATTTTACATTTGTAAGTTCAACTTTCATGGTAAAGTGATTACATTACAGTACTTGTATGAGTTGAATTGAAAAATATTATTTTTTTGTTTTTTACAGTACAAATAATTGTAATAAAAATAAATATAAAGTGAGCACTGTACACTTTATATCCGGTGTTGTAATTGAAATCTATATATTTGAAAATGTAGAAAGCATCCAAAAATATTTAAACAATGGTATTCTATTATTGTTTAACAGCATGATTAATCACGATTAATTTATTTAATTGCTTGACAGTCCTACCAAAAAGGCATTTCAGATTTCAGCATAGTATATTTGTCACTGGAACAAAAATTACACAATATTAAGTATTACATATCAGGATTACTCCTGAAAGCACTGTTAATGCTGAAATGTCATCCTTAGCTTTTGTACCCAGCTATTGCAGTACCTTACATCTGATCATATATGTTCTAAGAGTCCTGTAATTACTAGTCACAACATGAGTCCAATAGATTTACCTAATTTTCTTTAGTTCTGCAAATTCAACCAGACCTTCAACATTACTTTTAAAGATTTTTTCTTTACATTTGTGGTAGTTTAACTATTAGGTTGACCCAGTGGTACAACTTTTGGAGGCCGACTAAAGAATGACTCTTCTTAAACTCATCTCGGGATGGATGTTGTATTGGTAAGGGGTTTTATTTCTGTGGGATATGTTTTTTAGTTACTGACTGAAGTTTAAAGGCAAGTTTTATTAAAGTTCACTGTCTTCTCTATTTAATTTGCACTCAGAAATGAGGAGGTTACTTACCTGTAACTAGAGGTTTTTTACAAAAAACAACAAGAAGTCTGGTGGCACCTTAAAGACTAACAGATTTATTTGGGCATAAGCTTTGGTGGGTAAAAACCTTTGGCTCACCTCAGGGTTTCGACCGAGGTGATAAAGGGCGGGGCTGACCAACAGTGTCTCAAGTTCCTTCGCCACTGCAAATCCAACAGACCTGCAGCAGAGGGGAAGGAGGGCAGGAAGTGGAATACAGATAGGGACCACATAGCTTGAAGAGCCTCCAATTACAGGTAAGTAACCTCCTCTTATTATTTGAGTGATGTATTCCACTGAAGATGATTAACAAGCAGTACCTCAGTAGGAAGAGGGTATGAGGATGAAGATGGAATGGTTGAGCAGAGGACAGTTGCACTGAAGGAGGCACCCGCTACTGAGACATAATGCATAGCAAAGGTATGTACTGAACTCTATGTGGCCACTCTACATATGTCCCGGAGTGGCACATCATGGAGGAAGGCGATGGTCCAAGCCTAGGCTCTTGTAGAATGGGTCCACACCCAGAGGGTTAAGGCAATCCCAATAACTGATGGAGTGTAAAATGCACCCTGAAATTCACTTGGAGATTCTCTGTGTGGAGGTTGCCTAACCTATAACACTTTCAGCTACTATAACAAACAGTCGAGGAGATTTCCTGATCAGTCTTGTCCTCTGCAGGTAGAAGGACAAGGCCCGATGGACATCGAGGGAGTGGAGTCGTCGTTCCTATTCCGAGGCATCCAGCTTTGGAAAGAAAGTGGGTAAGTGAATGGGCTGATTGGAGCGGCGAACAGCAGAAGCTAACAGAGGGAGTTTGCCTGGGATCTGTCCGAGAGGAGGTACGCTAAGTGCTGCATTAGGGGGGCTGTGTTAGTGAGTATCTGAGTGTCCGTTGCAGGGACAGTTTGTCCGTGTGCTTGATTGTTTGTTTGAAAAGTGGGAATTGGGAGTGCTTTGTTCCAGGTGGGCCCTGAGTGGGCCTGACTGTTATAAAAAGGCAGTCAGCAGCGAACCAGCTGAGCGGTGAACAGCGGAGGCTAACAGAGGGAGTTCGCCTGGGGAGAGCCCACTGAGGCTTTCATCTTGTGGGCTTCTGTGAGTTGCTGCAGTAGCTGAGGAAGCTCTTAGAAGGAAGAAATTATGGAAGGTGAGCGTTCAGCTGTTGTAACCTGCACAGGTTGTGCCATGTTTGTCTTTCTTCCACAGGACAGAAGCGACTTTGTCTGTACCAAGAGCAAGCTGGTCTCCATATTGGAAGAGAAGGTTCGAGGTCTGGAGAAACAAGTATCGAGCCTGCGTTGCATAAGAGAAAATGAAGATTTCCTGGACAGACGTCAGGATATGCTTTTATGGGCACAACGTTCTGAAGAATCGGAGCAGGCTGCACAGAGGGGACAGAGGGACGCTGAAGAAATTTGGCAGCATGTGACCTCCAGAAGAAGAAAGAGGAGCGCCCATGTACCAGCAATGGAGATACAGGTGAGCAACCGTTTTCATGTTCTCTCCACAGGCACTAATGTGGAGAGTGGACTAGATGATACATCTGAGGGAAGGGAGCAGAAGGAGACTCCACCGATTGAAAGGCATGAGATGCACTGTCCTAGGGATGGGGGTTCCACGACCACCGCTCTCAAGAGAAGGAGGCGGGTGGTGGTGGTCGGGGACCCCCTCCTCAAGGGGACTGAGTCATCTATCTGCCGCTCTGACCGAGAAAACCGAGAGGTCTGCTGCTTGCCGGGAGCTAGGATTCACACTGTGATGGACAGACTGCCGAGACTCATCAAGCCCTTGGGTCTCTACGCCTTCCTGCTTCTCCACGTGGGCATCAATGATACTGCCAAGAATGACCTTGAGCGGATCACTGCAGACTACATGGCTCTGGGAAGAAGGATAAAGGAGTTTGAGGCGCAAGTGGTGTTCTCGTCCATCCTCCCTGTGCAGGGAAAAGGCCTGGGTAGAGATCGTTGAATTGTGGAAGTCAACGAATGGCTACACAGCTGGTGTCGGAGAGAAGGCTTTGGATTCTTCAACCATGGGATGGTGTTCCAAGAAGGAGGAATGCTAGGCAGAGACGGGCTCCACCTAACAAAGAGAGGGAAGAGCATCTTCGCAAGCAGGCTGGCTAACCTAGTGAGGAGGGCTTTAAACTAGGTTCACTGGGGGAAGGAGACCAAAGCCCTGAGGTAAGTGTGGAAATGGGATACCGGGAGGAAGCATGAACAGGAGTGTGCAAGAGAGGAGGACTCCTGCTTCATACTGAGAAAGTGGGACAATCAGCGAGTTATCTTAATTGCCTATACACAAATGCAAGAAGCCTGGAAAACAAGCAGGGAGAACTGGAAGTCCTGGCGCAGTCAAGGAACTATGATGTGATTGGAATAACAGAGACTTGGTGGGATAACTCACATGACTGGAGTACTGTCATGGATGAATATAAACTGTTCAGGAAGGACAGGCAGGGCAGAAAAGGTGGGGGAGTTGCATTGTATGTAAGAGAGGAGTATGACTGCTCAGAGCTCCGGTATGAAACTGCAGAAAAACCTGAGTGTCTCTGGATTAAGTTTAGAAGTGTGAGCAACAAGGGTGATGTCGTGGTAGGAATCTGCAATAGACCACCAGACCAGGGGGATGAGCTAGACGAGGTTTTCTTCCGGCAACTAGCAGAAGTTACTAGATCTCAGGCCCTGGTTCTCATGGGAGACTTTAATCACCCTGATATCTGCTGGGAGAGCAATACAGCAGTGCACAGACAATCCAGGAAGTTTTTGGAAAGTGTAGGGGATAATTTCCTGGTGCAAGTGCTGGAGGAACCAACTAGGGGCAGACCTCTTCTAGACCTGCTGCTCAAAAACTGGGAAGAATTAGTAGGGGAAGCAAAAGTGGATGGGAACCTGGGAGGCAGTGATGATGAGATGGTCGAGTTCAGGATCCTGACACAAGGAAGAAAGGAGAGCAGCAGAATATGGATATTCTATGATTGAAATCATACTGGGAGACAACCTTTGGCAGAAATTTCAGATGCAGGTGCAAGGAAACTATCTTTATGGAATCAAGTATCAGAGGGGTAGCCGTGTTAGTCTGAATCTGTAAAAATCAACAGAGGGTCCTGTGGCACCTTTGAGATTAACAGAAGTATTGCGAGCATAAGCTTTTGTGGGTAAGAACCTCACGTCTTGCATCTGAAGAAGTGAGGTTCTTACCCACGAAAGCTTATGCTCCCAATACTTCTGTTAGTCTCAAAGGTGCCACAGGACCCTCTGTTGTCTATCTTTATGGAAAGTGGTGAAAGAAAGGTCCGCCATCATGGCCCCAAGTTCACCTACCCTTCTCTCCAAAGCGACAACAACAAGGAAGGTGACTTTCATTGAAAAGAGGGACAGAGAGCACAAAGTCAAGGTTGAATGGTGGATTTTGTTAATGCTGAGACAAAAAGGTAGAGGTCTCACTGGGGAGTGATGGGTTGAACGGGTGGACAGGTTCTGATGAGGCCTTTTCAAAACCTAGCAATCAGTGTATGTGTAAAGACAGAATGTCCTTCTGAGGATAGTGGAAGGTGCTAATTGTTGCCAGGTGCACCTTAAGAGAGTACAATAAAAGACCCGATGTCTTCAATGACAGATAGTCTTAAAGGAGGGGAATCTCCATTGCTTTTGGAGAAAACCCATTCTGTTGGACCCAGGAGACTAAGCGTTTCCATTCGCCCCAGTAGGAATGCCTCGTGGACTCTTTCCTGCTGCTCAAGAGATTGTTTTGTACTTCTGATGAACATGCCTGTTCTAGAGAAGATGCCCATCCAAATACTATGCTCTGAAGTGAAGCATCTGGGCTTCGCGATAGATCCTGCCATTGTGCTGCAGCAGTAGCTTGTGGAAAATAGGGATGGGAATTGGGGGATGGGTGGACATACAGAGGAGTTTGGGAAACGAGAACTTTCTGGGCCAGTAGGGGCAATCAGGATGACTGTCACTCAGTCTCGTCTGATCTTGTGGAGTACTCAAGGCAGGAGTTGAAGAGGATGATATCACACGCAAAAGGACACTAATAGTTCTGACTTAGACCATGCGGCACTGAGAAGGAATTGGAGACATGGTTGGGTCCATCCCACCCTTTATCACCTCGGGTGAAACCATGAAGTGAGCCAAGGTGCATACACGGATCAACAGTCACTATCTACTTTCAAAATCTCCAGTTCTGCGCGCATGTGTAAACCCTCAGTGGAATACAATAAGGACCATCACATGAAGAAGAACATGTTCTTAAATAAAACCATATAAGCTGGATACAGGATTGTCATTTAACACCCATCACACTGCATCATATGTAAAAGTGTGACAAATAGGAAAAAACCAGCATCTTCATTATTATCTTAATTGAAAAGAAACCTCTTCTGGGAACCATTTTTGCGGGACGCTTATTCTTTACATATTATCGTTTCTTGATTATATTTCCTATTTTGTTTTACTAGATTTGAAGGGTAATGAAAAAATGGGAAAAAGTATTACGTTCAAAATTGTTTTGAAGGTCACAGATTAGTTCCACTCATTTATACAATTCAGTAACTTTTTAAACTGACATCATTAAACATATTAAAGAGGAAGAGTGGGATTTTTTGTACAAAATATTGAAAGACAACTACAATATGGATTCTAAGTAGTATTCAAAGTGCAAAGTATTCAAGTACCATTAATTATATGAACAATAGAAAGCAAAAAGATCTTTAATCGGATACGGACACAAAAAGAAGGAATAGTACTATATAAAGACTTATTTTTGTACTTATTGCTTCCCCCCACTGTTTATATGAAGAGTATTTCTAACACTTTGAAAGACATTCTTAGTAAATATAGTCTCTCTCTCAGCACCACGTTATACTGTTTACTAGGGTTAGAGATGAAATAAAATTAGGTCCATCCCAGTCTACGTTTCATTAGCTGAAAAGAGTATTTTCATTGCTATGGAGCAGCAAAAAAGGGGCAAGATGCACTTTTCTTTTGTTCCCATTCTTCTCAGCTTCTTTATGCACTAGAGGATAAACTGATTTGTCTGAAGTATTTGCTTCTCACAAATGAGATTTTTCGGTGCATTTAATATTTTTCTCCTGTTTTATTTAGTCTCCTGGAGGAATTTAGCCCTTTTCTAATTGGGGTAGACAGCTTTGGGAACTATTCTGATTTTCTTGAAACACTTTATTTGATAGTATCAATTCCTGATATGTATTGCCCTTCCTTTTTCAAATCTGCACTGGCTCTTTTTAGAAACTGTTCTCAGCAAGAATCTGCCACCAGGAACATATAGCCTGGATAAAGAATATTCTACCCATACAATGAGAGAAATGAAATTAATAGATCCAACCTAAATATCCCCTTCTGTTTCAATTGGCTGCAATAGATACCAACTGTCTATTTAGGAGGGAAAGTCCAAATTTTTACAATTTACTTGTTCTGTACCACAAAAAAATCCATTTATTCCAATGAATTAAAAGTGTACCCTATTTTTTCCCCTTCAAATATCCCTATTAATAGTTCTCAATTGTTGACACCTATGACTATGTACTATTTACTTCCAGGCCTAAACTGTTGTGCATTACTGAACTGTACCGTTAAACCATTATAGATTAAATTTATAACTGAGATCTCAGAACAGCTTCTCCTGATATCACAAGATGCTATTTTCTTGAGAAATAATAGCAAAGATGCACTAACTTTTAATATAACCATTGAAATCCCATTATGGGAATAAAATATGGACAGCCATTGTTAAACTATTACCAGCTGCCACAGCATTATTACAAATAGCTTTAAGCCAGAAGTTTTGTCAATGTGTTCTATTTAATATTATGAATTATATTCATAATAGTCAAACCTTGCTTAATTAATTCAAAGAGGCATATTCACTCCCAAAGCACTAAGAGGGATAAATCCTTCCCTGCATAATTTCTAATGCATGTCAGTTCAAATGAGTCTAAGATTATCTGGCACCCAGGGGCTCTTCCAATAGTTCCTTATCCAATTAATGCCCCTAGTTCAAAATATCCAATCCTACCAAGCCATTCTACCTTGCCCACACTCTGGAATTGCTGCCACTTTTGCAGTTCCTAGCTGAAAATCAGTATGTCTTACATGTTCATGTTACAAGGGTGTTCATGCCCGATACATGGAAATGGTAAATTCTCCATGTCTTGACGTCTTTAAATTAAGAATAGATGCCTTTCTGGAAAAAGATATGCTTTAGTCAAATAAAATATTGAGCTCAATACAGGAGTAACTGGGTGAAATGTAATGGCCTGGGATTTACAGAAGGTCAGACTACATGATCTAATGGTCTATTCTGATATCATACTCTGTGATCTATATGTAGAGTCCTCCCACAGCCCCAGATATCTCTAATTTATCATCTTCAAGAAGCACAGCACATTCTTCAGATGTCGTTTTCAACTGCGCTCTCAGGTTTCAAAAAGAAACACAGCCACCTTACTGTTAGTAGCCAAAACTTCTGGGGCCACAACCTACCAGAAGCCCACGGAAGAAAGGGAGCCTTACCACACCTAGGGGACAATTCATTTGAGTTCCTTTTTTGTGTGTGTTGACAACACTTAAACATCATTTATATAACAGACAATTCTAAATACTTATAACCAGACTGTTAACTAAACTTACTAATGTTTGTTTAATTTCTGAGGAGTGTTGCATTGTTGCTTGGACTTGTGGGTCTCCTTTGAACTATCAGTACTACTGTCAGGGGGCAGTGAGTCCATTTGCTCTGGCAGTGTTATGTCCTGGGGCCAGATGTCAGAGACCAGAGGCCAAGTGAGGGCAAAGGCCTGGGCTGGTCCCTAAGGTCAATCCGGGCAAGGAAAATGGTGTGAAAACTCCTTAGACATTTTGTGCTTACCTAAACCAAGAAAGGAGATTAACCCCTCTTTCTGAAACAATCTAGTTGATCGGACTTATTCAATCATTTTCAGGTAAAATTTAAGGGCTCAGACCAGCTGAGACGAATGCAGGTTCATTTCTTTGTCACATTTCGGGTTGAGGCAGGAAAAAACCAGGGATACTACTTGATTAATGTGAAGGCTAGAATTTTTCTTTGGAACAAACTTTAGGCAGAAATCTCTGGACCACTTTGTCAAGGTGAAAGGAAATTAATGGAAATTTGCAATAAACAGTTGATTTCTCCTACTCTTTCTGGTTGAGGTAACTCCAATGAAAAAATGCCAACATGGATGAAAGAAAATTTAAGGTAGCAGCTATCAAGTTTCATAATTCTTAAAGACATTCTTCTGCTGTGTTTTTTTAACCTAAGAAATATTAGAAATACTCCCAGATATTTTCTGGATAACCTCTTATATATCTCAGAGCAAGCTTACTGTAAGTTATCAGATCTTATCTTACAGGGAAGGGGTATTCAATATACTCAGTAGCCTCCTTTATTCAAACTCTCAGTTACTGAAGTTAAAGAATTGTTAAAGTTTAATTTAGTGAAATTAAAAATCCCTTCCCCACAAATTCCATCTCATCTCTTGTTGAAGAAGGTTGGTGGTGAGGCACGAGACTGACACTCAGGGGATATGAGTTCTGATACAAGTTTTCAGACTTCCTTTGGGCAAGTGGTTTGATTTCTCTCTGCCTCAGTTCTCTATCTACAAAATAGGAATAAAAAAGCCTTAACTCACTGGCATTTAGTGGGAATAAATTAATAAATTGAGAGTGGTGATTGATGCCATTGTTTGACTTTCTCCAATCATCACAGACTTCCTGGACTGATAAGACTTTACTGTCTCATAAATGTAAACTTTCAGGGGAAAATCATAATCTGGTTTAAAAGAAGTCCCATTTACATCAAAGAAGCAGAAGCCTTTTTTCCCCCCTGTATGCAAATCACGTAAGTGGCTGCTGTTCTGGGCATTAAAATTCTTCAGAGAGGTGTCCTCAGAATCAATCTGATCTAAAGAGGATGAAAACATTTCCCCTTCTTCAGAAATCTCAGAGAGATGTACTTTCTGACCTACTGGGAGAGGAAACCAAATCAAATTTCTTATCATGAGCGTGGGATTCTTTGTTTGGTGTTTGGCAGAGCTTTCTCTTAATGAGTTGTGTATTCCACTTAGGTTCTTCTACTGTACCCATCACTGTGGCTTTTTCAGCTTCATTGAGTTTAATGCCAGAAGAGACCATTAGAACAGTGTTTCTCAAACCTGATCACCTAGTACAACCTCCTGTGTATCATAAGTAAGACTATGTTTTAGTCATGGGTATTTTTAGTAAAACTCATGGACAGGTCATGGGTAGTAAACAAAAATTCACGGCCCATGACCTGCCCGTGACTTGTACTAAATACCCTTAACTAAAACTTGGTCCAGAGGGCCGCGGCCTGGGTGCTGGAGGGGTGGCCCAGGACCCCCACTAGTGCTGGGGGAGAGTGGCCCAGGACCCCCTCTGGTGCTGGGGGGTGGAGGATTGGCACGGCTGGCAGGCTCCCTACCCAGTTCCGCATGGCTCCCTGGAAGCATCCGGCATATCCCTGCAGCTCCTAGGGGGAGGAAAGGCCAGGGGGGCTCCGCACACTGCCCCTGCCACGAGTACCAGCTCCACAGCGGGGGCAGCCCTGGCCTCTTCAACTAGGAGCTGAAAAGACATGTCAGCTGCTTCTGGGGAGCTCCCCTGAGGTAAACACCAACCCCCAACTCTCTACCCCAGCCCTGTGTCCCCTTCCACACCCAAACTACTGCAGCTGCTTTGGGGGGGGGCACACAGTGGTCCGCGACTGCCCCAGCAGCTTGGGCAGCCTCTGGGCCAGCTGCACCGGCTGCTGCTAGGCAGTCTCAGGCCACTTTGCGGGCCCCCCTGCAGCAGCTGGCCCATGGGCTACCCATGCTGCTCGGGCAACCCCAGAGCCAGCCACACTGGCCACTGCAGAAGTCACAGAGGTCACAGAATCTGTGACTCCCGTGATCTCTGTGACAGGCATGCAGCCTTAATCATAGGCCATTATGTTTCACCCAGCTACACCTATATTGAGTCCAATAACTTGTGTTTGACTAAAGTAGATCTTAGAACTTCCAGAAAGACATCCAGTCTTGATTCAAACACATCAAGAGATGAGAATTCACCATTTCCCTTGTTGGTTTGTTCCAATGATTAATCAACTTCATTGATAAAAATCTGAGCCTAAATTCCAATTTGAATTTGTTTGGCTTGTTACCCCTTTCTTTGCTACATTAAAGAGCCTTTTAGGACCCTGTATTTTCTTCCCATAAAAGGTACTTATACACTGTAACCAAGTCACCTCTCAACCTTCTTTTTCATAGCTAAACAGATTGAGCTCTTTAAGTTTCTCATTGTTTAGCCATTTCTTGAACCCTCAAATCATTTTGTGCACCCTCACCAGTTTTTCAACATCCTTATTAAACCCCAACTGTATGGAATATTCCAGTATTGTCTCACCAATATCATACACCAGTGGTACTCAACCTATTTACTACTGTGGACCGCATATGCAGTTCTCTATATATTATGTGGGCTGCATCCACGCAATATATATACAACCCTGCCTGCTGTGGCTGGCCAGTCGGGCACATCCCTTGATGCCTGCGCCCAGACAGTCAGGGGCAGAGGTGATCCCACCCCGTGAGCCATGAGAAGCTGCCCACGTGACAAATTTACACCCCGCAACAGCCCTCCACCCAGTGACAGGTAGCCTCCTGCTCTGGCTGTGAGCTCTGGATCTGAACATGGCCAGCAGGGGATGGGCTGGAGGGTGCTGTCTGTTGCAGGCATTCCAGAATACACTGCAGCCTGGAGCATGGTCATCCCCCCGAGAGGCGACATGTAGCTGTTGTGGGGCGGGGGGGACCATGTACCTCCCCCCCATTTTTCCAGATGCCTCTGGCACGGACAGCCAAAAGCGAGGAGGCAGTCCCCCAGCGATGGCACTCGGTCATCCTCTTTTCTTCCCCCTGCCCCATTCCCCTCCTCCTTTTCGTCTCCCCACTATCCCCTGCTCCATCCCTCCCCCCTGTCCACCTCCCCTCCATCTTCCCACCCCAACCCCTTTCCTCTCCACACTGTCCTCTGCTCCTCCCTCCTACCCTATTCCCTCATCCCCTTCATAGAATCATAGAATCATAGAATATCAGGGTTGGAAGGGACCTCAAGAGGTCATCTAGTCCAACCCCCTGCTCAAAGCAGGACCAATTCCCAACTAAATCATCCCAGCCAGGGCTTTGTCAAGACGGGCCTTAAAAATCTCCAAGGAAGGAGACTCCACCACCTCCCTAGGTAACGCATTCCAGTGCTTCACTACCCTCCTAGTGAAATAGTGTTTCCTAATATCCAACCTGGGCCTCCCCCACTGCAACTTGAGACCATTGCTCCTTGTTCTGTCATCTGCCACCACTGAGAACAGCCGAGCTCCATCCTCTTTGGAACCCCACTTCAGGTAGTTGAAGGCTGCTATCAAATCCCCCCTCATTCTTCTCTTCTGGAGACTAAACAATCCCAGTTCCCTCAGCCTCTCCTCATAAGTCATGTGCTCCAGACCCCTAATCATTTTTGTTGCCCTCCGCTGGACTCTCTCCAATTTTTCCACATTCTTCTTGTAGTGTGGGGCCCAAAACTGGACACAGTATTCCAGATGAGGCCTCACCGTCTCTTCCCCCTGCCCTATCCCATCCCTCATCCTTCCTCACTGCCTTGCCCTGCCCCACACAGGCACTCACCACTGTACAGAAACAGGACTCAGCACACATAGAAGAGGACAACGATGGGTACTTGGACCCAGGAGGCAGTATCCTGGAGCTGCCAACTCAGTCTGGGGGAGGCACTAAGTGAACTGGCATAGCTCCGGAAGGACAGAATATTCCTCCTCCAAGACAGGCTGAGCAGAGCAAACCCTGCTCAGTGCTCGCAGAAAATGGGGGTGGGGAGCAATGCCCCCAAAACTACACCCATGGCTGGTGTGGGTTGATGATCCAGCGCCTCCCCCCAATCTGGCAACCCTACAGTGTGTCACTGCAGTGTGGGAGCTCCTCCCCCACCACAGCGAGCTGCTTCACCTTCCCTGCTGGTAGGGAGCACTCCAGCAGGGCTCCATGGCACCGTCTCCCTTCTCAGCCATCTCCACCCCTCCCAGGACCCGGAAGCAGCAAATTTTGATTATTTTTTTTAAAGCACACAGCTGAGCTCTAATTGGGCCACAAGCAGCCCGCAGGCCACATGTTGAGAACCTCTGCCATTCACAGAAGTAAAATCACCTCCTTATTCCTACTCACTATTTCCATGTTTATACATCCAAGGATCATATTATCCTTCTTTCCCCATAGCTTATGTTTAATTGCTTGTCCATTATGATCCCTAAATCCTTTTTAAATTCACTGCTTTTCAGGATACACACATTCCCTTTTGTAGCTATGGCCTGAATTCCATGTTCCTAGATGTATTACTTTGTATTTACTTGTATTAAAATGCATTTAGTTTGAATGGCCCACAGTTTACCAAGCAATCTAGATCACTCTCTATTATCATCATTTACCACTCCACTAACAGGCCTATAGTTATCTGACTCATCCAACCTGCCCTTTTTGAATATAGACACAACATTAGCACATTTCCAGTCATCTGAAAATTGCCAGCATTCCAAGATTTATTGAAAATTAACTTCAGGAGGCCAGATATCCTCAGCCAACTCTTTTAGGACTTTTGGATGCAAGTTATGTGGGTCTCCTGCTGAGAATTTAAAAATATTTATCACTAGTATATATTATTTAACATGCTCTTACTAATGGACCAGAAAAATATTTCATCATCCTCACATAAGTACATCATCCTGCTTATTTCCAAAAAGATACCAGAAATATTTTGACCATCTGTCTTTTCTGCAATATTCAAAATTTTACCACTCCCATCTAGTAATGGGCCTATGTTATGCTTACGATTTCTTTTGTCCTAATATACTTTTAAAAAACCATATTGTCCTTAGCCCTGCTAGTCATTGATTTTTCCCTTTTGTCTTTAGCTTCCCTTATCAGTTTTCTACATTTCATAACTTCCAATTTATACTGATTGCTCTCTATTTCTCTTTTCCCCCCAAGTTTTATATATATATATTTTATTTCTAATTGCTGACTTTGTTTCACTATTGAACCAGGATGGGCTTTTAGCTAACTTTGTTCTCTTTCTTGATGGCTTTTGGCCATCCAATTAACTCTTCTTAAAGAGCTCCGAATTTTCATTCACATTTTTGTCTGCGCTCTCCCTTCAAATCAATTTTGCTCATAGATTTTCTTAACTTTATAAATAAATAAATAAATAAATAAATAAATGGAGATATACCTATCCATAGAACTGGAAGGGACCCCGAAAAGGTCATTAAGTCCAGTCCTCTGCATTCACTAGCAGACCAAGAACTGATTTTGCCTCTGATCCCTAGGTGGTCCTGTCAAGGCTGCTTCCCCACTCTGAACTTTAGGGTACAAATGTGGGGGCCTGCATGAAAACTTCTAAGCTTAACTACCAGCTTAGATCTGGTCCGCTGCCACCACTCTCGATGCTAATTCCCTTCCCTGGGTAGCCTTGAGAGACTCTTCACCAATTCCCTGGTGAATACAGATCCAAACCCCTTGGATCTTAAAACAAGGAGAAATTAACCATCCCCCCTCCTTCCTCCCACCAACTCCTGGTGGATCAAGATCCAACCCCCTTGGATCTAAAAACAAGGAAAAATCAATCAGGTTCTTAAAAAGAAGGCTTTTAATTAAAGAAAAAGGTAAAAATCATCACTGTAAAATCAGGATGGAAAATAACTTTACAGGGTAATCAAACTTAAAGAGCCCAGAGGACCCTCCTCTAGCCTTAGGTTCAAAGTACAGCAAACAGAGATAAACACTCTAGCAAAAGGTACCTTTACAAGTTGAGAAAACAAAGAGAAACTAACACGCCTTGGCTGGCTGTTTACTTACAAGTTTGAAATATGAGAGACTTATTCAGAAAGATTTGGAGAGCATGGATTGATATCTGGTCCCTCTTAGTCCCAAGAGCGAACAACTTCCCAAACAAAGAGCACAAACAAAAGCCTCCCCCTCCCGCCCAAGATTTGAAAGTATCTTGTCTCCTTATTGGTCCTTTGGGTCAGGTGTCAGCCAGGTTACCTGAGCTTCTTAACCCTTTACAGGTAAAAGGATTTTGGAGTCTCTGGCCAGGAGGGATTTTATAGTACTGTACACAGGAGAGCTGTTACCCTTCCCTTTATAGTTATGACAGGTCCCCTCAAGGATTGAACTCCCAACCCTGGGTTTAGCAGGCCAATGCTCAAACCACTGAGCTATCCCTCCCCTCCACTTTACTAGACTCAGCAGCGGATTGCATGTTGAGCTGGAGGTCTCACCTCACATAATTCAGGCACAAAATATGCCATCGCTGGAAGCAGGCAAATGCAGACATTAGCTGACAAAGACCCTCTTAATTCAACATTTTACATTTTTTTCTTCCATCTACTGAATTAAAAAGAAGGTTCTTTGGGGAAGGGCTATACAATAGCTCCTTTCTGAGGTGGAATGGAAACTGGTTCTTCTATGGTTAGGAGCAGCAAGCCGTCGTGGAAAGAGACTTTTCTTTTTTGGCCATCTGCTTGTCAATCATAGGTGGATGCATCTCCCTTAGTAAAGATTGTGTGACTTATTCATGGTAAAAATACCATGAACCGTACCACTGCCCCCAATACCAAACTGCCCAATGGTACAATTACATGACAATAGTGTTTTTCAAATATAGAACTCTTCTCCTACAACCCTTATATACATGAATATAACATTTTGTAATACCTTTTATCATTCTTGTATAGCTACATAACATTCATTTTTATAAATGTAAAATATGTCTTTAGTGATTTAGACTTACATGATAAATTCTATTTTTTTTAAGTATGGCTTTAGTGATTTCCTTTCTGCAAAAACTATGTTTCTCTTCTATAGGCACAGACACAAATCTTATTTTTGTAGTAGGCCAGAAACTGAACCTCAGAGAAATGTAACTATAGAGGTGGCATTTAGTAAATATATTAATATTTAATTCTCTCATCACATTTCTTCAGCAACGTTGATATCTTAGCACCTTGCTATCCACGTGCCAAAAACAAGTAGGTAATTAGCATCTCTGCCTTCCCATTTTGTTTTGTTTTAAATACATGTCATTGCTGGAATAAAAACTATCAAAAAGGTGGCCTTCATTTTGAGCTGAACACAGTTATGCTCATACTCAGTCTCTCATCCTCCGGTAACTGCAATAAAGCCATAGAGAACACACTGCCCCACAGCTCCTGAAACTTCTCTCTCAAGCTTCAACATCCCTATGGAGTACACTGCCTCAGTGGATTGTGGACAAAAAGGCAGTCTTTATAATTTAAAATTAATTCAGAGTATTATAGATTAGGACTGGGAGTTTAAATTTGGTCTGGAAATTAATGAGGAATTTGTGAGCACATTATAGGAGTGACAAGATCCTATGTCAATTATGACTGAGGCAGGCTGCAGTATTCTAAACTAGCTGTAGAATTTGTGTGACTGTTATATTTAGCTCCAGACCGAGTTGCAGTAATGAAGCCTTGAGGACCCCAGTCTGCACACAAAGGTAAGTAACAGGGTTTTAACAACATATATGAATAGAGCTTCTGATCTATATTAATTGGAAACTTGTTTCATTTTTCCAAATAAGCTATCCCAAAACATAAGGATACTATAAGGCAGGTTAAGAAAAGGCATTATATGGGGTGAAAAGATTTGATAATAGCTGCATTCTTAGACGCCACGATTCTAGGAATTTTCTGTTGTAGGACCAACATAACTCCTGCAAGCACATAATTCCATCAAGGAACTGGAGCCACTGAATTGTAGGTGGATAATTTTGGATATTTTCCACATGATATTAATACTCCAAAGGAGGAAATAAAGTATAAAAATTGGAAGTCACAATGTTTCTTCATATACCACAATTGCACAAAAGTTACTGTATGCTAGTCCACCTTTAAGCAATACTTGAAATGACCACTTATATTCTCCAGGGGAATATTAGTCAGAGTAGTTTCTGGTGGTCTTGTATGAGAGCCTCAAAACCCAATTAAATATTCTACTGTAACTCCCATCAGTTGCTTGCATGAATTCCTCAAGTATTAGAATTTTGACTGCAAATTTGATCAAAATAAGTAGAAAGAAACCAAAGGGCTAAATGGATCATTGGTGGGTACAAGCATTCAACATAGGTGAAATTACTCAACCCCACCAGAAAACCAGGTGAGTTATAAAAACAATTCTCTTAGCAACAACATCAAGAGCTTAAAAAAAAAAAAAAAAAAAAAAAGAATCAGGGCAAAAGGTAAATTCCTTCACTCAGGTAAATTGAGAAGTAGTGTCAGTAAAGTTATATTTTTCCAATATTTTTGGGTTAGGAAATTTGTCAGGAATCTGATTAATTCTGAAGAGTCATGTTTTAAGTTTAAAATAAGCTAATTACTTTACACTTGGAAAAATAAATAAATAAAAAGAAATGCAGTTTTCAGGTTTGCAAAAGGCCCTTGGAGAGAGACACTAGCTAGAGTCCATGAGACTATCAACACTACTCACTACAGACTTATAAAAATTGTATCTTCAATTTATATTATCATTGTTAATGCATGCATTTTTAAATAAGAAGATACCGAAAATCATATTGATTCCAAGGGAGATGTTACAATTAGAGTGTGCGCGGATACAAAATTTGTATTCACATTCTCCAGCGCATCATCAGAGATCTACAACCTATCCTGAAAGATGATCCTTTACTCTCACAGATCTTGGGAGACAGACCTGTCCTCGCTTACAGACAACCCCCCAACCTAAAGCAAATACTCACCAGCAACCACACATCACTGAACAAAACCACTAACCCAGGAACCTATCCTTGTAACAAACCCCGATGCCAACTCTGTCCACATATCTATTCAAGTGACATCATCATAGGACCTAATCACATCAGCCATACCATCAGGGGCTCGTTTACCTGCACATCTACCAATGTGATATATGCCATCATGTGCCAGCAATGCCCCTCTGCCATGTACATTGGCCAAACCGGACAGTCTCTACGCAAAAGAATTAATGGACACAAATCTGACATCAGGAATCAAAATACTCAAAAACCAGTGGGAGAACACTTTAACCTGTCTGGTCATTCAGTGACAGACCTGCGGGTGGCTATATTACAACAGAAAAACTTCAAAAACAGACTCCAAAGAGAGACTGCTGAGCTAGAATTGATATGCAAACTAGACACAATCAACTCCGGTTTGAATAAGGACTGGGAATGGCTGAGCCATTACAAACATTGACTCTATCTCCCCTTGTAAGTACTCTCACACTTATTATCAAACTGTCTGTACTGGGCTAGCTTGATTATCACTTCAAAAGTTTTTTTCTCTTAATTAATTGGCCTCTCAGAGTTGGTAAGACAACTCCCACCTGTTTATGCTCTCTGTATGTGTGTATATATATCTCCTCAATATATGTTCCATTCTATATGCATCCGAAGAAGTGGGCTGTAGTCCACGAAAGCTTATGCTCTAATAAATTTGTTAGTCTCTAAGGTGCCACAAGTACTCCTGTTCTTCTTTTTGAAGAAAAAGCAAGTAGCACTAGACTCAAGATCAACGGAAGGAAGGAAAGTGAATACCTAAAAGCTCAAGTTGGGAAGGGAGGCAAATTCTTCTGTGACAATTAACTCTTATTTTCTATTTCCTCTTTTTCTCCCTCAGGAGGAGTAGGCAAGCTTTCTGTACAAAGCCACAATAGGAAGGGAGGGATCTCTCTCTTTCATAGATTATATATAAATATGAAATATATATACACACACACACACAAATACACTCACACACACACACACACACTATAAAAACCTATATAGAATATACAAGATCAGAGGCAAGATGACTGGGAGAGTCCTATTTCTAAGCAAAAGAATGCTCTATGAAAAAAGTACTCTTGTCAAGGAAGTTACAAGGAACCTAACTGACATAAATTGATGACAATATAATGTCTGGCAATTTACAAGAGATAACAAATGTACTGATCTCTATATTCTGAAACTTCTGTATAAAGTGTATACAGGAATTTTATATATGTACGAAAAGGCTCTTTTGACAAGCTATATTGTCTGCCGGATTTAGAATATAAAGTCCATAAGGAAAAAATTAGATCTTTCCCTGTGCAGCACTCAAGCACACAGTTGGCATCTAATAAATAAAAATGTGACCAATTACCAGGTACTGTACAACAGGTATAGATAAAGTACAGAAATTGAAAAAGAACAAGGTATTCTGTCATGTCCTTAAAATGAAACAGTGAATAAGATTCATAGATTCTAGGACTGGAAGGGACCTCGAGAGATCATCGAATCCAGTCCCCTTGCCCGCATGGCAGGACCAAATACTGTCTAGACCATCCCTGATAGACATTTATCTAACCTACTCTTAAATATCTCCAGAGATGGAGATTCCACAACCTCCCTAGGCAATTTATTCCAGTGTTTAACCACCCTGGCAGTTAGGAACTTTTTCCTAATGTCCAACCTAGTCCTCCCTTGCTGCAGTTTAAGCCCATTGCTTCTTGTTCTATCCTTAGAGGCTAAGGTGAACAAGTTTTCTCCCTCCTCCTCATGACACCTTTTTAGATACTTGAAAACTGCTATCATGTCCCCTCTCAGTCTTCTCTTTTCCAAACTAAACAAACCCAATTCTTTCAGCCTTCCTTCATAGGTCATGTTCTCAAGACCTTTAATCATTCTTGTTGCTCTTCTCTGGACCCTCTCCAATATCTCCACATCTTTTTTGAAATGCGGTGCCCAGAACTGGAGACAATACTCCAGCTGAGGCCTAACCAGAGCAGAGTAGAGCGGAAGAATGACTTCTCGTGTCTTGCTCACAACACACCTGTTAATACATCCCAGAATCATGTCTGCTTTTTTTGCAACAGCATCACACTGTTGACTCATATTTAGCTTGTGGTCCACTATAACCCCTAGATCCCTTTCTGCCATACTCCTTCCTAGACAGTCTCTTCCCATTCTGTGTGTGTGAAACTGATTTTTCCTTCCTAAGTGGAGCCCTTTGCATTTGTCTTTGTTAAACTTCATCCTGTTTACCTCAGACCATTTCTCCAATTTGTCCAGATCATTTTGAATTATGACCCTGTCCTCCAAAGCAGTTGCAATCCCTCCCAGTTTGGTATCATCCGCAAACTTAATAAGCGTACTTTCTATGCCAATATCTAAGTCGTTAATGACGATATTGAACAGAGCCGGTCCCAAAACAGACCCCTGCGGAACCCCACTTGTTATGCCTTGTTATGTTATAAGGAGAGAGAATTCCACCATGTGGAGAAAATGAAAACCCAATAGTTTAACCTGTAAATAGGAAAATAAACATAAGCAAAGGAATTGAAAAAAGATTCTGTGCAGAAAGGTGTTTGTTATATCATATTACATAAAGAGGTTACTGAATGAAGGGAGAGGAAGAGTTTGAGATATTATATCCACAATGGATTTAAAAGTATTGGAATTGTAATCTTCTTGTCTTTTATGAGGTATATGACTGAAAGGTGTTTTTTTTAAATCATTAACTTTTCTGCTTCTATGTTTTCTTAGAAATATCAGGAATGTCATTTTTTGTCTTCTCTGCTTTTGTTGGAAGACCTCTGGGAGATCTCAGGGATGCTTGTTTGTTTGTTCAAACATCATTATTTATGGGGCTGGATGTTAAAGCCTTTAACAAAGGCTTCCTTAAATCAAAATGTTAGACATTTCAAGTTAAACAGGTAGGCGCGCTCTCTCACACACACAGGGTTTATTGAAAGTCTGAGTAAAAGTCTCTTACCCTCCCAATTGTTCAATTTACATTCTCTTGACTACTGTGATATTACCATTTCACAGATTCTCAAGCCATCAGCTGAGACAAGACTTCAATTTTTAATGTAAAAACAAACACACACAACTTTAAAACAACTTAAACAAAAAAAAAGGAACTCATTTCAGGGCTTCTTTATATCATACATCAAAAAAGGAATAGAAGACACAAACTCCATTTTTTCCCTTGGCAGATCACCTTTAAGTTGAACTCAAACTCAGAGATATCTAGCAGACATTTAAACAGAATTGCATGGCTGTTATAAGAATTAAAAAAAGATTGGAGAATTGCAAATTGAAAAGGATAGAAGCTTACAGAAAAATGGTAACTAAAGATCTCTTAAGAATCAATACAAAAACAGAAACAAATTAGTCCAAGTTAATGATCAAATTCTGTATCCCAGAAAAAGGTGTTCTAAGGTAAATGAAAAATTTCTCTCTAAATATTAGTAGAGTAGAAAAGCACATGACAGAACCAAAAGTCTTTCTGATGAGAACTAAGTTTAGTGTGCACTTGTTAGGGGTGTCACAGAGAAATGTAGAGACAGACCATGAGAAGTATAAACCTAAGTTATCTACAAATAACCAAACATGATGTTTGTAGGAATTAGCACACAAAAACCTTTCAGATGCAAATATAAGTGGATCTAAATCTGAACACTATGGAACACCCATCAATAGATCATATGAAGAAAAATTAGAGAAGTACATTAGCTGGAGAAAAGAACGAAAGATATAACCCAAACCAGGGGGAAATTCCTGACAATCAGAATAATATTGCAAGAAAGATCTACAGGATAACCAAGATGTTTGCAACTGGTACCTTAATTTTATAATAACAATTCAAATATATTTTATAGAAATAGAAATATCATTGTTAAAACTTCAGCAAAAACATGTGTTATCTAAGCCTTCATCAAAGGATTTTCATGCTAACACATTGATTGATCTATCTAAAATATACACTTAAAATACTGTAATGAAAATATTACACACGCTGAATGGAGGGATGTAGAGGCTCCTTTCTTTTAAAATAAAAAGTGAATGGATTTAGCAGCATGGATTTCTTAATCCTGGTGAATAACATGTACAATGCTAAGGAAGTGGGACATCAAGACAGTTTTATCACTCTTTGAATAATCTTTAAATTGAAACAGCAAAGTAGACCATATGTATCTTGCAATAGATAATTTAGCAAACTGTACAAAAGCAAATCATTCCTCCAATATAATAAGCCAGAACAGAGAACAAAACTATAACCTTGAAGGAACAAGGCTCTGATACAGAATACCACCATTCTAGATCATGTAAATGCTTAAAAATTGACAGACTCAATCTGCATTGTTAAATGAGATGAATAATTTGGTCATCTTTCCAGATTGTCTCAGTTCTCCACACATTTTTTCCCCCAAAAACCATCAGTTTACATGAGTTAGGTTAGCCTCAGGATTGTATTTTGAACTTAATTTTGAAGCTAACCTGTGAGTTAGGATTTACCGTAAATAAACATGACAGATCAGGTAGAAGGAAAATGGCTTAATTTACACAGTAGCAACAGGTTTCTCCATAGAAACTAAGATCTGTGTTATAACGTAAATGCCCTGCACTACTTTTTTTACCCCCTCCACCACCCAACACACACTAGGGTTTCAAAGGACTTGGAGGAAAAAAACCTGAGCTGTCACTTCTGTACTTCAAGAAATGGGTATGCAGAGGGTTGATAACGAAGGCATAAAACTGTTCTTGTAGCAGAGGAGAGTACTATAGAAGAGGAAGCATATTTCCCCCCTAGGGAGGTGGTGGAATCTCCATCCTTAGAGGTTTTTAAGGCCCAGCTTGACAAAGCCCTGTCTGGGATGATTTAGTTGGTGTTGGTCCTGCTTTGAGCAGGGGCTTGGACTAGATGACTTCCTGAGGTCTCTTCCAACCCTAATCTTCTATAATTCTATGAACCAATGTGAATCTTTCTGCAGAACCAAGACAATTTCCTCACATTTTGGTACCCATGTAAATAGAAATCATATGGCACAGAGTTGCTTTGCCATTCTTGTTTTTCTTACATAAGACCTTCCCATACGCTCTGGACAGTCAGACTTGATTCAAGACTGAGCCGAAATGTACATGTTAAAATAAAACGGTGCAGCATTTTGAAGTACCTACCTGGCCAAAGCAGGGACTGGTACTCCTCGTGCTCGTATTGGTGGTTTTCCACGAACAACTGGAACTTCTGCATTTTCTGAACCACCATTCAAATATGTTAACTCTTGAAGCTGTGCCTGTCTGATTTCATCATTGTAGTCCTAGACAGAAGGGAGGAGTGGAAAGCTATTCAACCAACACAGAAAAATACTTATCACAAGAACTGCTTCTAAAAAAGTATTTTTCATAATATTCTAGATTAATTTTTTGTTGAAAATCCTTTAGAAACAATACAGAAAAATGCTGCAATAGGAACTCCAATTTAACCTAAAATATGATTAGAACCTTCAAATAAAACATGATGTTTTTAATTATATTTTGGCTCAAATCCTGTTTTCCTCTCCGAGGTTGCCCATTACCTCCAGCATATATATATATATATATATATATATATATATATATACATACATACATACATACATACATAAATAAATAAATAAATGGATGGATGGATGGATGGATGGATGGATGGATGGTTTACTGGCTAGCGAAAATAAATTACCAGTACTTAAAACACTATATATGCCTCTTGACAATTTAGAATGAGTATCAGGCAAGATCCGACGGTGGAATCACATTCCATTGTAAAGTGGTGAAAATCCCATCACTTCATTTTAGCTTGTCAGATCTGATGAATTTTCAGCCCAAAGCATTTTGACTGCAGGCCCATGTGCCACAGGGAGAAATTCTGTGCTGGTGGAGGGTAGATTAAATGACCTGCCCCAATAGTTCATTTCCATCCTTAAGTTCTGATTCTATGAATTTCTTCCATATATATGAGTAATTTTATCCAAATAATAAACATAGTGACTGCTGAAAATATTTTCCTTTGAAAAATCTAAAATATAAGTAAACTGAGGACACTGTAGATTTATTTGCTCTCCTCAACAGAGCTACTCATAGGAAGACTGCAGAATTCATAACAGTTATTTATACAGAGTTAGTAGAATATTTCTCAAACACATGCAGACCTTGAAATACTATAAACTATCCTCCAAATCCTGTATGCTATATAGGAATGAAACATACGTTGTGAGCTAATGTGAACTCAGAGCTGAATTTCTTTATCATCAAATTCCATTTAGTATAAATGAACAAAGGATTGCAGTTTTAGTGTAAACCAAGAAAAAGATTGTATTCAAAACGGACTATTTTTAACAGGCTCCTCCATGTACCAGTAATAAGTGCTGGTTCTCACATCATTTCACTCTTGTTTAGTTCAAGAAACAACTACATTGTGTCTATTCCTTTTCCACCGAAGTGGAAGAGTTTTATTCAAACACTGTCAATAGTTACAATTCTAATTAAGGAAGAAAGGAAATCTAGCTCATGATGGAAGTGGAATTTTATCCCATCTATCAATGTGAATGCAACCAAAGAAATATCAAATGTTGCCTCATGTACTTTACTATGAAGCACAGAAACTGAACGAACAAAAGGATTAATGCTACTCTAAGAACACTGGCACTCATCTGTCAGACTTTGTGCCTCCCCTCAATTGTAAGGGTTTTTTTTTTATTAAACAAAAGAAGGCTTGGATTTTCCCTCATACTTCATTCCAGAAGGCAGCCTTTTGGTTGAAACACAGGTACTAAACAGCAATGTTATCTGTTAAGCATCTTTGTACACCCTTGGGATGTTAATTCAGAGAGGATAGGTTGCAGTTCACCCTCCATTCAGGCACAAAGGCTGCAACAACCAATAAGTAAGTAAGGCTAGGTCTACACTAGAGAGTTTACAGCGATGCAGCTGTACCAATGCAATAAGATCTCTCGCGTAGCCGCTCTATGCTGATGGGAGAGAGTAATCCTGTTGACATAATTAATCCACCCCCACAAAGCAGCGACATAGCTCTCCCGCCGTTATAGCGCTGTGGACTCTAGTGCTTATGCCGATGTAATATATGCTGCTCAGGCGGGTAGAATATTCACACCCCGAGAGACAAAAGTTTTGCCAACATAAGTGGTAGTGTAGACATAGTTAAAGACAAACCTTTTTGTGCCCTTTCACAGACGCCTTCTGTGACATAGTTTTATTTCCAGGACCTTGTTCTTTCTAAAGCAACTGCTTCAGTAAACTCTTAATACTTTAAACTTGTGTAAGCAGCAAAGATTTTACTGCAATAAAATCTTAGATTAATACCCACATTTCAATTATTTCCATGGGGTGAGTGGTGTTTCATTCTGATTGACAGAGTACAGAAAGACAATTCGAACATAACATGTCTATTTCTGACATGCCAAGTCATGATGGATGGGAATTGTATATAGGAATCCCTTAGCTACAAAATACCAAATTATACACAAGGTGGACAATGAAGAACTTTAAGGAACCACTGGATGAGCACAATAAGTAGGATGCACTGGCCAAAGTCCCCCACTGAGGAAAGCAGAGGTGACTAGTCTGCAGAGTTTTGATAAGGCATAGGTTACGGATGCCCTATATAACTCCTATCCATATGCATCTCTGAACCAGAAATTGCCAAAGCCCCAGACAAAACAGCTTTGACTCCTAGGGGATGTGGCGGATTAGACTTTTAGTAAGTTTTTTTTTAATATATCTTTATTCATTAGGCTGGAGCAGACCTGATCCAGTAGACCCTGATCTGGATTCTTCCATTAAAACTAACAGACATTCTGATTTATGAACTGCAGCCATTAGAATTTAGGAGAATAGCATGCTTTTCCAGTCACATTTGGGAGATGGTTAGAAGGTATACAAGAGTATCTTCTGTTTAACCTGGAAATCAGAAGGGAGTGGGGGGGCATTTCAGACTGCTCTCATCTCTAAGAAGATGAGACTGACTGTCAGCCAGATACTTTTATAAGTTTTAAGTAGGTGAACTTCCCTGCCTAGGAGACTGGCATTCCTTATGAATGTTGTCCATTCTGGCTATCTTATCTCCATTCTTCTAAGCAGTTTGACATGCTATAACCATGGAGGACAGTACTGGACAACATCCTAAGGAGGCTGACCTTCTTGGGGTCTCTATTCACAGAAAAGCAAGAGAACTGAATAGTAGCCTGGCACAGGAGACTTGAGTATGCTGGCATGTCTCTTTCAGGTATTAATCTGACATTTTTTTAGGGACTTGGGGAACCAAAAGGACCTCAACCATATTAAAAATATTGAGATTTTGGAGCAAAAACTTATGTATTTCTAACATCTATGGGCATACAGTGTATTATCTTGGAGATCAATATATGTTAGATAATCCTGGATGATTGATAGAATCTATCTTATTATTATTAATAAAATAATATTTATAAAGCACCATCACCCTGGAAAAATGCTCATAGTGTTGAACAATCATAAAAAAACAATCTCTCATTCATTAAAAATACTCTGACCTCAAAGTTACAAACAAGGTGGATAAATAAAACACACTGATTTTTAAACTTTTTTTTTTAAATTACATTTTTCTATTTGCAAACTGGATCCATAAATCCACTATGAATTGTATCCCTTCTCACATCTTCTGGACAATATATTTATGATCCTTTCTGTCTCTGTCTGATTTAGATATTGTAATTGCTGATCTTATGAACAAGAGATATTGTATTTTGGACTTTGAGATCGGGTATGCCACTTTTCTGGATAGAGGGGGAGACCCGTACAAAGCATGCAGTAACTCATGTGAAATACTGATATCACCATCTGTCCACTTTTATTTATACTTAGCATTTCCAATACCATGATAGACCTCCTCCAACAGATGCTGGTGAATTTGGTGTCAGCCAATCAGAAGAATTCATGGGGATTTATTTCAGAGGCCAGGATGGGAGAGGAACAGAATTTCATAATAGATTCTTCTCCTAACCCCTTGAAAAAGGGAAATGAATATACAAAAGATTTGACTCAGAGGACATGTCCTTTCTGCCATTGTTACAAGTGGAAACCTAGTTTTCAGATCCCTGAATTATCTTTCACAGCATCTAAATACACAGGTGGTTGTATTCAAAATACATTCAACGGAGAGATAGTACATAGCTTTGTGTTGACATAAATATTTTGGATGGTGGTGAGCTACTATCATAGAAGCTGTATAAGCTTGGCCTCCTTTTAAAAAATTGGAGCATTATCAGGCAGGAAAATAAGTTATTTAGCAGGCCTTCATGTTTCAGCCTCGTGGGAATAGGAGCTGAAAAATCTCTCTCTCAATGGAAGTCTAATAAAACACAAAAGACTTATAACATATGAAGGAAGCAGTACACATGAAGGTGTACCTTGTGAAGACAAGCATTTTGACAGACAGGCATCCCTGATGGAGGTCCTTTCACTCTTTAGTAAGACCTATCAAACTTGTTCCAAGCAAGTTTGTTCTCTGGGATTTAGCCATGGAGCTTCTAGACCATTATTAACACTCAACTATTTACAATAAAATACCAGAATACCGTCAACTGAGAGTACTTGCAAAAGCAAGGAGAGCAGTTCCAGTGACCATCACTGGCAGTAAGACCCCACCCCCCACAGCTGAGCATCCATGCAGGGCCCGGGAGCAATCTGGCCCATAGTTTTTATTAGTGAACTTTTACTGCTGTACAGATCACAGAACTTTTGATTTTCTGTGGACCCTGTAAAAAGTATCAGAGGGGTAGCCGTGTTAGTCTGAATCTGTAAAAAGGTTAAGGGTCAGATGGGCCTTTTATACTGATGCCAATGGCATGTAGCATGCAGTACCAGAAGGTGCCCTAGCTGCCCCCAACAGGTATTGTTGAGGGAAAATTTCCAGCCACTGTGAAGGGGGGCACACATTCACCAGTAGTGAACTGCACATGTACAATCACTCAAAGAAGAACTTTAAATTTATGCTGCAAAAAGAGAATAAAAAGTATCAGTAATATTTTTGTTCCAATGAAGCTAACGGTACAAGAATCACCACTCTGCTCTGTCAACCATGCTGGCCCCAAATACCTGTCTGCTTTGTGTAGGAAGAACAATTAGTTGTGCAATTTGTGGTTAAATAGTTTATCTTAGAAGCCTTCTTCAAAAATCCTGTTCACGTCTTGTTTTATCAACTCTTCAGTGGTGTTGTATTTAAAAGTTACCTTGTCTACCACAATGTTTTATTTTTCAAAAGAGGAAAGAAAGAATAGGTGCTGCTCTTTCCTGCTGGTTAATACAGTAAATTATTGACTGAACAATTTTTTCCCCCTCAAACTAATCTCTGTATCTGTAACCATGGGAGTTCTGTGCCAGGTATATATCTTGAACATTTAAGACTGACCTGATCTCTTGGAATTTCTAATGAAAGTGTTTCCTCAAGGAACTGTTCCCTAGGGGTATTTAGTTTCTGAGTGAAAGGCTCACTGAATTGTTTGATCATATCTAATATGAAAATACTTCTGAATCAAGGATCTGAAATCAAACTTTGATCAGATTTTATATTAATTCTCCTCTAGACATAGATTTTCTTCATACAACTAACATCTCTAGTGTCTCTTCAACTGTCAATCATTTTTGATCTTGGGTTTGGCTATCTGTTAAAGATCATTGAATCAAATCAGAGAAGAGAATGAGTTACTCCTTAAGCACTTGTCTAATGTGCAGAAAGAAAAATTATGTTACTGGTATTTTAATTTGGGATAAATATGCTGGCGATCTCATGCAGAAATGGTATGGCACACAACACAAGGGTAACTTTCATGGATCTCATTATGACAGATAAAGATGAATTAATCACTAGACTAGAAGTTGGTAGTGGTTGCCTAGGGACCAGTGATCATTACCAGATTACATCAATATAGGCAAAAAGAGGACAGTCATAACTAGTAATTATATATTGTGACAGACCCAGACCAGTGGGGTATAGGAGTCTGGTAGAGGGCAAATATACTGGTCACTGGATGGGATGAGTAAATTTCTGTTCCCTGAGTGACCAGAGAAGGGGCTGCACTAGAGTAAAAAGGAACCTGCTAGAACCAGTTAAGGCAGGCAGGCTAATTAGGACACCTGGAGCCAATTAAGAAGAAGCTGCTAGAATCAATTAAGGCAGGCTAATCAGGGCACCTGGGTTTTAAAAGGAGCTCACTTCAGTTTGTGGTGTGAGTGTGAGGAGCTGGGAGCAAGAGGCGCAAGGAGCTGAGAGGAAGAGGGAAAGGGAGAGGGTGTGCTGCTGGAGGACTGAGGCGCACAAGTGTTATCAGACACCAGGAGGAAGGTCCTGTGGTGAAAATAAGGAAGGTGTTTGGAGGAGGCCATGGGGAAGTAGCCCAGGGAGTTGTAGCTGTCATGCAGCTGTTACAGGAGGCTCTATAGACAGCTGCAGTCCACAGGGCCCTGGGCTGGACCCGGAGTAGAGGGCGGTCCCGGGTTCCCCCCAAAGCTCCCAATTGACCTGGACTGTGGGTTCTTCCAGAGGGGAAGTTCTCTGGGCTGTTCCCCAACCCACATGGTGAATCTCTGAGGCAAGAAAATCTGCCAATAAGCACAGGACCCACCAAGATAGAGGAGGAACTTTGTCACAATATCTAGGGGGAGGGATGTGAAAGAGTCTGTATCTCTATGTTCATCCTTTTTACAAAACTAGAATGGATTTTGTACAAAGTATGCCTTGTGAGGTATTTGAAACTCATGATGTGCTCATCATTATTGTCCTGGTAAAATATGTATGGCAATATTGTATGTAACATTATAAGATTCTACTGTACAACACTACTGAGATATATTCCAAGTTTAGAAAAGCAGGCTCAAAGACAAAAGGCAAACCGACACCTCAGCCAGGTGTCAACAAAATCAAATGGACTATCACCTGGTTAAGTGACCATTCTTTAGCAGGAAAAAGCGTGAGAGTGGGAAACGTACATGTTGGCAAAAAAAAAAGATAGAAGTTCCCATCCCAGAGACTTTCTTTCTCCTCAACCCAGGGGTTGGCAATGTGTCTGTACACAGACACAAGTGTCTGTTGTAAAAATTTGAGGTCCACGGCATGGGGGACACTCACCGCGGACAGCTCAGCTCCCTGCAAGCGGCTCCCCATCCCTGTTGTTGCTGGCGGAGGGGAGGCATGGCCAGGCAGCTCTGCAGGCACACTACCAGCTCTGTCTGCTGCAAGCGCCACCCCTTGAAGCTCCCATTGGCCACGGTTCCTGGCCCATGAGCTGTGGAGTAAACACTTGGCGGGGGGGAGGGGGAGGCAGATGGAGGCAGCATCACTAGTCACAGGGCTGAGTCACCCATGGAAGCAGTATCACTAGTCGCCGGGCAGTACGCTGCCAGCTCAGTCTGCTGCAGGCACTGCTGGGAGCCGCGGAGTCAATGCTCAGGGAGGAGGGCCGGAGGCAGCGTCACTAGTCGCCAGGCAGGGTAAGCCAGGATGGCATGAGGGAGTGAGGGAAAAAGGCAGGAAACGGGCTGGGAGGTGGCATGAGGCTCCCACGGCCACTGATAGCGCGAGGGTGCACGCTGCTTCTGTCACCCCTCCCCAAACACTTACTCCACAGCCAATGGGAGCTGCGGGGGGCGGTACCTGTGGATGGAGGCAGTGTGCATGCAGAGTTGCCTGGCCGCACCTCGCCCCCGCCAGCAACACCAGGGACAGGGAGCCACTTGCGGAGACGGGGAGCTGCCCGAGGTGCTGGAAAAAGGTGAAGAAGAAAAAGGTTCTTTCGAACTGTTGGCACTGCAAGTCTCTGTAATGAAATGGGTCCTTGCAAAAGTATCTGCTTTTACCCACTATCGCATGTTGGTAGGTATGTAGAACGGGCCATCTCAGCGGGAACATCAGGAGACACTGAACCTGATGGGAGCATAATCCCAGACACACAGGGTTAGAACACCCCAGCCCCATCCCTTCAGGGTAGTAGCCATGCTCCTCACCTCCTGCATCTGAGCAGTGGGCAGGCCATGACCCTGCCTCCTCCTCAGCCCCTTTTGTGCCCAAGGAGGCCCAGCCCAGCAAGGCCCCGCTGTCAGCAGAGCATGGAATATGGGAAAGTGGAGCAGGAACTGCATCAAGGTAGGATGGTCTTAGTGAAGGTGCTTTGGGGTTCCTGACAGACCAGGTTTGTATTCTTGGCACTGCCCCTGCCACTGATTTCCTGTGTGACCTTGGGTAAGGCCTCAGTTCCCCAGCTGTCACAGGGATAATAATAACCCATTGAGCAGTAATGAGGGCCATAAAGAAATATTTGGAAAGAGCATGAAAGTCTGATGCAAAAAAAAGATTCAAAAGTTGGGGAAGGAGAATTTCTAGTACCTTCCCCTTCCCCACCCCCCACAGCTGAGCATCCATGCAGGGCCCGGGAGCAATCTGGCCCATAGTTTTTATTAGTGAACTTTTACTGCTGTACAGATCACAGAACTTTTGATTTTCTGTGGACCCTGTAAAAAGTATCAGAGGGGTAGCCGTGTTAGTCTGAATCTGTAAAAAGCAACAGAGGGTCCTGTGGCACCTTTGAGACTAACAGAAGTATTGGGAGCATAAGCTTTCGTGGGTAAGAACCTCACTTCTTCAGATGCAAGTAATAGAAATCTCCAGAGGCAGGTATAAATCAGTGTGGAGTTAATGAGGTTAGTTCAATCAGGGAGGGTGAGGTGCTCTGCTAGCAGTTGAGGTGTGAACACCAAGGGATTTGCAAATTTGACACCATCAGATCAGGATTAAACAAAGACTGTGAATGGCTATCCAACTACAGAAGCAGTTTCTCCTCCCTTGGTGTTCACACCTCAACTGCTAGCAGAGCACCTCACCCTCCCTGATTGAACTAACCTCGTTATCTCCATTACTTGCATCTGAAGAAGTGAGGTTCTTACCCACGAAAGCTTATGCTCCCAATACTTCTGTTAGTCTCAGAGGTGCCACAGGACCCTCTGTTCCTGTAAAAAGTAGTTATTTTTAAAAAGTACTCATAATTCAAAAGAATTTCCTCCATATTTAATAACTTTATAAACAGTTTTTAGTAATTGCAAGCCCAATAAAATGCAGCGGGGCATTTTATTTATTTCATATGATGTTTTGATACCAAGCAAACCCATGCACAGCTATAGTAGGCTTTAATTTACTGATCTACCTACCTATATATCCACACAACAATTGACTACACATGGGATACATAAAATTTCTGAGTGCCATCAGCTTCAGTAAAGTTAGTTAAGCCCAGTCCTGAAAGGTCCCGAATATCTTGAACTCACACTGCAGTCAATGGCTGTTGAGGGCCCTCAGAAGCTCATAGCAGCTGCTCAGCACCTTGCAGTATCAGGACTTCATTCTCTTTCGAAACATCTCCCTAGGTACTTACATGGAACTCAGTAACACAGTATTTGAGTGCATCATAAACAATGAATTTAGCCTCATGCAACCTTTTTGAGGTCTCCCTATGTCTGCCTCTATGTATGCTATTATAGCCCAAATCTATAGCAAGGAGCAGCCCTGGCAACAACTTACATGGCACTGGTTCTCATTTTCAATCTTAGTTTCTCTCATTGTCTCTGGAACCTTTGATTTACCGCTACGCCCCCTTTTTTGGGGGAGGAGGGGTGTTACTTATCCACTAGTGCTATATTATAGAAGCAGGACAGAACTAAAGCTAAAGAACTGCATTTATAATGAATTCCCAGCACCTGTAGTTTTGCACTTAACTTGTTTGGGGTATTTTCCCTACATTATGAAAGTAACTATTCCACAATAAGGACCAAAATCTGTCCTTAGAGTTGTGTGTAGGAAGAATTGTACTTCAGCAACAGCTGTATGAAAAGGATGGTTGTAATAAAGAATAAATACAGAACACTGGGAAAGTCCGATTAACATAGTGTTAAACTGTTTCATATTGAAATGAGACGACATGGGGATAGGGCATCCATTTCTGATGCCTGTTTCCTGTATGTATGTATGTACGCACTATGTTAGGTCAATCAATCCCACCATGACACGTTTTCCCTTCTTAGGTCTTTTACTAATATGGTACTTCCTGATCATAGCTTGTGAATACAGATCTACATTACATGAAATTGGTTTTGCCTTTTCTTAGTGGAATCCAAATGTTCTCCATTTTAGTTAACTCCTCAATTTCTCTTTTGTTTCCCCTACCGCAGATGAGCATTACATTTAAAAAAATATATTCTAACAGAGATGTCACAAAAAAGACAGTTATATTGAAAATGGGTTGCCAAACCCTAGGAAGCTCTGTCAAAATACTTCTCATTTCTCCAAATACTTGTAAAGATTTCATGAAGTTTGGTGGGCTTCTTGAGCCCCCGCAAGAAATTGTTCTCAAGGGCTCAATCATGCAAAACTCCCAAAAAGGAATTTAAGAACAGGCCCTAATTATTATAAACCCTCAGTAACATACAGTATGTAGCATTATTTCTATACATCTGAAAATATCCCACGAAAAGCTGTTGAAATAAATTTTCAAGCCATATTTTTCAGGGTGCTGTTTTTCCTGTAGCTCCTACTATTTTTTCTACCGTTGTTCAAATTTATGCTACTAGAGTTTTCAAGTTAATTTAATATACTGATCCTACAGCCACTGAATTCAGTGAGTTTTGCCCTTAACATCAATGGACGCAGGATCAGGCCTTTCACTGAATGTATCTGAACTGAGTTTCTGTGGTGTTTTTTTTTTTTAAGTACATCTTAAAAATAACACTTGATATGAACATGAAAATGTAAGTCCAAGAACAATAAAAAAGTAGTGACAACAATGCACTGGATATATGGTTTTAGGATAAATATTTATTTAAATACCCCATCCTACAAAAAATATTAACGTTCATTTTTTTAACAAAAAACCCATACTGGAATTTACAGAAAATAGAATATGCACTGATAAAACAGAATAAAAAATGGGGGTATTTTTGCCTCACCATGTCAGACTGAGCTTTATCTTGAAAGTTAATGAATTCCCATTCCCATACTACGTGTGTCAGTAGCAGCATGATAGTAGAGTTTTGCTTCACTGATTAGAATGACGTAAAATAAGTTCCTCTAGAATCTTGATGACACGTAACAAGAAGCTTTGTTATCCAATCAGACAAAGTGTTAACTACGTTCAATCAACGTTGTGAGTTTTTCCCCACAGGTTGTTTTATGGAGTGTGCAAGATGTGGCCAAGTAATGAAACAGCTCAAGTCAACTGTAGCTCGCGACCATGCTGAGAAGTGGTGCAAAAAAATGTCCAAGGCTTCAAACAACTCAAGTGTAGAGAAGAACAAATTCATTGAGGAGGCCGCATCAAAGAGAGGAAGAGAGGTAAAGTCAATGACCAACTTTCTTAACTGGGATTTCAAAGATGCACAGAATGATGTTTGCCTTGCCTACAGTTTAGCAAAAGCCAAATTCCCATTTACAGCAGGTGTCGTCTTCAAAGAAATTGCCAAAAAAATTGACCCAAAATGTGCTCCCTTTCAAAGACTGCACTGCAGTGCCAGGACTGTAGCAAGAAACACTGAGGATTTAGGTGACTACCTTTACAATGTAACTGTTAAAGCAGCAGTAAATGCTCCGTTTGTTAACTTAATGTGTGACGAGAGTACCGACCACAGTCACAAGAGTCAGCTTATTATTTACCATCCTTTTGTGAATGTTGACACAAGTGAAATTCGCTTCGAGTTTTTGAGCTTAATTGAAATAGCTGAACGCTGTAATGCTGAAAATCTGAATGCAGCCATCGTTGGTTGCTTGGAAAAGGACCAAAACAAGTATCCTATGGAGAAAACTGTGGCATTTACATTGGACAGGGCGTCTGTAACGCTAGCCCAACGTGAAAGTGTTTTAAAGTGACTGAAAGATCGCTATGGTGATTTTTTTCATCCAGCACTGTATGACCCATCACCAAGCCTTAATGGCTACAGACGCTGAATCAGTAGTACCTGACTTTGTGGAAGATATGATCAAAGCGACACAGACATTTCAGTGGGGCTGCGAGAAAAAAGGAGTTTAGATAGATCTGTGAGCTGAATGAAGAGGAATATTCAAATCTGGTTAGCTACAAAAAAATTCGTTAGTTAAGTTTAGCTGCCTGAGTTGAGAGGTTCGAGCTACTGCGCGATTCTCTAGTGCAATACTTTGAGAGAGTGTCATTTGGGAATGGGTTGCTAAATTATACAACAAGTTGCCAGAATACCTATGACATGCTACAGTCTCCTAAATTCATTCTGTTTCTGTTTCGTTTCTTGAATCGGGTTTTGCCACTTCTCGCAGCAATGAATTTGGCACTGCAGAAAGAGAACTCTGATCTGTACAATGCATACTGCTCTCTGGAGAGCACTGCAAGGTCATTTTGAAGCCGCTTAAACAACCTTCAAATGTGGATTCTACGCTGGAATCTTTCGTATCTCCAAGCAACCTGTCTATACTTAGTGCCAAGGTCACAGAGATGCTCATGGAGTGTGAGGAGCAGCACTAGTCGTCAGAAACAGAGATTGCTCAGGTAAAAGCAACGTTAATCTAATATACAAAGAAACTTGAACAGGTATTCAAGGCCAGGTTTCCTGAAATACATGCTTTACTTGTACCCCTGCAATCAAAAGCCACCACTCTCCGAAATTCAAAAACTTTCAGCAAAATTTACAAAGCACATTGACTCCAGCAAGGTTGAAATGCAGTATACACTGTACTGTGAGGATGACACGGTCAAGACGCTTTTCAACTCAGACCGCTGTGGCAATAACATTATCAAATTATGGTATCTTTTATTTAAGTCAAGTGAAAGTGACTACAGTTACCTGGCAAGGCTTTCACTTATTTTACTGACACTGCGCCCTGACACATGTTGCTGTGAATGAGGCTTCAGCCACATGAGCTTTATCAAAACATCCACAAGGAATCGTTTTGAGAACTGTCAGGTTGATGCCGGTCTCATTTTGCAACTTCAACAATGAGCACAAAGGACTTCAATGTAGGTGCGGCGGCGAAGTACATTAAAAAACACTAAAGTGAGTTAAATTTATTGTTGTTGTAGTTATTATTATTATTAGCTAGCTAGGTTATTGTTGTTGTTTTTTTTTTTCAGTGTGGAAAATTATGTGCGCTATTTTACAGGTTGAATGACTGAATGACATAACCCCCCGCCAATGTCCGTTACTTAGTCTGGTAATTTTGTCAAGTGTCTGTCGCGCAACATGGTGGTGCTGACCCCTGCCTGAACCCCAGCTGGAGATGATTCTCAAAGAGGAGGAAAATGATAAAAATGAGGAACAGACTCCCCAAATGATCGCTCCCTTCATCTCTACTCATGGCATCAACACTACCTAAGGACAAGGAAATCAATACTAAACTGGAGGAGGGATCCTGGCTGAAAGGATTCCAGCCAATAAGACTGTTTAGCATGTGGTGAGAGAAATCTTTGATTTGAATTCACTTGCTTGTTAAGTTAGGCATGTTATGTGTTCTTACCTTTTATTTCTTTGTATACAATTCTGAGCTTGTATTGTCCTGGAGGGTACTGGGCAGTACAAGACACACATTTCTGGGGGGAAAGTCTGGGACTGGAATTTGCTGGTGCTGCTCTGTAATGTAGTTCATGGCTGGCTGGCTATAGTACTTATATAGTATAGCTGGAAGTGATTTACAAGCTGGAGGCTGTGTTGGGGCAGACTAGGAACAGTTCCGCTCACAGCGAAGCCCTGTAAAGGGCACCCCAGAGAGGAGAATAGAGGGTACATAGTTGTCAATCCGTCCAGATCGTACCTTAGGTAATATCACCTTCTGTGTGTGTACATATACACACGCTCATGCACACACAGAACTCCAAAAGGGATAATTCCCCAAGCTGAGGAAAATTCTGTGTGAATTGGGAAGGAAGGTGTAAATAGAAGTGTAAATTAAAATATGAAGTTCTTTACGAACAAGTTTATTAGGTGGACAAAAAGCTATGATTCTACAATCAAAAATGAGAACAACTTTGGCTAAAAGTCCAGCCTAGTTCATTAATAAAATGAAGGCAGCAATTAGAAATCAAAAGAATATTATGTAACAAGTGGGTGAAAAGGGGAAAACAAAAAAATCAGTATCAATTAGAAGCTGCAGTTAGAAAATTGATAAGGGAAGCTAAAGACATCAGGGAAAAAATCGTGGCTGGCAGAGCTAAGAACAATCAGGACTACTTTTTAAAATATATTGGGAATAAAGAAATCCTAGCAATGGTATAGGCTCATTACTAGATAGAGAGGGTAAAATTGTTCTGAATGATGCAGAAAAGGTAGAAAGAAGTATTTAATTTCAAGTGTTCAGATAACCTGCTGACATGGGTAATTGTAGACTGATTAGCTTGACATAATTCCTGGACAAAATAATGGAAAAACTGATATGGGATTCAGTTGATAAACAGTAGGACTATAAGTAATGCCAGCAAACAAATAGATCTTATCAAACAAACCCAATTTTATTCTTTGAGATTATGTTTGGTTGATGAAGATAACTGCATAGCTGTACTACAGTTTATAGTACTGCACAATATTCAGGTTAAAATATTAGCACTACACATTATCAATAAAGCACACTAAAACAGGTCAAGATAGATTTAGAACTGACAGATCTCAAAGTAGTCAATGGAGAACCATCATCAAATGGGAATGTTTCTAGTGGGGCACTGTTGGGATTGACACCAGGTCCAATGCTTTTCAAAATTTTCAGTAGTAAAGTAAATATAAAACTACTGTTGATAAAATTTGCAGAGGACACAAAGACCTCCCATCATACAGAAAGATCTGGATCGCTTGGTAAACTGAGCCATTCAAACAAAATACATTTTAATATGGCCAAATACAAAGTTGTACAACTAGGAACAAGGAATGCAGGCCATAGCTACAGAATAAGGAACTGTATCCTGGAAAGCAGTGACTGAAAAGGATTTAGGGATTATAGTGGACAAGTAACTCAACATGCACTCCCAGTGCAATGCTGTGGCAAAAAGGGATAATGTGATCCTTGGATGTATAAACAGAGAAGAAGTGAATAGGAAAAAGGAGATTATTTTACCTCTGTGTACAGGATTGGTCAGACAATACTGGAATATTATGTACACAGTTATGGTTTTATGGATATCGAAACATTGGAGAGGGTGTAGAAAGTGATTGGGTTGGAGAATTGCCTTACAGTGAGAGGCTTAAAGAGCTCAAGCTGTTTAGCTATCAAAAAGAAGGTTGGGAGGTGACTTGATTACAGCATATAAGTACCTTCACAGGGAGAAAAGAGTTCTTTAATGTAGCAAAGAAAAGCATAACAAGAATCTATAACTGGAAGTGAAGCCAGACAAATTCAAATTAGGCACAGATTTTAAACAATTAGGGTGATTAATTATTGGAATAAACTAACAAGGGAAATGGTGGAATTCTCCATCTCTTGATGTCTTCAAATCAAGACCGGATGCCTTTCAGGAAGAAGTTATTGGGCTCAATTCAGATGTAACTGGGAGGGAAGATTGGCCTGTAGTATGCAGGCCAGACTCACTAGATGATCTAATGTTCCCTTTTGGCCTTAATTCAATGAATCTATCATTGTTTTTTTAGAGACTTTATTCTGGAAACAAAACAAGAATCATAGGTATACTTGTGTATGTAGGACGTTCTCTATAGTCCATTTATTTTAAAAGGCAAATTGAGAGGGTAAGATACTAATCTATAATCTGTTTTTTTAATTATATTTCACAGGACTCTCTTTCTTGGTTCTTGTATTTTCAACATAAGAGAAGATTATAATTCACATTCTTAATCCACCAAGGCACTGATAGATGAGCATAAGGCTCCCATATTAATCCTTCCAAATGTCAGTGCCTTTAAAGTAAAAAATAATAATGAAGAGGCGGTAGCCTGTACCAATGCCACTGCCTCCTAAACAGCTTTCAGTCAGTTCTTGAAAGTGCAGTAAAAAAGGTGAATTGAAATCTTCAAAGAAGCAGAACTACAAGTATACAAATTTTCATTTTTTTTTAAATAAGATACCATCTATACTATTAACTGTACTCCTGGAGAGTAGATATCTCAAATGATACCTCAAAATATAAAGCATAATGATTAATACCACAGCTGGCAGAGACAGAATGAAGGGCAATATCTTACATTATGCAACAAAGACTGAGAAGAATCCTCCTGTGAGCTACAGTAATACAAATAATGAAATAGTCAATGTTATCTGAGCAAGCAAAGAGTATCAGGTTTCTTTTCTGCCTGACAAAGACATGAAGAAATGCTGGGAGTGGGATAAGTGATAACAGGCACAAAGATACTGCCCTCCCAGTCAGGGTGGAGGGAGATCAGAGCAATTGAGTGGGAAAGAAGAAAAGAGATCTCAGCTGCTAAGAGAAGGGGAATGAGAAGACACGAGCAGAGCAGAAGAAGACGACACTATTGGTACAACAGTCCAAAGCCTCAAGTCAGAGGGGAATGAATTAGGCCTTGATTTCAGCCACAAAGACAATTTCTAGGGAGAAAGTGTTGAAACTATGGAGATGTATATTGCTGATTATGCTTAGGGATGAACATCATCATCTCTGCTCTCTGCTAATGTTCTCTGCTAATGTTTGGATCATGGATGTATGAGGACTTGAGAACAGAGAGGTTGGGTCTGGGGTTTTCGGTACTAGTCAGTTACTTGAAAGGCAGCCCTCTGTACCAGAATGAAAAGTAAGCAATTTATTTTTCCAGCCAAGCCAGAATAGTCTACTTAGCAACTTCTAGAGCCTTGCAAACTTAGTAGCAGCAGCTACAGTTGTTGCAAGCCAGAGTTTGATTTGATTTTAAAAAAGAAAATGTTTGCAAGCTTTAGGTTATAACCAGAGTGTCTGAAGGCAATTATTTTTCCTGAAAGACAAGTGATAGCTCAATTTGCCAAGAAAGCCACACTAGGCTTTGTAGCAAATAAACTTCAATTAGGTTATCCACTGCTGCTGAAAAAAACAAACTTGATTGGATTTTAGGAGGTGGACAGCTTCTCTCTTGTGCTACCCAAAATGACTACTCAGTTTTTAAAATGTAGATTTTTAGTCCTTCTGGTAGACTCCTTTTGAAAAGTCAAGAGGACTTAAGACAACATGGGATTGACCCTGGATCTAACAAAAAGGTCATTTTGTACTACCTGAGCTCAGCACAGGCCAGGTTCAATCCCATCCCTTGCAATATGCGATGAAAAAAAATAAACCATGTAATTAGGGAGGAAAGGAGAAAGGTTGCTCTGGTTCTCAGTCTTCATCTTTCCATACTCAGCATGATAGGATCAGCCACTGCTGAGTTGAGAAGCATCAGTCTCATCCCTTAAGGTGCTAGTAGAATCACAGAACAACTTCTCCACTGAGGTTAATTAATGCCTTTGCACCAGATGTACCAGTGGGAAATACCTTCATCGCCAGTGGATGGAAATCGTGTTTCTTATCAAGAGTCTTCTGTTGGTGCCAGGTGCAAATAGTTTCTTGTTCATTAGGTTAGTCAACAATATCTACCTTCATTGTCTCCCACTCGAAGAATATTTCATCCATCACTACCTGATTAAAGAAACAGGGTTTATCATCTGTTGACTAAATGTAATTATGTTCTTATGTTTGGCAATCCAAAATACCTTGCGAGTATGGCTTATCTGTATGACTTTCTGACACAGGGAGGTTATAATCTGGTGCCTTCTTATTTATCTAGAACATGATGTTCAGGTTGTTCATTTAGACGAGATCTGTTTAGGACAGCATGACTGATTGCTCTCATCTCTGGAATATTCAAGAGTAGCTGTTCTTGGAGACAGCAAACTCTCTAAGTGCAAAGTTCCGCTGTGTGGTCTCCCATTTAGTCAAGATTTGACGCAAGTTTAGTACAGTGTTTAGACACAGTGGTGATAAGGTACTTTATAAATACCTACAGATAAATCCAAGTGGTTCCTTCCATACTGGTGTGCCTGATCAGCCAGCCATCAAGATAAGAAACCATGTGCACTCCCAGCCCATGCAGGCAAACTGCCATTACAGCTAAGAATTTCACAAGTATACACAATGCTATTGTAGCGCTGCTGAGGTACAGTCCTTTATAAAGTCTGAACTTTTGGAGTCGCCAGATGCAGAATCACTAACATACTGGAAGACAGCCAAAGTTCAAAGAGAGTCTCTCACCTTAGAAACCTATGGAAGGGCACGCACAGAAAGGTACTGCCAACCAAGAGGAACAGATGATCCAAGGAGTACCTCACATTTAGAGCATCGAACTGCCGCCAGTTATTGCTATAGATATACAGACATATGCTAGGCAAGGTATAGGTATGGAGTAAGGTACTAACACAAACAATAGTTTAGCTAAACTAACTGAGGCCTAAGGTCTAAAGATTTGACATAATCAACTAACCAGTAAATGACCCTATATCATAAGTTGTCACAAGATAGAGTGCTGAATTAAATAACTGATCCTAAACTGCTGACAGGTAACCACAACATACCTGTTTGGACCAGCTTTTAATATTTTAAATCAGAAGCATCAGCAGATAATAATGCCATGGTAACTAAACATACATGCTAATAAGCTTGAGGTAAATGGCCTAGTAACCTATGGGAGAAGAACACCCCAACATTAGTAGGGTGAGGTAGTACAGGTAAGGAAAAGAGGTTGAAATCCCTATTGCATATACATGAGGAATAGGGAGTGTTGTCATAACTTATTATAAAGTTAGTACTCTACCTGTGTACCCTTGTGAGATTTCCGGGAACCTACAAGTCCAAGGGCAACTTGTGGGTCATCACACCTACTATTAGGCTCCCCACAAAGAATGATGCGAGTACATGAATGCTGAATTCTGCATTTATCTATTTTGCTGAGTTGTAGTGTTTGTGATATTGCTCATTGTGCTAATAAAACTATTACAAAATCAGAAATTGTTTTCCCTATGTGTGAGTCTCTCTCTGATACACCAGGGCCCTCACTCTAATGTTGTGACCGATCTAGAGGTAGTTGACCAGCGAAATAACACATCATGTTAAATTGCAAACTCTAAATAATACCTAACCAATAGATCAGACAACAAAAGTAAACTGGAAACTATATGCTGCTCCATATACCCAGTGACATCCATGCTGCATCTAGGCCTTACGTGACAAAAAACAAATCTCCTCCACACCAGAGGCACTTCAAGGTATGGATCCGCTGCTGAGTTGTACCAATTTCAAAGACACTGAATTTTCATTTCTTTTTGCACATGGTGCCTCCACCGGGGTATGTCACCAACGTACTGTTACCCAGGGTTTTCAGAACCCAAAGCAGTGGTAACTTCACTGTTTCACTCCAGGTGGTATCAAGAATAAATCAATGGGAACACAGCACTCCAGCTGATGAAAAATTGATACAAGTAAAGGTGCTCTGATCTAAAACTACTATTTATTAGATTTAAGCACACACAGACACAAGGAATAAGTTTAGAACATCCCAAGCAATTACACAGAATCTGAGATGGTATTGAGTAGTTAGCAGCAGGTCCATGATGGCTGGTAGCTTCCCCACCAGGGAGTATGGTGTCAGGAAAGTCTCTCAAGATAGCTTCAGAGAGCTTGCTCTAAAGTACACTCTATTATCTAGTCTTTTGATAACTAATTTTTACAAAACACATACCTCATAGTGACGCCTACTGGGTCATCAGTTCTCCTAACTTTAACAAACTACTTATCAACAAAACATTCCTAACAATCTTAGTCATAATAAGCTTCTATATCAAAGGCGCCCTAACTCAAGGTCCCCATCCACTTATTTTATTTCAGTCTCAATTTGTTCAGTTCCCTCCCATTCTGATTAGTGAAAACTGCAACCCTGAGCTACTTTTGACCTTGCCTCCAGCAGCCCTGCTTATTCAAATTAAACCTTAACTATGTAGTGTTCTATATTTCATTAATTCATGGTGGCTGAAATGCACACAATATGGTTGCAATTAGCTTGGTCAAATTCTGGGGTAACAAAAGCACTCCATTCTGGAGCAACAGTACAACCTCCCCAACTCCAGGCACCACCAGTGTGTCTCTGACATTTAAGATGTTCACTCTGCTCCAGGTAATGGTATTCTGCTGTGGCTCTAAGTTCCAATAGAGCACTGGAATTTGTGCTTGTACCCCAATGGTCCAGAAGAGAGAGAACTACTGAGATGCACAGACCTGCTTGAATGACTCCTTTCAAGCTTCATAATCATAACCATTAAACATAACATCCACCAGAAGCCAACTTTTGTCAGAGTAGCTCATCAGCTTAGACAGGCAAAGAGCTTATCTCCACTATGTGGTGGCAGTGAGTCACTCACATTGTAAAGTTTGTCTTCTACATGCATCACAGAACACTAACACTCTCTATGAACTTTAGATACGCACAGTTTCAGTAGCATCCCTATCATAACAGGATCAATGAAAAAAAAGACACCATGTAGGTGTATCAAACCTCAATGCTGAGGACTGAAAGTGGGAGCAAACTCTGCCTCAGCTGCACTTAAGAACAAAATCAAATACATAACAATAGCAAGTGATGAAACTTCAAGGAAGACTCTCAGTGATGACAAATAAATTAAGTTCCCATAGCTCACACTTGGAAAAAAAAATCCAAGAGTAAGAATGCTGTGTGGGTAGTATCTTTAAAGAAGGCTCTTTATCTACTAAGATCTGATGTAAGAGTTCAGTGTTTTCCTGCAACAGCTCAGGTTCTCTCTAACACATAACACAATCATCTGTACCAAAGAACACATAACCTGAATTAAGATCTTAGCAGGCAAGTAAAGGAGAGGAACTCATTTTTTCAAAATATTTTGTCTTGTAATTATTTGAAAACTTAAAGTTCATGCATATGTTTACGGAAAGCGATTATAGCTTAACTTAAACATAATTTGATCTAGCAAAATAAGAACAATGTTTAGATAAATAACCCTCTTATTATCTAGCTATTATTATATATGGCATTTTACTTATAACTGTTAATATTGTACCCTTATTGCAGATAAGGTAACCATGTCTAATTTGCCTTCACCCAGTTGTCATTTGAAATTGGAGAATATTTTTTTTTATGGTTCCCACTTTTTGAATTACAATGCAAATTTGCTCGCACTTGCATCTTACCCCACCTAAAAGCAAGCAAAATCATGGGTCTGCATATTTCCCATACTTTCTAAGGACTTCCTTAACAGCCTACATGAAGAAACCCAAGTTACCAGGGCCATTTGAATCTCCTTGTGTTTTACTACTAAGAAACCAAAAGTTCCTTTAAAACTATATTGCCAAATCTGATTATAAAACTGAAGTTTAAAAATCAATTCAATGTCTACCTAATTTGTTTTGACAATGTATTGTTGATAATTAGCTAACTCCAAATTATATTCAATTTTAAAACAGAAGTAGCTAAATCAAAAATATAATTAGGATGAGTTATTGGGAAACAGGCATACCGCCAGTGATAAATAACTTAGCTCACATATAACGGTTTTCATCCATACATCTAAAAGTGCTTTTCAAAGGAAGGTATCAGTCCCTGTTTTACATATGGGGAAACTGAGGCACAGTGAGCTGGTCTGACTTGACCAAAGTCACACAGCACATTGAAGTCAGAGCCAGGAATAGAATCCAGGTTTCCTGATTGCCAGTCCAGTGTCCTACCCACTAATGATCATGCTGCCTTCCTATTAACATACACATATTAAAATGTTTTATTTTACATGGGAATATCACAATTTAAAGATTTTCATTCACATCTAGTGCAAATGATCTCTCAAATGAGTTATGGTACACATCCTTCAAAACCTAAGAGAGAGGTTTAGGTTAGATTGCATATTAAAGAGGCAGAATTAGTAAATAACAGTATAAGATTACAATACTAACAGGGATAAGGAACTTCTTGATTTCTTCCAAAGCATGTCCCATTCTGGCATATGCCTCTGCTGGTGGGGCAAATACTTCAATTAGAACATGCAGATCATCATTTAGGTGAAAGTATTTTGCTTCCCCACTTTTTCTCAACTCTTCTTCCTGGGAAGGACAGAAAATTTCACTGTAACAAATATAATCATAAAAAGAGAACAATAAAAGTAAAATGAATTTGTGTTTGAGATGTTTGCCATGTACATACAGTTCATTCACTTTTTGCTTCACATACTAAATGGACACATAACTGGAAATTATAAATTAATATTTTCTACTGTACTCAAAGTCAATGAAACTTAACAATATTGCTATTTTGCCTATCAAAGAATGTTTTATGAAGTATATATTACTCAAGAGAAAATTAATAGATAAGATTTCTACCTTGAGACAATGACTGGTTCCTCTAACAGACAGAATTGTTTCCATTGTTTTGACTTGATTGAAATAAACTCTCAGTATTTGTGAGCAACATGGAAAAAAAATCTTTGTCCTATTTACTGTTTCAACATTGGGGGTTTTGTTCTATTTAGTCCGCTTGCTCCAACCTAATTCTGCGCTGGCTGGAGAGAGTGCATAATCTTCGTTAAGTGAATAAGCACTCAGTTCAATCTATGTATGCTCACATTTCTGGAAACAGAAATTTCTGGAAATGCTTAGAGGCTTAAAGAACGTCATCGATTTAAAAATCATAATTATGCCTGAAATTTGTTTTGATGACTTTTTAATAAGCATTGGAAAAACAACGTGTTTTAAAATCCCAACACAAAAAGCACTGCTAACAGCCTAAGTATGGTTTCATTGTGCTATTAGACAAGCAGTAAAACATTCTGCTAATCTAAGTATTCAGTGTAATTTGATTTGAAAGTTTTTCTGTCAAATATCTGAGGCTCTAAAAAGTATGCTATTCCTGATATTTATTCTATTTAAACAAGCAATGAATAGTGCTCGAACGTCTCTTTTTTAATAGGTCTACAAATAGTAGTTTTAATGAGAGATTAAAGCTTTCTTATTTGTTCCTTCTGGGTCATAATTATAAGTTAAAGTTATGACAATCAGTTCTAGCTTATTGTAGGTAATCTTTTTGTTGTCAGATTTACACAATATATGAATATTGCAAAATTGGTTGGAAAAGCAAAGCAATCCGATTATTGATAGAGTGTTCAGAGCAGGAAAATTAACACATCATAATTAGCTGGCTGAATCTTGTCAGCCTTAACCATCAGCTTGTCAATACCAATGATGAATGAACCACAAAAATAGAAAGTAAAAACCTCCCTCAATGAATACAACATTCTAGCTAAGAACTTTAAAAAAGGGGGGTGGGGAATCCTCTTAAGCTAGTTTAACAAATCAGACTGCTCAAAATGCTAGAGGAAATTTCTGCTTACGAGTCATTTAGCATGGTCCAAAGTGTACAGGTGAGAGCATATGAATTAAATTAAAAATTGAGAAATGTAAGCTGGATATCACAAACAAACTTAACTGAGAACGATTAGACTGTATACTAGTCTCCCTCGGGAAACAGCAGAAGCTCTTGAATAATTTAAGAGTGAACATACCACTGGAAAACATATGATAGTGAATAATCCTGCATAACGCTATATGACTTAACAGAAGAAAGATGGACAATATCTAGGATTCTTTGGGTGGTTTCAGGTTCAAAGTACAAAACGAAAGGGATTTAATCAGCCTAATTTTAATAATGTGATTACGTAGATTTCAGCAAAGTTTGTTTAAAATCACAATAAGCAAAGTTTGCTCATACAGAGAGCTCATATGCTAAATTTCATCCCCAGGAAACTTGTTGGCTAAAGGGTTTAAAAACCTAATAATCAGAGCTGATAACAGTAGTGTGCACAGCGCTTGGATGTATTAGACCTTTCAGAAAAACATAATTGATGTATTAGACCCTTAAAATAAAACAACCCCTACATTGCTCCGATCAGGACTATAACCACTCACCCACTGCTAAGTGCTTTTTCCTTGCACACAATGTAATCTGTATTTTTAAATTATACCTAAAAAAAATAAAAATGTAATCTCAGAAGTTAAGATCTTCCTCTTGCAGATATCTTAAATTCAATGCAGATTTCATAATCAGTCTTTACTATTTAATCTCTTCAGCGTTGTCAATATTGCCCATTGGTTATTGGATGAGAGCAGTGTATTACAGTTAATATACAAAATATTTAAAATTGTAAACACTGAAGTCATTAATCTGATTGTTAAATACAAATTGGTTTAGCACATAACACTTCTAGTGCTTTTCATCCATAGATTTTAAAATACTTTACAAAGCAAGGTAAATATTATTTTACCCTCCTTTAAAAACAACAAACAACAACAAAAAATCACAAGAACAGATTTAAGGATCTTCCACCTTTAATCCACCATTATTTGACAGGTTGGACAGTTGTGATCAGCAGCAAAAGGTCCAAAAATTCTGACTTCAGTAATATACTACCATGGAAAGCATTTAGGTAAAAATTACCATCCCACCAGCTGATCTTTCAGAACACTCTACTCAACAAAAAGTATGTACTTGTGTTAAATTTATGTAATATTGCTAAACATCATGAATGTCTGAGAAACGAGAGCAAAACTCCTATTTTTGACCTCCAAGACTTTGTTAGCAGTGATACAATACACACATACTTGATTTTTTTTTCATTTGAATTTGCTGATCATGAAAATGAAACTCTAGTACCGCTGGCTAGTGGCATCATTAGTAGGAATACTACTATACAGGAATTGCCAGACCATGTCTGGATGATGATTATCTGACAGCAACCAACAGCAGATGATTCAGAGGAAAGGGTGAAATCCATAAGATAATTATAGTACAACGTACTCTTGAGCGACATTTCTATGTCAAATATGAAGAACTATTGTGTTTGTTTCAGAGTAGCAGACGTCTTAGTCTGTATCCGCAAAAAGAACAGGAGTACTTGTGGCACCTGAGAAACTAACAAATTTATTGTTAGTCTCTCAGGTGCCACAAGTACTCCTGTTCTTATTGTGTTTGTGTTCATATTTTTGGAATGCAACTCCCTATGTGACACTCATTTACTAAATGACACCTCTATAGTTACATTTCTCTGAGAATCAGTTTCTGACCTACTACAAAAATCAGATTTGTATCTATGCCCAAAGAAGGGAAACATATTGTTTTTGTAGAAAGGAAATCACTAAAACCATACCATTTTTAAAAAAAACAGAATTTATCATGCAAGTCTAAATCACTAAAAAGACATATTGTACACTTATAAAAATGAATGCTATGTAAGTACACAAGAATGATAAAATGTATTACAAAATGTTATATTCATGTATATAAGGGTTGTACCAGCATAATGGCCTGTTGAAATACAACTGTACAACTTTATATTTTAAGTGCTTTAGCTGTTTTTCCTTCTTCTCTATATCTTTAATAAAGGTTACATGGATTTTTAATGGTGTGTTTGCCATGATACTAAGCAGGCTGAGGTCTTTGTATACCAGACTCCTCATCTTATTTAACACTGTTTAATATTGGACAGCGACTGGGTTATGTGAACACTTTTGGCACATATATTCCATCTAAATTAATATAACAGGCCCTGACCCTGGATATCTAGATTCTAAATATCATTTTTTCTTAAAATAGAAATGAGCCTGAACTAAATGCCTGATTCAGATATCCTTCCCACAACTAGGAGATGTAATTTTGGATCTGAACCTTTTGGCTTAGGCCTGTCCCTTTACAACAAAAAACAAATTGCTTTTGCTGTGAAATTAACCAAAATGACCTTTGTATATAAGACCAACAATATTTTTGTTGTAACAATGTAAAGCCAGGAGAGGGAATTATAGGTCAGCTAAACCTTGCCCCAGGAAATCTGTTGATATTATAATACTGGTACACCACAAAAAATGCACAAACCAATGAACAAAAAGAATGCCAAGATGGCATCTGCTCCATCAGAAAATGGAGAGAGTCAGAGAATGAAGAAAATTTGCCAAATGTCAGAACCAAATCAGTAAGCCAATATTTTAATCCATATTTTCCTAGTAAACTTGGCCTCACCCTTTCATTCATCTCCCCACACCCATTTGTCTCATCCATCTGTTACATTTTGACATAGCTAAATTTTGAACTTTTTGAGATAGAAAATGTATTTTACTGCACATTTGCACAGTGCCGTTTAATAAATAAGATACTAATAAGAAGCCACACATCTTAAAGTGCTGCTGTAATAAAAACTATACATAATATAACCCCCTGCAAATAAAGTGCATCATAAGTTGTATTTAAACAGACTATGCAAACTATATTGTGTGGGAATATGAATATTTTACACATTGCTTTTTTTTTTTATTAGAGAAAAATGTTCCTAACAGGCAACCCTAACAACCACACTTTTAAGTGTCGTTGACATCACCTTCTACCTACGCACTTCTGAAGGCCATCATCATAGTATCTAATTATTTTCTTGGAAGGCACTCCATCACAATATGCCAGTGGTCTAATTTTCCTCCCTGCATTCTTTGAGACAGTTTGATTTTAAATAACTTCCCCCTTTTCTCTTCTACTGTTACATTTGTTTATCATGAAATAAATGTCTTTATTTCAAATGCCTCTGAATGGCTATTCATGTTACAAGTTTTAGGTCTGTCTGTGATTAAATTATTTCCTCAGACATTTAACATTCTGGAAAGTTCATGACTTGGGCCCCAATACTGAGATGAGTTTTGTGGTGGGCAGACCCACAAGCCCGTGCTGAGCCCCACTGACTTCACTATCTTCACACGTTTAGAGGTTTGCTTGCATAGAGTTCATTGCAGAATCTGAGGGTTCATATGGAAAAACAGACCACATCTGAATCTGGTCCACACATGCTTAGTTTTATATTCATTTTCTGGTTCTTCTGGGCTTTTTCCACTTTCCCAAACCGTGCTGGGAAGACTAAAGGAAGCCACATACCATGGTATGCTATGCACTAAAATGTTTCAGCTATTTGATTTACCTTGGCTTTGTCCCTCATGGAGCCTTTTCCCAGTATAGACATTTTTGTCAATGTTTCTTCCTGTAAACGTTTCAGTGAATTGCCACGTGGACCCAAAAGTTTTCCCACAAAGTTGAACTGTAAGGAAACAACAAAAACACAATAAAAATATTAGTCTCTTAGGTGCCACAAGTACTCCTTGTTCTTTTTGCTGATACAGACTAACATGGCTACCACTCAGAAATAAAAATATTGTAGCACTGAGGAACTGTCATCATGTAAAATTCCAACAAGGTATGAAACGTTGCTTAAGCAGCATTTTGATGTCGCTGCGAACAAACAATATATTAGGTCATAACTTTTATAGCATTAAATAAACATATGTGGAATAGATACCACCACTTCAATAACTTCTCCCATTGTACAGAAACCTACAAACATCAATATATAAAAACTTTCAAATACTATAAAGAGAACTCAGTTCAGTTCAACTATATTATTTTAGATTTAGGACAGAAAAAGAAGCCAACCCTTAAGCCCCAAGTTCCTCTGGCCACTGCCTAAAAGCCCAGTTCAATATAAAAATAAAACCAGAAGCTAGCTCAACCATATAGAGAAGCAACCAATCAAGTCTTTTTATTTCTTAAAATAAAAAGTAGCTCATGCTCCTTAAAAATTACACTGCTCTACAGCCAAAATGCTTCTGAAATAAATGTAGTCAAACTTTACTAATTCTGGGTCACTGAGAATGAAAATGATGCTTAAAATTGTTGATTGGCTCTAGTTTTCAAGATATGCTATTGGGTCAGTATATACGACCCTTGACTTGGGAATGGCGGAGGATAAGTGAGTTATAAAGGGAAGGGATCTCAATTTAAACCAGAAATGACTAAAATACATCTTTGACTGGATCTATGAATAAATCTATGACTGGGTTTGGACAGTACTTACTTTTTAGGCAAAACAATGAATGATGCAAGCTGGTATTGCGTCATATATGATATGAATTGCATCATGTTATTCCTAGAAGTCATGGATGATGCAATCATAACGAAGCTTACATCACTCTGCTGAACAAATTGCCCTATATCAGCTCTAGAAATCATACAGTGTCGTGCTCTCTTATTTGTCAGTGTTTGATTTTGCAAAGGGACACATTTCTGTTTAGCCAAAGTGAGCAGAGATGCCTTGTACTTGTGTGAACAGTGCAAATAACTTCTGCTATGTTTGTGGTGAAGTGACTTTTGCATCACAAAAGCGCAGTATAACCACTATGGTTAAGAAAGCCTATCGCCTTTATTTTGGCTGCAAAATTGGAGATCAGGACAAGAGGTGGGCCCCACACATATGCTGCAACACTTGTGCAACAAATCTTCACCAGTGGTTGAACAGGAAAAGGAAATCTATGTCTTTTGCAGTGCCAATGATTTGGAGAGACCCAACAGATCATACCAGCAATTGTTACTTCTGCATGGTGCCTCCAGTTGGGAAAGGTGTGTCAAAGAAGAAAAAGTGGACTGTGCATTATCCAAATATTCCATCAGCTATACGCCCAGTACCCCACGGAGAAGGACTGCTGGTTCCTGATGCACCAGAATTATTCTCACTTGAGTCAGACAAGGAAGAGGAAGAGGATGAAACTTCTGGTCCTGAACCATCCACGTCACAGGACCCACATTTTCTCCCATCCTCCTCCTCTGAACCACACCTCATAACACAAGGTGAACTGAATGACCTTGTCAGGAATTTGGAACTACCCAAGAGTAAGGCAGAGCTGTTGGGCTCCAGACTACAGCAGTGGAATCTCCTGGCAGGTGATGTTAGGGTTTCCATGTTCCGTGACCGTCAAAAGGATCTTGTCCCATTCTTCTTCATGGAAGGTGATCTTGTAGCCTGCAACAACATTGATGGTGTGAAGGCAGCCCTCAACATTGTTCACGATCCAGATGAGTGGAGACCGTTCATTGATTCATCGAAGATGAGTCTTAAAGCTGTTTTACTGCATAATGGCAATGTTTTGCCATCAATTCCAGTTGGTCATGGAGTCCATATGAAGGAAACCTATGACAACATGAAACAACTTTTGAGGTGCATAAACTATGACCAATATCAGTGGCAGCTTTGTGGCGATTTGAAGGTTGTTGCGCTCTTGCTTGGTCTGCAGACTGGATACACAAAGTACTGCTGTTTTCTCTGTGAATGGGATAGTCGTGCAAGAAATTCCCACTACATCAAGAAAGATTGGCCACTCCGACAGTCATTGGAGCCTGGGAGGAAAAGTGTTCAGCATCCACCACTTGTTGAATCAAGGAAGATTTTGTTACCATCCTTACACATCAAGCTGGGTCTGATGAAGAACTTTGTCAAGGCCATTGACAAAACACAAGCAGCTTTCAAGTACCTCCGTGGAAAATTTCCAAGGTTAAGTGAAGCTAAGATAAAGGAAGGTGTCTTTGTTGGTCCTCATATTCGTGAACTTCTTCGAGATGATGCATTAGACCATGCACTGCGTGGCAAGGAAAATACGGCATGGAAAGCCTTCCAGTTAGTGGCAATAAACTGTGGCAAGGCAGACAACTACAGGTTGTTGGTGGAAAACCTTTTCAAGGCATATAAAAGCCTTGGTTGCAACATGTCACTAAAGATACATTTTTTGCACTCTCATCTAGATTTTTTTCCACCGAACTGCGGAGCAGTGAGCGACGAGCACGGCGAGTGATTTCACCAGGACATTGCAACAATGGAGAAACGCTATCAGGGCAAATGGAGCCCATCAATGCTTGCAGACTATTGCTGGACAGTGCCAAGAGATGCTCCATTTAATGAATACAAGAGACAAGCCAAGAAGCGCCGAATAGACACTGAATAGGACTAAACTATGTATATAATAGTCTTTTGCCTTTTGTTTCATAATAAATTTTATTTAGATAACCCTTTTGCTGATTTTTAAAATGTTACATAAACAGGACAGGTGAAATATTATCATGTAAAGCAACCATAAACACATGAAAAGACCTAGGTTTACAATTTATGATTAAAACTCTACTATCTACACTATATACATAGACATAAAATGTAAAAACTTAAATATCTTAGAAACAGTAGCCAATCAGTTGTTTTAATTGTCATATTTGAATTCAGCACATCAAAATACATAATAAATAGCACATTTTATCTCTGAAGCAGACGACTTCTCAAAAATTGTAGGCCAGTGTTATCTGTGAAGGAATATGCCACTCTTCCTCCCCCCCCCCCCCCGAAAAAAACCAAACAAACCCTTCCTAAGAAAATGAGCACTTATGATTAAGGCTGCCAATTTGTCACGGAAGTCACGGATTCCGTGACTTTCCATGACTTCTGCAGCGGCCAGTACACCTGGTGCAGGGGCAGCTCAGGCAGCCCCCGCACCAGTCGCACTGGCCACTGGGGCAGTCTTGGGCCCCTGCCCTCTCCCCTCCCCAGCAGAGTTTGGGTGTGGGAGGGGGAAGGGGATTGGGGCACAGGATGGGGAGAGGCGGGCTCTGGGCAGAGCTTACCTGGGGGGCTCCCCAGAAGCGGTGACATCCCCCTCGCTCAGATGCTAGGCGGAGGCGTGGCCAGGCAGCTTTGTGTGCTGGCTCCAACCCCCGGGCAGCCCCGTGCAAGTTTTAGTCACTGGTATTTTTAGTAAAAGTCATGGACAGGTCACAGCTGGTGAATTTTTGTTTACTGCCCATGACATGTCCGTGACTTTTACTACAAATACCTGTGACTAAAATGTAGCCTTACTTATGATCAACAGATTTAAGCAATATCAGATCAAGGTCAGAAGCCATTTCCAAAGATCAAGGAGCTGTTACGGAGAACAGCCTATCGGCAGCTCCCACTTGTTGATACCAAGGTGCTCAAGCACCTAGGTTGATCTCAACTGCGATTTGTCAGAAAAAGAAAGGAGATACAATAGCATAATGATAAAAATTCCTATATTTTCTATATGCCTGAGTGTCTGTCTGGAGAGGTAATACTGATAGGTAATCTATTGCAGGAGTTATTTTCTCAGACACTGACCATAATACCTTTTTGATCCCATGATTAACAAGAATTAGAACATCAGTTCTAACAGAAAGATTAGAAAAAACAGTTACCTACCTTTTGTAACTGTTGTTTTTCGAGATGCGTTGTTCACGTCCATTATACATTAGGTGCGCGCACGGATGTTGGAAACTTTTTCCCTTAGCGGCTCCCGTTGGGTCGGCAGGGGAGCCCCCAGATTGGCACCTCCATGCTGGTGCATATATACCCCTGCCGACCCGACCCCCCTTCAGTTCCTTCTTGCCGGACACTCCGACAGAGGGGAAGGAGGGTGGGAAGTGTAATGGACGTGAACAACACATCTCGAAGAACAACAGTTACGAAAGGTAGGTAACCATTTTTTCTTTTCAAGTGCTTGTTCACATCCCTTCCACATTACGTGACTCACAAGCTTACCATAGGAGGAGGGTAGGACTCATGGAACAATTGATTGAAGAACAGCCCTGCCAACCGCCGCATCATCTCTGGCTTGCTGGTTGACTGTGTAGTGGGCTGTGAATGTGTGCACCGATGACTAGATGGCTACTTTACAGATCTCCTGGATCGGGACGTGTGCCAGGAAAGCTGTTGAGGATGTTTGTGCCCTCGTCGAGTCAGCTGTGATCGCCGGGGCTGGAACCTTGGCAAGCTCGTAGCAAGTAAGGATGCAGTCCGCAATCCACAATGATATACGTTGCGCCGAGACTGGAAGCCCTTTCATTCTATCGGCTATGGCGACAATGTCGATTTGCGGAAAGGTTTAGTTCGCTCCAAATAGAACGGCAGGGCCCTTCGGACATCCAGAGTATGCAGGCTACGGTGACCGGTGTGGTTTAGGAAAGAACACTGGCAAACAAATGTCCTGTCCCATATGAAATTGTGAGACTATCTTAGAGAGGAATTTTGGGTGTGGCCTGAGTTGCACTTTGTCCCTAGAGAAAACTGTATAAGGAGGCTCCAAGGTTAGGTCTCTCAACTCGGACACCTTCATCGCCGACGTAATGGCCACCAGGAACACCATGTTCCAGGAGAGGTGAAGGAGAGAGCAAGAGGCCAGGGGCTTGAACGGGGGCCCCCATGAGCTTGGAAAGGACCAGATTAAGGTTCCAGGGAGGGACCGGCGGGCGTGAGTAAGGGAACACCCTCTCCAGTCCCTTGAGGAACCGCATCACCATGGGGTTAGAGAACACAGAACATCCGGATTCCCCCGGGTGGAACGCTGAAATGGCAGCTAGATGTACTCTGATTGAGGAAGGAGTGAGACCCTGATGCTTGAGGTGCAGGAGGTATTCTAAGATGACTAGAATAGTGGCCTGGAGTGGCTGTATCTGCTTAGGCTCACACCAGCAAGAAAATCTTTTCCACTTAGCTAGGTAGGCTGCCCTAGTGGAAGGCTTCCTACTGCCAAGGAGAATCTGCTGTACTGGAACAGAGCACTGGCTCTTCATAGCGTTTAGCCAGAGTGCTTCCATGCCATGAGATGCAGAGACTGCAGATCCGGGTGGAGCAGGCGCCCGCGGTCCTGCATGATGAGGTCCCGGTATAGGGGCAGGGCAATCAGGGGGGCCACTGACAGCCCTAACAGGGTTGTAAACCGGTGCTGACGAGGCCAAGCTGGGGAGATCAAAATTATCATTGCCTTGTCCCTGCGAATTTTGAGGAGGACTCTGTGGATGAGCGGGAGCAGAGGGAAGGTGTACTTCAGACTCCTGCTCCAAGGGATCGCGAATGCATCTGCGACTGAGCCCGGACTGTGGTTCTGGAACAAACAAAACTGCGGACATTGGCTGTTGTCCTTAGTGACAAAGAGGTCCATTTGGGGAAACCCCCTCTTTTGGAAGACTGATTGCAAGATGTCTGATCTCATCGACCACTCGTGCATGTGGTATGACCTGCTGAGGCTGTCCGCTAACTTGTTTCGTTCTCCCGGGAGATACAACGCTACGAGATGGATGGAGCGGGCTATACAAAAGTCCCACAGGAGAAGGGCCTCTCAGCGGAGAGGAGTGGGCTCCACCCTGCTTGTTTATATAAAACATGGCGGTGGTGTTGTCTGTCAGAACTGTCATGCTGTGACCTTCCAGAGTAGGGTGAAAGGTTTGGCAGGCTAGACAAACCGCCCTGAGCTCCTTCAAATTGATGTGGAGTGACATCTCGGCTTTGGACCACAAATCCTGTGTCCTTAGGTCCCTTAAGTGAGCTCCCCAGCCGAAGTCTGATGTGTCTGCCACCAGCGTCAGAGCAGGCTGCAGTGCGGCGAATGGGATACCCTCGCATACTACTGGCCAACTGGGCCACCAGCACAGGGAGTCCAACACCTGGGCCGGAACAGTCACAACAAGGTTTAGGGGCGATATGACCGGGCAATCCACGCTTGTAAAGTCCTGAGCCGTAGTCGAGCGTATTTGACTACGTGAGTGCACGCTGCCATGTGCCCTAGGAGCTGCAGGCAGCATCTAGCTGTGGTAGTGGGGAATCTTAGCATCGAGTCTATGACCCACTGGATGGCCAGGAACCTGGATTCCGGAAGGCTCGCTCATGCTGGACCAAGTCCAGCACTGCCCCGATGAACTCCATCATTTGGGTTGGTATCAGGGAAGACTTGGGCATGTTGATGAGAAGACCCAGCTTGTGGAATGCATCTAGGGCCACCGTCAGATGGAAGCAAACCTCCTCTTCGGACTGACCCGCGAGGAGCCAATCATCAAGGTATGGGTATACCAGTATTCTCCTCTTTCGCAGAAAGGCTGCCACTACTGACATGCATTTCGTGAACATACGGGGGAGGACCGTAAACTGGTAATGGCACTGGTTTATGGTGAACCGCAGGAACCGCCGATGAGCGGGGTGAATAGGAATGTGAAAGTACGCATCTTTCATATCGAGGGCAGCGTACCAATCCCCCGGATCCAGGGACGAGATTATAGTGCCTAGGGAGACCATGTGGAAGTGGACCTTGACTAAGAACTCGTTGAGCCTGCGAAGGCCTAAAATGGGCTGAAGGCCCCCCCTTTGCCTTTGGGATGAGAAAATAGCAGGAGTAAAACCCCTTCCCCCTTAGTTCCCAAGTGACTTCCTCCACTGCCCCCACCTCTAGGAGCAACTGTACCTCCTGCATAAGGAGTTGCTCGTGAGAAGGGTCTGAAGAGGGACAGGGAAGGGGGCTGGGTTGGAAGGAAGGAAGAAGAACTGTAGCATGTAACCCACTTGTACCATGCGTAAGACCCAACGGTCCAACGTTATACAGGACCACGCCTGGAAGAAGTGGGACAAGCGATCCAAGAAACATGGGGAAGGATCTGGGAGCTGGGTTGGTACGCTGTCCTCGAGCGTACCTTCAAAACCCCTGCTTGTTGCCACGGTTAGGGCTTGAATGGCTTCCTCTGATTGCCAGGATGTGCATGCCTAATGACTTGAGGGTTGCCCGGGAGTCTTTAAGGCTATGCAGCCTGGTATCTGTCTGGTCGGAAAAGAGGCCAGACCCTTCAACGGGGAGATCCTGGATGGTGTTCTGGACCTCTGGCGGAAGGTCTGAAGCCACGCCGAACACCTCATCACCACACCTGAGGCGACTGTTCTGGCTGCTATGTCTGCAGAGACCAGAGAGGCCTGTAAAGAGGTCTTGGCAACTGCCTTTCCCTCTTCCATGAGGTCCGTGAGTTCAGGCTGAGAGCCCTGGGGCAATGAGTCTTTAAATTTGGAAATTGCTGCCCAGGAATTAAAATTGTGCCTGTTTAGGATCGCCTGCTGGTTTCCAATCTGTAATTGGAGGCCCCCAGAGGAGTAGACCTTCCTTCCGAAGAGTTCCAAACGTTTAGCCTACTTGGCCTTGGGGGCCGGGACTTGCTGGCCATGACGCTCCCGTTCATTTATGGCTGAGACGACCAGCGAACAGGGGGCAGGATGAGAAAAAAGGAAATCGTATCCCTTGGAAGTGGCGAAGTACTTCCTCTCTACCCCCTTTGCCGTCGGTGTGCTGGAGGCTGGGGTTTGCCAGACCGTCTTGTAGTTAGACTGAATGGTCTTTCTGAGCAGGAGCACAATTCTGGAGGGGCCTTCAGGGCTTAGTATGTCCACCATAGGATCCTCCTGCTCCACCACTTCCTCCGCCTGTAGGCCCAAGTTCTGGGCGACCCTGCAGAGCAGCTCCAGATGTGCCCTCTGGTAAATCGGGGGAGGCCCTGACACCGCTGTGCCCGCCACAGCTTCGTCTGAGGCCTGCTGTGCTTCCTCTGTCTGCTCTTCCTGCCCCTCATCATAGGCCGGGGGCACGTCCGAGCCCTGCCTGGTTGATTGTCCCCGGGATGGCCCCAGACTCGGTGTTGCTTCCATTCGCCAGTGTTCCGGAGAAGCATCTGGTGCCCTGGATACTGTAGCCTTCTTGGGTGCGGAGGGGTGCCTGCGTAGGGACTGGGACCGATGCACCGAATAGCCGGACCTCAAAACTCTAGAGGAGGTTCCTTGCTGATGATGATAGGCCCACGGTGTCCAAAAGGGCCGTTGTCCTGGCGGGCCCCATTGGGGATGCCACGTGGTCTGGGGCTCCCTGCTAGCCGGTACCCTGTGGGCATAGCTGGAGTGGCTTGAGTCGACCTCGGATTCTGAGGACGCCAACCTCAAATGTCAAGCTAGTGCCGTGGCACGGTGCCGTCAGGAGGCTGGAGAGCGGCTCCTCACCGACCGAGACCAGGATCGGTACCGATGCTCCTGGGACCGGGGATTGCGGCCTTATATCCCCTCGGTGCCGGCTTAGTAACGGTGCCAAGGAGCGGTGCGCCAACGGAGCTGGTGCGGTGTGCTGGCTCAGTTCCGGTGCCATCAAGTCCCGCTGAGTCAAAGGTAGCCAGCAGTCCACGGAGGCTGAGCTCGACCGGGACCGGCGCCGGGAGCGGTGCCTGGGTGGTGACCTCGAGCGGCGCACCATTGCCAGCTTGCCTCTGGACGGCACTCCTTGTGAGGGAGGGGACTTGCCGCCGACAGCTCGACGAGGTCTTTTGCTGCCTCAGAGGTGTCTGGCGCGGAGGGGTGTTCTAGGATGTCCTCCAGTCTTTCTTCCGCACTCAACTCACTTAGCCCGGGGCTCAACGGGCCCTGCGGTACCAGAGCCACCGGTGCTGGTGCATGTCCTGGTGCCGCACTGCCCTTTTGAGTGCTCGCTCCCTTGGGAGGCGCCACCTTCTTATGTGGGGAGCACCCTCTATCGCCTTTCGGGTGCCCCTCCGACTGTACTGGAGAGGTCGAGTGGTGCCAGGGCTTGTCCTGTTGCCTCGGTGCCGCATACTTGCAGTGCCCCACCGGTGCCGGATCACAGACTGATGCAGGGGCACTCCACACCGAGGACGCTGGCACCGAAGCCTGCTGGTCCGAGGCCGCAGTTTGCAGCGTGACCTCCATGAGCAAATGCTTGAGGTGAAAGTCTCTTTCTTTCTTGGTTCTTGGCTTAAAGGCCTTACAGATCTTGCAGCGCTCAGTCTGGTGCGCTTCCCCCAAACAACGGAGAGACATGTCGTGGGGATCACTGATCGGCATAGACTTGCGCCACGTGGCACAAGCCTTAAACCCTTGGTCCTGCAGCATGCCCCGCAGCCCAGGGATGGTGCTGGAAACAGACTTCCAGACACATAAACAAAGGAAGCTTAACTATCTACTATTAAGAAGTGCTAACTACTGATAACTATTAACTACAGATAACTGCTAATTAGTGATAACTGCTACAAACTGTGCTAAGGGATCACTCGCAAGCGAGAGAAGAGTTATTCCAACACCGCCACAGACGGTAAGAAGGAACTGAAGGGGGGTCGGGTCGGCAGGGGTATATATGCACCAGCTTGGAGGCACCACTCTGGGGGCTCCCCTGCCGACCCGACGGGAGTCCCTAAGGGAAAAAGTTTCCGATGTCCGTGCACGCACCTAATGTGGAATGGACGTGAACAAGCACTCGAAGAAGAACCCAATATTGGAGTAGTCAATGAACATTTAAGCATAATATACAAAAATATTAAATCTTTCTTTCAGGAGGGGATCAATCTTAACTAGAAATTAATGTGAAATAAAACCTTACCAGATAGCTTAATCTGTCTCTAGTTAGAATTTCCACGAATTCTTTATTAAGATGTTACAAAATGTTCAATAGCCTTAAGCTTCCAGTCTTCTACACATTATATATTTAAACAGACTGCTAGTTAGTTGATCCCCTCCTTATAGATTTAATGGTTTTGGTTAATCATCATTGCTTACAAACAGTAGCCTTATATTTAACATGTAAACAAGGCTATTTCTGTAGAAACAGAACCGCTAGAAACACAGAGTCAGGTAAGCTATTAGAGGAAGTAATAGAAAGAAATCTTCAATGCATACATAAAGGAGGATAATTCATTATAGTAAACAATGCTGAAATGTATTTCAGAATGTCAAGTGCTTATTTTATTACATAAATCAGAAGACAGAACTTTAATACTTATCCAAAATATCAATTAGAAATATTTAGCTTCAATTCTTCTCTCAATGCCATTTGATAAAAGTAGTTTATAAAAACAAAATTGTTTTTCATAGTCTTCCCACATAACCCTATACAGTAAATACTATTTACAAAATTAAAATAAATTTAATGCATAATTAATTACAGTTGCTGAACTTCACTTCCCTTTGAAAACAAAAAGCTTTTCCAACTCATTTTAACTACTAGGCTCTCCTAACTAGCAGGCATTAGACTCCAAAGAACAAAAACAAAACACAGTACACACTTTATCCTGAGGGAAGTAAAATCCACCTCAAATACACCACTCTCAAATCTCTGCAATATTCACATAGGAGAAAACAAGCAGAACAAACCAGAACTCACGTAACTAAAAATAATTTAGCTTCACTACTCAATTACAAAATGCCTGAAGGTAGAAGCTAGTCATCATGTGCAAGCTAAGTAGATGACATCTTCTAGTCAACACATCATTTAGTGAACAGGGAACTGTGCTAGCTATGCCCTTATGTCAGATCAAGAACTGCTCTCTGTGCTCTGAGAAGCTCTAAATACATTATAACTCTCATATTTCAAAACTGTCAAATCCATGCTGCAAATCTTTAAAGTTTTGATGGTTTGAAGATATAACGGCTGGAGCCAGCTTAAAATCCTGAAAAAAGTTGAAGATTAGTGCAAGGGTGACTAACATAGGGTTCACAAGCCAGATTCAGTCTCAAGGATCCCTTCCTGCAACATTCTCCAAAGACCAAGTGTAGAATACACAGATTATATATCTCTCTATATATAGATATAGATATTAAATCTAGTTTGCTGCCCTGTTCATATAAAAAGAAAAAAAACCCTACAAACTAGAAAAGGTAGGAAGTAAACCCCCTACAAAAGTTTGCTTTGAGCAGGGGTTGGACTAGATGACCTCCTGAGGTCTCTTCTAACCCTAATCTTCTATGATTCTAAAAATGGATAAAAGCCTGGAAAAAGAACATTTGCCCCAAATGGGGATTTGATTTCCCAAACTAAACTATTGTTTCAGCTCCTATTCAAGTTAAACACCTGAGAAACACTCGATTGGAAAGAGTTCTTTGTTTGAGATTCAATACAAGATACGAACCCACATATTCCAAAGCATAAATCAACCAATAACGGATTATTATTTATATTGCTGTAGTTTCAAATGCCCAAATCAAAGTCAGGGCCCTTCATGCATGGTGCTGTACAAACTTCTTGTAAGAGAAGCTGAAGCCATCTTTGACCCTACTCTAAATTATAGTGGCGACTGAATTCCCCCTCAAGAGCCCTTGTGAAACAGGAGAACACAAAATAATTTAAACCCACCTTTGTGCTCGGATACCCAGCTACGCTGAGCAGAGCTCCAGTGTAGCAGAGGATCTGGGCAAAAGACTCTGGTTTTAGTTGTTATTCAATTAAATGCCTGAAAAACACTCAAGAAAAAAAGAGGTCTTGGTTAAACATACAAAACACCTGTCCCTACAATTAAGAGATTAAAAAAAAATTCACAACGTAAATTTTAGACCTCCGAGACTTCCAGCAAAACCAGAGAGAACTAGATTTGACCTTTCCTGATATTTCCGAGATTAAAATCCAAAAATACGGACAATTATTTTTTAAACCTTTCAGACCTTTCTTCTACACATTATAAAGAAGCAAAAATCATTTTCACCCCACTCTGAAGGTCACCTTTAACTGGAGGATAATTTTATTTAAAATTTATGTAGAGTGGTAAAAAACATAAGAAGATTGTTCATTTTAGGTTAATGAAGAACAGTTAAAAATAATCCTATCCACTGACAACATTACTTCAAAAGAAACATTTCCATTTGAAAATTTTCTGTGTTAAATATATTCAATAATTGGTATTTTGAAAAACAAGTCTCAGCACTAATATAGTGCATCAGTTTAACCTAATCATTGTACAGATTTATTTCCTACACAACCCCCAAATTTAAAGTGTGCCTAGTTATATATACACAGGATTAAAGATCTCTTTTTATCCTACCACAACATCCCATTAATAGGAAAATGTATCAGTGTCTTACCTGAACATTTCCTTTCTTGGAATAATGAGATCCACATATCCATGACACTGGGTGCACTGTTGAATGCAGCCTTGAAGGCAGACCAAAACCTGTCAGTCAGAGGCAGGGGAGGTGTGACTCCACCACTGAGAAACCACCATTTGAGATATTTACACAGCATTTGAAAAACTAAGCACTCTATCAATAAGGAAAATTAGGCATTAAGACTAAACAGAACAATCCTTCTGCAGAGTAAGAAATTCAGCGAATGATAAACTTGAGTGCCATTTAATAATTTGATATTTTTCCCAGTTAACAGCCCATTCAGGTTGGGTTGGATCAATGAACCTCATTACTCCAAGTAAGGAAATTTTCAGTTAAGACACACATATATTTTCCTATTTTCTTATTCATAATGAGGTCCACAGGTCCATGACATTGGGATTTTCATACCAGCATCTACTCAGGGCATCTACATCTACACAGTTGTGTACAGATGCTAAATATAATCCTTTTCTAATAGTTACTGGGATACTAAAGCAAGGGGCACCCATCTATTGAAGGCCACATCAGATGATGACAGTAGAATTTGAAAGTGGCATGAACAGTTAGCCACGTGGCTGTTTTCCACATTTCCTCTTATGAGAATGATCTTTCTGCCCATAAAGCTCCCACAAGTCTGAGAGATTGAGCTCTGATACTAGAAAACACAGTTATGCTTCTTTGATTCCTGTATTCTGAGATACAATATCTCAGCCACCTGGAAATGGAGAATTCCAAAGCCTTCTTTCCCTCTGGCACAAGATAAAACACAAACAAAACATTTGCCTTTCTGACCTGAGCTGTGTGGTGAATATATACTTTTTCAGCTCAGCAGACATCCTAAAGTAAGCCACACTTTCTCTTTGGGGTGAGATGGAGATTTGCTGAAGGATGGAAGAATAATTTCCTGTGCTCTCTAGAGAGTGGAGTTTATCTTTGGTATGAAGACAAGGTCGAATCTTGAGCATCACTTCAGCTTTACGCAAGGTACAATATTGAGTTTTCAGAAAACCAGCTCCCAACTCAAGACACTGAATAGCCATGACTGCAATCAGAAAGGCCATTTCAATGGTTAGAAAGTAATAGGCCACCTTCATGACAGGTTCAAATGGAAGGCCTGTAATGGCATGGAGAACCAGGTAAGATCCCACAAAGGAACTTTAGGCATCTCAAGAGGATGTAGAAGAGATACTGCTCTCATAAGAAGAATGCTGGATATTTGGGTAAGATGAAATTCACTACTTGTCTATTGCAATAAGGATGTTAGACAAAACAGCAACTTGACCTCAGTGTTTGAACAGTCAGGCTTATCACCTGGAGTCCATCCGGAAGAAACTTGAGAATCTGCAGTAACAATGCAAATAGAGGCGTGAGACCCTTCCTGGTGGTAATGGGTAAATCTCAACCAGTCCCATGAATATGTGGAGTTGTGGATTTATTTCTGGAATCTAGAATTGTGGATATTACCACTCTGAATAACCTCTTTGGCTTAAGAGGCTCTATTCAAGAACCATACACCCAGGTTCATTCTGTCTGGATTCTGATGCATGCTTGGCCCTTGTAATAGATCACATCACTTCTGGATGGAAAGCAGATGAGAGATCTTTGTACCATGTCAAGGCAGTCAGAGAATGATGCATTGCCAGAATTACCAATGATGTTTCTCTACTGATCTTCAGTAACATTCTGGTGAGGATATGAAAAGGGATGGAAGGCATACGAGTCCCTCTTTTTGCCATATTTGCAACAAGCCGTCTGTTGCTTTGACTTTGATTCCACTGTCAAGAGAATACCACTGAAACCTAGTGATTCATATGGGAGGCAAACAGATCTGTTGCTGTGAGATTAAATTCCTTAACCAAGGGATGCAACTCCTCTGGCTCTAGTTCCCATTTTTGATGATCTAACTTTTGCCTACTAAGCTAGTCAGCCACAACATTGATTTTTCCTCGGATGCAAAGGCAGCAAATTGTCCTTTGGCCAAGTCATCAGGAGGTGAGCTTCTCTTTCAAGGATTGCAGACCTTGTTCCCCTTTGTTTGTTGATGTATGATATGGCTGAGAAGTTATCTATCATGATCAGCATTGAGGGCAGTCCAGATGAGAGAGCAAAGCCTTGAGACCAACTGGACTGCCCTGAGCTCTAGCCAGTTTATGCTGTGCTTCCTCTCTTGTTTGGACCAGATCCCCTGGACAGTCCTTTATAAAGGGTGAGAACCCCTTCTCCTCAGGCTTGCATTTGTGGAGATGACTATCCTGAATGGTTCCCCTATTGGAAACATCTAACCTGAGTCTACTTGGATTCATCCACCACCTGATTGACCTGAGAATCTTCTTGGGGTGAGACACCTTCACTGAGGGGTAGATAAGACAGTTGAAGGAGGAATAAGAGGTAAGTCTGTAGTGATTTCATGTGAGCACTGGCACACTATGCATATTCACACAAGATACCACTGATTCCCAGAAGAGACAGAAGCATATGAATGGGTATTCCCCTTGAGATGTTGACTATTTGGTAAGATTTTTCAGCTTCTCCAGTCTTTACTGCAATAACGAATTTTATAGAGGATAATGACTTCTCCCACTCAGAGAGATTGAGAATATGTTGAAACTGTTAACTGATTCTTTCACAAAACCATAGCTCAGCAGCATCCTTGCTGTTTGGGTGATACAATTTATGACTGACTCTAGATGAGGCTTGAATAAGGAGGTTACCCAGGAAGGGACAGACAGAGATCTTCCTGTCTGAGAGCTGCTATTAACAATACCATCACTTTCATAAACACTTGCAGTGTTGTTGCTAAACGAAAAAGGGCAAGGAAGAAGAGGAAAGTTTAGGAAGCATCTATGAGACTCTTAGTTGTGATATAGACATAGGCACCCTTCAAATCTACTTGAAGTCATGCAGTCCCCTTCGCTGATGGCAGCTAGTGTGGATTTTAAGGTCTCTATCTTCAATTTTTAATTCTTCATAGATCTGTTAAGATAATTGATGTCAATAACTGCTCTGCAGCGTTGTTTTTGGTGGGATTTTTTTTTGGCATGACTATGAGCAATATGCAGTGATGTCTCTGGAAACGAGGAACAGGTCCTACTGCTCCCATTTATAGAAGATCTAGGACAGCTGTTTGCTTACCCAGATTCCTCCTCTTCCTCAAGAAGAAGGCTTAAGGCTTTGCAATTTATTTATAGGTTGAGGGGGACCATACTTGCAATACTGTCCACACACGTAAGCATTGCTTGTGAAAGTCTGCGGAGGCACTTAGAATGTCAGATGACAGTTCTTTTTTATTTATTTATTCTTGTTGGCCTGTTGTCCTGAATAGATTTCATGCCATAAAGAGGGGGCTGAGATTATGGCTGCCTGGATTTAGCTGCTTGTGAAGGGCCTGTATAGTGAGGAGGCCATGTGACATTACCCAGGGTACAATCTGGACTGTTGAACAGCAATGTCCCCTTAACTTTATAACCTGAAGTGCTTTTTACACTGCTTTGCTGTCAGAACAGCTATTACTGACCTGCTCACACAGCCTTCAGCATGCAAATTCACTTTCAGATAAATACATGAGCACTCTGACCACTCGCTCATGAATTAAACTGTAGAGCAACATCAGTTCCCTAGTCCAGACTTTCCCCCCAGAAATGTGTGTCTTGTACTGTCCAGCACACTAGTAAACAATGCAAGCTCATAGAAAGTCCGTCATTTCATCAAAGGAAGTGATATATGCTCCAACCTTGTTATTCCTAATGGTGTTTCCCCACACACTTTAATCCAAACACACTCATTAAGATAAAACAATAAGATAAGTTTCATAACTACAGAAAGATAGATTTTGAGTGATTACAAGTAATGATGCATAAAAATCAGGATTAGTTACAAAACAAAATAAAAGAGTAATATACAAGCTAATCTAACTTAACAAGATAAATGAAATTAAAAGCAAAAGGTTTTCCTCACCATGTTCTGCTGTACATTTTACAGCCTGGGTCCCCTTTCAGTCTGGGACCACCCCCCTCCTTTAGTTGTGTCCTTTATGTATTCACTGATGTCATAAACAGAGAGATGTGGGGAGGAGAGGTGAGTTGGAGGTTACTATCTCTCACTCTTATATCCCGCTCCCTTCTTCAAGGATTAACCCCAGCTGGGGTGCAGATGACAAGCAGTCTCCTGAGGACATGAGAATGGCCATTTAAGCTTCTGTTTTTTAACACCTGGCTGGGGTCAGTGTGTCTGTCTCTGAAAAACTGGTTTGTAGGTGTTACTGAAATATGTTATAATTCTGGGTAACAATATACAGCAGACTCTCATAACCTGACATATAGTATTACTACACATATTTCAATAGGATAATAATGTTCAGCAGATTGTGACTTTTCAAATGATACCTCAAGGCATACTTTGTACAACATTTGTCATAATCTTGTAAAAGTGGTGAACATAATGGCATAGACTGTCACAGTCACTCTTTCAGATAAAAATCTCTCCCAGTTAGAAACGAGTCCCTGACCATCAAAGAAAAGGGCACATTTATCTATGGCAGTGATGATAGGATAAATTTTGAGGGGTGCACACCAAGGAATCTTCTGGCCTATAAAATGGAGGCCTGGGAGGAAGCATGGAGTAGAAAGAAAGACGCCTCTTACTGCCTGCCAGCGCTTCCACATGTGGGCTGCTATCCCTCATCACTCCAGAGCTGATGGGGGAAGGAGGTGGAGATGGTAGAAAGGCATGTGGCAACCTCCAACAGAAGCTGGAAGCAAAAACCAGGATGGCAGGGCCTGGTGACCTACAGTGGCAGCTGAGGATGACAGCCTGATGCTTTCCCAGACTATTAGGTGTGACAATAATACACTGGGAAATTAGAGCTATTAGATATCCCACTATTTTACACACACACACACACACACACACACACTGAGTGCATGAGGGATATACAGCTATAGCTTGTCTAAGGCATCTTTATACCTCATAACTGTAGTTTACATTTCTCAAAATATTCAGTGCACTCTGCCCTGAAAGTCTAAGTCTATCCTGTGTGTGTGGTGGGCTTTTGTTGTTTAAAATACTTTATCTGAGTCTCTAGTTCTGATCTGGAGTATTGGCATTTCTCCCCTAAGTAGGGAGATTCCCTGAGGGGAGTGCAGGATATGCACGCTTAGAGGAGACAGCACCTATTTATGGCCAGGTCTTTTCTGCACTGATTTGCCATGCTGCATTCTGGGAAGGTGGGCAGAGGACTCCAGCATTGACTATTATACCTCATACTGCACTCTGTGAAAATGAACAGGGTACACAGGCATTGAGGCATCTGCCCTGGTGCACTCCGGGGAGATAAGCAGGGGAGCCATGTGCTGAAAATACCTGTCCTGCTCCATTTTGCTGGTGTATGCAACTGAGGAGAAACAGATTCCACTTTGTGGCTCTTAGAGTGCCTCCTAGAGGAATCCCCTGAATCAGATTCTTCCAAAGATAGAGCTTGGGGACTCTTTTTTGTGTGCCCAAGGTTTATGCTGGGAAGACCTGAAGGGTCTGAATCTCAAAGACCTTTTTCTTCTACCTACCCTTGATCTGTCTCCTCCCCAGAAGGAGAGAGTGTAATTCCATTATGACAGTACCCTGGAAAGGAAGGACCTTGTGGTTACTCTTTTCAGCAACCTTCCTGTCCTGAGAAATAGAAGATTCAGACTGAAGGTGTTGCTGGACTGGGTGCAGAAGAGAGATTCCCAAGTTCCCAAGCTTTGTTCAAGGGAAATTCCTGGACATGGCCTGAACACAGGCTGACCTCACCCCAGAAGCACCAGGCTCCAGTCCTGGAGGTTCAAAGGGAGTCCCCCTTGGCCCACTTACTGCACTAGAAGACAGCGCTGGGCTGACATTGCTGGCAGCGAGTAGCCCTGAGCCATTGCAGGGCTGGGGAGGGGGCATGGTGCAGAATGAATGAAAGGGTTGGGCCTGACTTAGAATACTCTCCTTGTTTTGTCCCAGATGCCTTTCCTTAGCTCCCCGTCACTGCCATAGCTGCAGGGGAGGAGCTGGGCAGCTGCTCCGCAGTCAATAGTCTTGACTGTGAGCACTGGCTCCAACAGCTGGGTGGGAAACTTCCTTGACCCTTTAATACTGTACTTCAAACTATATTCTCCCCATGTGGTGGGAATGAGGGAACCACCACTTGCTGGCCCCAGGTCTAGGGGATGTTGCTGTTTAGGTGCTGCCAGAGCTTCCTGGGAGCTCTCTTGGCTGCTTGGGGACTGAGGTTATAGGAACCGTTGCTCCTGCCTGAGTACTTGAGATGGGGATGGGGCTCCAGAGAACAGGCTCACATCTTCATGCAGGTACTTAATCAGCAGGAGAGGTGCAGGAAACAGTGTCTGGCTCTCTCCTCCCCATTTAGCTTTCTCATCCATGAGCACTCTCCATGGGCGAGATGCTGGCACAGAGTTCCAGTAACTGAGAGGAAAGGGAATCCTTTCTTTCAAAAAAGGCAGGCCCTGACAACCTGGAGATTAAGCCTCTCCCCACCCCCTTTTCCTGCAGCAGCAGCAGCTAGTCTGCTTGCAGTTGGAGAGGAAGATGAGGTTGGATTTTTCAAGTGGAGCCACACCTCCCCTGCCTCTGACTGGCAGGTATGGTCTGCCTCCAAATCTGTATAAAACAAAGTACCCAATGTCTTGGATCTGTGGACCTTATTAGGAATCAGAAACAGATTTTTTTTTTTCCAGATTTATGTTCAGACTACAAAGGACATTCCTTTCCTAGGCATTTAATCTGCTGTATGAGTTTCCGCTAGAAAAGAATTAATATCAATGCTAAATCAAGTTTAAACATATAAATTACGGGGTAGAGGGGATACATAATAAGACAAGTAATCCTTCTTTATCCCCACCAAGACAAATCTGCAGAGAATGCTATATATCCAGCTTAAATGCTTAGTGAAAGTACGGTATAAACACTTGACCAAATGGTCTATTTGCAAAGCTCTAACAAGCCAATTTCAAAGCTACACGAAGCTTTCTGGCATATTAGGTCATCTGCTAGCGGGTTCTGTCATTTGGGATCCCTGAAACAGAGTATGGTTGTAATTTGTTTATTGAGCATTGGGAAGTCATTGTTCCTAAACAATCTGATACCAGAAAACCCTGAGAGAATTTCCTCTGCCTCTTGCAAGAAATGCAAGGCTTCCACGGCAAAAATGTCTTTCCATTTCAAGCACCCAGTTTGTATCACACAATATTAGCCCCCTTCACTTGGGGTATCAGGTCACCATAGCTTTAAATACAACAACAGATCTCCAAGCAATGTTATCAACTTTAGATGTAATCAATTAAAAAAATTCCAAAGCAGTTTCCAGTACTACACCTGTTCCTGATTCCCTGTACCAATTTTTGTCGCTTTATAACCATCTTTTCCTGTTTTAAAAAAAAACATTTATTTCTCCTTCCTCTTTTTGTCTGTGTTAAATATCCATGCAGGAGACACTGACTTGTGAAACAGATTAAGTAATGTCAAATATGCAAAATAAATACATTGATAGAAAGAGGAAAAGGTTACACTAATCTTTGGTGTTACTTGTAACAGTAGACAAAATGCGTATAGATTGAAATGTAATTTTTAAGTAAACAGTAGCAATTTAACTTGGGGATAAATCCACAATATGGGCTCTGACAGCTGATGGTAAATAATTTAGATTAATTCTTAAGGGAATACAATACGTAGATTGCTCACAGTTTTATATCTATTTACTCAGTCATTCTCAAAAGTCAGTATAAAACAATCTTTAAATGCCAACTTATCTTAGAAGGGGAGTAACTGCCCCCAAAGTTATGACGAATCTCTTCAGAAAACTGGTTTATTATTGACTGAAGCCATTTTTTCCCATATCCATTCTAATGCCAAAGCAAAGTCAGGTTTCTGAGAAGATGAACTGGCTCAACAAACTACTTACTCAAAAAATGGAAAAGAATAGTTACTTAACAGTAACTCACGATGTCCTGTTAACAAGGATTCCACTTCTGGTGTGTATGCATCCCATGCGCATGAGATTGGGTTCTTTTGGGCAGCGATGTCTGTTGGAGCCACACCTGCACCCTGGATGCTCATGGGCCTATCCCGTAAATAGGACATAAAGGACAGATTGGGCCCAACCATCCTTTAGCTTCTTCACCAATACAAAACCCCCAGAGCTACAAGGCTCTGCAGAAGTAGGGAAGGACAGGTCATGGCTTCCATGAGAACAATACATCTCAAAGAACAACAGTTACTGTAAAGTAAGTAGCAGTTCTTTCAAGTAATTGTCCCTAGGGATCCCATTTCTGGTGACTAGCAAGCAGTTACACTCCCTAGTTTGGAGGTAAGTGCAAGGAGTCCTATTTAACAAAGGATTGCAGGACAGCTCTACCAAAGTGGAAATCCAATCTGGAAACCTCAACTAAGGAATAGGGCTTGGAGAACATGTTGATTGATCTCCTTGTATCCTGCAATGGATGTATCTTAAGGAAGCAGTAGAGGCTGCCCGAACCAGCTGGACTAAATTATAATCTAGACAGGTGGCTCTAACCAGGCTAACTTGCAGAAGGATCTTACGAAGAGTTACCCATGCCTTTTACTGCTCAGAGAACAGTGCCCTAAGTTCCTCTCTAATAACCACAGAGGAGAAGGGAGATGAACAGAAGATGACTATTTATTTGTAAAGACATAGAAGATGAAAAGGAGTACATGCCCAGCAGCAGTGGGGCTACTTTTTCTGGCATGCTATGGTGCCCTTGCCTCTCTTTTATCTGGGAAGGAGGAAGGCATTGATACAGACATCACAGTTCCTACATATGGGACAGTGATGATAACAGTACCAAGGTGCTCGGTACCAATGTCAGATACTGCTCTGTGTTTCAATATTGAAGAGTCTGTGTTGGAGGAAATGTGACCTGTTGATTTAGCCAGTACCACATGCACTTGTTTTATGGTTAATACAGAGGCCCTTGGGGGACCCATTTTATGGCACAGGTTATCCTTTGACTGGGGAGCCAAACCTGAACCAAGTCTAATATATGACGACTCACGTCTTGTTTTCATAGACACCTACATCTCAGCTCTAGAGGAGGACTTCATTGCTCTGCCACCCTCCTTCAATTTCTCCCGCTGAAGCTGTTCTACTTGGGATAAATAATTAATGAATCATTAGGCCACACAAACAGCATGCATGAGAATGGCTGTATATGTGAAACATAGGATCCAATCCCCCTGCTCTAACAAGAGGCCAGACTGAGGGAGACAGACATCAAAATATCCCATAGCCCAGTGATTAGAGCACTCCCCAATGAGGTAGAAGATATTTGTTCAATATCTCTTATCCCCCTCAGGTGGAGGGGTAACTTGAACCAGGATCTCCCAGATCTCAGGTGAATACCCCAACCACTGGGCTAAAAGTTACAAGGGAAATCCTTCTCCCCCTCTACCCATAGCTTCTTGCAAGAAACACCTTTAGCACCTAACTTAAAGTAAGGGTTCACAGCTCCCTGCAGCCCAGATTTAGGCATCAAACCCTCTGAGAGGGGCAGGGATCAGGACACATTCTTATCCTTAGCATCTTCCATTGGCTATTAGCATGCAGATTTTTGTGAATCTCATTCTTAGGTGCCTAACTTCCTCCATTCATTGTATAAAAAGCCTGAGCACCTAACTCATATTTTGTGATCTTTTAGGCACCTAGATGTTAGGCATTCCAACGCCTATGTCCCTTTGTGAATCTAACACTGGATTGCTGTACTGTCAGCTGGATGCTCTGCAAATGTTTGCACACGGCAACATTTATTCCATTTTGAGTAATGTTCTGAGCAACATTAAGATATGTTGCTCAGAACATTAGTCAAAATGGAATAAATGGGGGATACTTTTGACCCCTCCTTTCCCTAGAACAGAGTGTATAATTTAGAAGGGGTCCAGAGAACATCTTAATAATGAGAGAGGGTGGGTTAGTAAATGAATTGGGCAGAACACCCTTCAACAACTTCATACTGATTAAAGCATGAAAAAGATTTAGTTAAGAAGTAGAAATATAGTTTAAGTAACCAAATAATTTGTTAGAGTGGTATTTCTTAAATTGCATTTTTGCCTGAGACAGAGAGGTTCAAAGTGCAGAGTCACCATCAATACCCCAAAATGCAATCTGCTTTCTTTACAGTTCTAGAGTGGCAGGTACTTAGGATTTTCTCTAGAGTTTCTATAGAGTTGCTCAGTCTATTAACTGACAGCAATGTGAAAGCTTTTTGTTAAAACTGTTGGCAAGACTATATTAACTTTTAAACAGGGTTGACGCAAAACTTTTATGCTCAATTATTCTGAGCAGAAACAACCCTATTTTAGGCACTCGCTGCTGTAAACCATTAATCACACCATCTCCAAGCAATGGTTCTCTCAGCAGGCTACTCAAAAAGTTAGGCTGGTAACAAAATGGTATTCTGTATCTTATCTGCAATCATAACAGACTTGATCACCAAAAATCAGAATCCATATTAAATATAAATCACTGACAACTTTCCATTTCATACCAACATGAACACAAACAGAGAGTGTCTAAGAAAAATAATGTAGTATAATAAGCAAAATATAATAATGGAGGAGAGGGGATTTCATGCATTAAGGACAAAAGCACTTAGGGCTTTTCTATACGGAGTGTTAGTGCGCAGAAAGCTGAAACAGCAATAGGTCCAAGTGCACTACAGATCTTTTATCATGTGGTAGCAGGGCTCACATGACCTGTTACTGCACAGCATGCTAGAGCGCTGTAGATTTACACCACAGTTTGCCATGTACTAACTCTCTGTATAGACATGACTTTACTTTATCAGCAGACAGTCCCTAGGATTTTAGTGGTTTTAACTACATATAGATATCTTAATAGGAAATTCAAACCTTTGAAGTAAAACCAATATGTACTGTCCATAATGCAGAGTACTACAGGTCAGAATGAAAAAATCAAATACACAAATACAAAATGAGCAACAACTGGCTAGCCAGTTGAAAAGGATCTGGGGGTTAGAGTGGATCACAAATTGAGTGTGAGCCAACAATGTGATGCAGGTGCAAAAAGGCTAATATCATTCCAGGAGGTAACTGTCCCGCTCTACTCGACACCACTAAGGCCTCAGAACTGTATCTCATTTTGGGCACCACACCTCAAGTAAGATTTTGACAAATTGGAGAAAGTCCAGATGTGAGCAACAAAAATGATTAAAGGTCTAGAAAATATGACCTATGAGGAAAGATTTAAAAAACTGGGCATATTTAGTCTTGAAAAAAGAAGACTGATGGGGAACCTGATAAGTTTTCAAATATGTTAAGGTTTGTTATAAAGAGAACAGTGATAAATTGTTGTCCGTGTCCACAGAAGGAAGGATAATGAGTAATTTGTTTAGTCTTCAGTAAAGGATATTTAAGTTAGATGTTAGACATTTTTTCCTAACCATCCGAATAGTTAAGCACTGGAATAGGCTTCCCTGTCACTGAAGGTTTTTAACAACAGGTTAAACAAACACTGGTCAGGGATGGTCTATGTATACTTAGAATCATAAAACTGGAAGGGACCTCGAGAGGTCATCTAGTCCAGTCCCCTGTACCCAAAGCAGGACTAAGTATTATCTAGACCATCCCTGTCAGGTGTTTGTCTAACCTGCTCTTGAAAATCCCCAATGATGGAGATTCCACAACCTCCCTAGGTAATTTAGTCCATTGCTTAACCACTCTGACGGGTTAGGAAGTTTTTCCTAATGTCCAACCGACACCACCCTTGCTGCAATTTAAGCCCATTGCTTCTTGTCCTATTCTCAGAGGTTAAGAACAATTTTTCTTCCTTCTCCGTTTAACAACCTTTTACGTACTTGAAAACTGTTATGTCCCCTCTCAGTCTTCTCTTCTACAGACCAAACAAACCCATTTTTTTTTCAATCTTCCCTCAGAGGTCATATTTTCTAGACCTTTAATCATTTTTGTCACTCTTCTCTGGACTTTCTCCAATTTCTCCACATCTTTCCTGAAATGTGGCGCCCAGAACTGGACACAATACTCCAGCTGAAGCCTAATCAACGCGGAGTAGAGCAGAAGAATTACTTCTTGTCTCTTGATTACAATACTCCTGCTAATACATCCCAGAATGTTTTTTTTTTTGCAACAGTGTTACACTGTTGACTCATTTAGCTTGTGATCCACTATGAACCCCATATCCCTTTCCACAGTATACCTTCCTAGGCAGTCACTTCCCATTTTGTATGTGTGCAACTGATTGCTCCTTCCTAAGTGGAGTCCTTTGCATTTGTCCTTATTGAATTTCATCCTATTTACTTCAGACCATTTCTCCAGTTTGTCCAGATCATTTTGAATTTTAATCCTATTCCCCCAAAACATTTGCGACCCCTCCCAGCTTGGTGTCATCCGCAAACTTTATAAGTGTACTCTCTATGCCATTATCTAAATCATTGATGAAGATATTGAACGGAACCGGACCCAGAACCAATCCCTGTGGGACCCTACTGATTATGCCCTTCCAGCATGACTGGACCACTGATAGCTACTTGCTGGGAACGATTTTCCACCCAGTTATGCACCCACCTTATAGTAGCTCCATTTAGGTTGTATTTCCCTAACTTGTTTATGAGAAGGTCATGCAAGACAGTACCAAAAGCCTTAGTAAAGTCAAGATATACCACATCTACCACTTCTCCCCATCCACAAGGCTTGTTACCCTGTCAAAGAAAGCTATCAGGTTGGTTTGACATGATTTGTTCTTGACAAATCCATGCTGACTGTTATTTATCATCTTCTAGGTGTTTGCAAATCAATTGCTTAATTATTTGCTCCATTATCTTTTGGGGTACAGAAGTTAAGTTGACTGGTCTGTAATTCCCTGGGTTGTCCTTATTTCCCTTTTTATAGATTGACACTATATTTGCCCTTTTCCAGTCTTAGGGAATGTCTCCCTTCTTCCGTGACTTTTCAAAGATAATTTCTAATGGCTCAGATATCTCCTCAATCAGTTCCTGGAGTATTCTAGGATGCATTTCATCAGGCCCTGGTGATTTGAAGACGTCTAACCTGCCTAAGTAATTTTTTTTACTTGTTCTTTTCCTATTTTAGACTCTGATCCTACATCATTTTCACTGGCATTCATTATGTTAGACATCCAATCACCATCAACCTTCTTGGTGAAAACCGAAACAAAGAAGTCATTAAGCACCTCTGTCATTTCCACATTTTCTGTTATTGTCTTTCTCTCCCTCATTGCGTAATGGGCCTACTCTGTCCTTGGTCTTCCTCTTGCTTCTAATGTATTTGTAGAATGTTTTCTTGTTACCTTTTATGTCCCTAGCTAGTTTGATCTCGTTTTGTGCGTTGGCTTTTCTAATTTTGTCTCTACATACTTGTGTTATTTGTTTATATTCATCCTTTGTAATTTGACCGAGTTTCCACTTTTTGTAGGACTCTTTTTTGAGTTTTAGATCATTGAAGATCTCCTGGTTAAGCCAGGGTGGGCTCTTGCCATACTTCAAACTATTCCACTGCATAGGAAAGATAGGCTCTTGTGCCCTTAATAATGTCTCTTTGAAAAACTGCCAACTGTCTTCAATTGTTTTTCCCCTTTGACTTGCTTCCCATGGGATGTTACCTACAACTCCCTGAGTTTGCTCAAGTCTGCCTTCTTGAAATCCATTCTCTTTATTGTGCTGTTCTCCCTCATACCATTCCTTAGAATCATGAACTCTTTCATGATCACTTTCACCCAGGTTGCCTTCCATTTTCAAATTCACTACCAGTTCCTTCCTATTTGTCAAAATCAAATCTAGAACAGCCTCAGACTTAATCCTGCCTCAGAGCACAGAGCTGGACTAGTTAACGTATCCAAATTTCTTCCAGCCCTAGATTTGTGTGATTTTATATTAATTTATTAATGTCATTTTGTTAACCATCTAGGCAACAATATCCAGTGGGTAGTGTACAGGACCAGGAGACAGGAGGCCCAAATTCTAATCCCAGCTCTGCCACCTAATCATTGTGCAACCTTAGGCAAGTCACTTCATTTTTTTGTGCCCTTGGTTTCCCCACCTGTAAAAAACAGTATAATAATGCTTACCTACTTTTGAAAATTGCTTTGAGGTCTATGGATTAAAGTCACTATAAGTATTATTTTATTCTTTTTTTTTATTTTTTATTAGAGATTACAGAACAGTTGCAATATCCTGGAGGTTTTGGTTATGTGCTAGTTTCAATATACTACAAAAAATATTTCCTTTTTCTACTGCTTGAACTGAGGGTTACAAGTAGTCTTCCCTTCACACAAGTAGACATAGGTATAGCTTTAAATCTAAAGTTCATAGAAAATGTATCTGGAGCAGTATGGTGAGGAAGCCGGTATGAGAACTATATATAATAAATTAAGAATAGCATGAGCAATAGTAGATAATACTGTCTTAGGTTCAGGAACAATCTTTTGTTGCTTAAACTGGATATATTTTGCTATCACATTCTTACAAAGAACCAGTTTTAAATTTCTGACAAATTAACTTACCTTAGGGAATTGTTTTACTGGAATTAATACTTTCTGCCCCAGCTTCATATTTTTATTTATCACTACATCAATATACTTTTCTTCTTCCTTTCCTTCCCCTTTTTGGAATTTTTCAATTTCTGTAAAGAAAAGTACAAAAATCTGTTATTGATTTTTTTAAACTTGATATCATGTTCTCAAGTAAATGAATAACTTTTATATCGGCATAAATTCCAAAACCAGAGTGTAACTTGTAAAACAGATTGATTTCTCTCCTAGGCTGCAATTTACAACTACATATTTGAGTCATAAGAACAGCCACATTGGGTCAGACCAAAGGTCCATCAAGCCCAGTATCTTGTCCTCTGACTGTGGCCAACAGCAGGTTCCCCAAAGGGAATGAACAGACAGGTTATCATCAAGTGATCCATGTCCTGTCACCCAATCCCAGCTTCTGTCAAACAGAGGCTAGGGACACAATTCCTGCCCATCCTGGCTAATAGCCATTGATGGACCTATCTTCCATGAATCTATCTAGCTCCCTTTTGAACCCCATTATAGTATTGACCTTCACAACACCCTCTGGCAAGGAGTTCCAGAATTTCACAGTGCATTGCGTGAAAAAAATACTTGTGTTTGTTTTAATCCTGCTACCTATTAATTTCATTTGGTGGCCCCTTGTTCTTGTATTATGAGAAGGAGTAAATAACACTTCCTTGATTACTTTCTTTATACCACTCATGATTTTATAAACCTCTATCATATCCCACCTTAGTCGCCTCTTTTCCAAGCTGAAAAGTCCCAGTCTTATTAATCTCACCTCATACGGAAGCCGTTCCACACCCCTAATAATTTTTGTTGCCCTTTTCTGAACCTTTTCCAATTCCAATATATCTTTTCTTGAGATGGGGCAACCACATCTGCATGCAGTATTCAAGGTGTGGGTGTACCATGAATTTATATAGAGGCAATATGATATTTTCTGTCTTATTATCTATCCCTTTCTTGACATTCCCAACATTCTGTTCACTTTTTTGACTGCCGCTGCACATTGAGTGGATGTTTTCAGAGAACTATCCACAATGACACCAAGATCTCTTTCTTGGGTGGTAACAGCTAATTTAGACCCCATCATTGTATATGTATAGTTAGGATTATGTTTTCCAGTGTGCATGACTTTGCATTTATCAACATTAAATTTCATCTGCCATTTTGTTGCCCAGTCACCCAGTTTTGTGAGATTCTTTTGTAGCTCTTCGCATCTGCCTGGGACTTAACTATCTTGAGTAGTTTTGTATCATCTGCAAATTTTGCCACCTCACTGTTTACCCCTTTTTCCAGATCATTTATGAATATGTTAAATAGGACTGGGCCCAGTACAGATTCCTGGAGGACACCATTATGTACCTCTCTCCATTCTGAAAACTGACCATTTATTCCTACCCTTTGTTTCCTATCTTTTAACCAGTTACCAGTCCATGAGAGAACCTTCCCTCTTATCCCATGACTGCTTATTTTGCTTAGGAGCCTTTAGTTAGGGACCCTGTCAAAGGCTTTCGGAAAATCTAAATATACTATATCCACTGGATCTCCTTTGTCGGCATGCTTGTTGACCTCTCAAAGAATTCTAGTAGATTGGTGAGGCATGTTTTCCCTTTACAAAAAACATGTTGACTATTTCCCAACAAATTATGTTCGTCTATGTGTCTGAGAATTTTGTTCTTTATGATAGTTTCAACCAATTTGCCCGGTACTGAAGAGAGGCTTACAGGCTCTGGAGCCCTTTTGAAAAAATGGCGTCACATTAGCTATCCTCCAGTCATTTGGTACAGAAGCTGATTTAAATGATAGGTTACAGATGACAGTTAGTAATCCTGCAATTTCACATTTGAGTTCCTTCAGAGCTCTTGGGTGAATACCATCAGGTCCTGGATTCTTATTACTGTTTAGTTCATCCATTTGTTCCAAAACCTCCTCTAATGACACCTCAATTTGGGACAGTTCCTCAGATCTGTCACCCAAAAAGAATGACTCAGGTTTGGGACTCTCCCTCACAACCTCAACAGTGAAGACCGATGCAAAGAATTCATTTAGTTTCTCCGCAACGACCTTATCATCTTTGAGTGCTCCTTTAGCATCTCGATTGTCCAGTGGCCCCACTGGTTGTTTAGCAGGCTTTCTGCTTCTGATGTATTTTAAAAAAAAAATTGCTATTACTTTTTGAGTCGTTGGCTAGCTGTTCTACAAATTAGTTTTTGGTCTTTCTAATTATATTTTTACACTTCATTTGCCAGAGTTTATGTTCTTTTCTATTTTCCTCATTAGGATTTATCTTCCACTTTTTAAAGTATGCCTTTTTGCCTCTCACTGCTTCTTTTACTTTGTTGTTTAACCATGGTGGCACTTTTTTTGGTTCTCTTACTATTTTTTTTTAATTGGGGTATACATTTAAGTTAAGCCTCTATTATGGTGTCTTTAAAAAGTCAAGGAATTTTTTTAAAATACGTTATCTGTTACTATCAGCACTTTGGACTACAACTGACATTTAAGAAAATATAATTTATACTACACACTGGATCATTTATGAGACTTTTTTATATAGTTTACTCAGGTTGAACAATGAACTGTCTGTACTATCATTTTAGGGGGTTCTCCCGCATTTGCCCTATGCTTTTGCATGTTTGAGCTTCCAAAACTTCAAGAGAACATTTTAAATAAAAAGAAATCATCCACTGAAAATTCAAGAGTTCATGAGAACATTTCTATTTGATTTTATAAAACCCGTGAATTAACAACAAAACTTAAATCTTGTAGCTTAAGCACAAAACAGTTGCTTTGAAAACTCTTTAAAAAGCTTTAATTTTTTGTAAAATAGATATGTGATGGTGTGTACCTGGACCTTCCTTGACCGTATGGCTACTACACCCTGCTCTAGAAAGGAGTGGCAAAGGTGGGTCCTCCAGGCCTGCCCAGAGAGGCCTTGTGGAAGCAGCCAATCAGAACTCAGCAAGCTCAGCTAAAAGGAGCTGCAGGGCCTTAGCTGGTCAGTTCCTGGCTAGGGCTAGAGGGGCAAGGGAGGGTGCTCCATTCTAGACAGAAGAGCTTGATGGGCTGTTTGCACTAAATCTGGGAGTGACAGGACCTGAGAACACTAACCCTAAGGTAAACAGGTAGAGGTAAAGGGACCAGGTAGGAAGAGGCCCAGAGACTGCAACAGCAACTAATTAAATGAAGCATTATGTGTGTCTGCCTGGGTTGGAACCTGAAGTAGCGGGTGGACCCAGGTTCCCGCACCAGCCACTAGCAAAGTGGCCTAAGCCCCAAGAAGGGGACAAGGGTCCATTAAAAGAATGAGAGAAGAGCTGGATTTAAAGGGCCCAAAGATAGGGGGTGAAGACCCTGGTGAAGGGGAAACAGTTACAGCACCACACTTGAGGTGAATGCCCCATTACAATATTGTATATATTTCAAGTTTAATTCTCTTCTCCCTCCATAATCCACTTTCTATTCCCAACATACATTTTAACAAGAGTTGTAATGGAGTCATATCCTCCACTGTATAGGTTTGACATCTACTTAAACACATTACTGTTAACCTCCAGATGAAGTAAAAACAATCTTTCCAATGTTTAAAGCTACAAAATACCAAAACAAATAACTACATGCCAAGTCCAAAAGTCTAGGATTGAAGTTAATGTACAGATGGTAACATTCCTGTGGATGATGCTTAGAAACACATTCACTCTTCATGTTTTTTAACATCCTGAGGATGTTATTTCCGCATCCAGATCTATGGTCTCTCATTACATTTTCCACGTTACTTTAGCACAGTCTTCTTTAAAACAAACAAAATGTAAAGCTTTGCATATGCTTAAATCTTTGCAGTACTAGAGCCCTAAACCCTTATCCTGCAATACGTTAACCAGATGTGGAGTCCTGTGCCCACACAGAGCCCAGCTGATTTTAGAGTTCTCCATATAGGCATAGGGTCACCCTCCCCCATGATGTCATATTAAAGGCTCAGGGGCCTTTGTCAGTTAACCCCTCTGCAAACTGATGGATATTACCATAACTTTTGTTTGTCAACAGGAAGAAAATGTATCAAAAGACCTGTTAAACATTTAATCAATATAGGCTTGATCCTACACTCACTGAATTAAATAGCAAAGCTTCTAATGACATCAGTCATGCAGAATCAGTCTTGTTTATTCCTCACATTTTTGCTTTGGGTCAACGCAAAACTCTGAATTATTTAAAAAACTAGTAAGAGAACCAGAGCGTCTTCAAGGTACAGTCTCACAGACTAATTTGTTTGAGTGATTTCTCTCTTTTACTACTAACAGAAAAAAAAAATTAGAAGGAATCATTCTCGTTCATCACTGCAATAAAATTTGAGGGACAGCTAAAATAGATTAATCAGCTCACATTTTTCTTCGCTACTGAAATTTCACTGTGCTTTTTTATTTTTAGAATACACTTTCACATAGCAAATACACAAAGTAGGTAATAAATACTCTTATGCTTATTATCTATATTAATTTCTTATCGTGATCTTACAAATTAAACAAAAACATGATAAACAAATGAAGACAAAAATTTCTGGTAGGGTGTGCCTCTAACGTTTAAAATTTATTTTAGTAGCCAAAATGCTAATAAATGCAAAACAAAACAAAAACCCTATTTTTAGATGTCACAAATATCTATTGGCCACCTCTTTACTTCTAAAGACCTAGTGCATTTTTGACAATTGAGTCAAATGTAAAGTTACCTTGAAATTTACTTTCAGGTGAAATTGACAAGAGTGCGCATACAACAACGAGGAATTTAGGTTATAGGAAGATTAAAGTTTAATGATCCATTTAAAGTTATAAAACTTTTGCTTTTTACAGCTTTTGATCTCCAGATTTACATGTCGAGTGTAGTACTCTCTATAATGCCCTTGTTCCAAGCAAGGTAAATTTCATTATAATCATCTACATTAGATCTCACTCAGCTAATAAGGTCAGCGTATTAAAAAACTTTTTAAGAGGTTGTTTACTCAATTAAAATAAATTCTGCAATATTTAATATGGAAAAAAGTGGGAGGAAATGTGTGTTAATTGCAACATCAAAGACAACATACTAAAGATACATAAACTGCAGATTCAAACCCAAAGCTTTCTTATAATTTAAAAGACTTCAGTTATTCAACTCTGGTCCCATTTTACTGATCTAACATCTCATGAAAGAGATGACAACACGTTGTATATTAATTGTTTGTAATATAATCTTTTGCCTATGCATTTATTGCCTGTGACTGAAACAAATTAACTACAATAATAGAAATAATATATAGACCTCAGATTTGATTATTTACCCTCCTTTGCATAACAATTTTTACTAGAAATTGCTTATAGGTGGTAAGTAAAACAAAAGGTATCCAATGTACACTTCTACTTGGTTTTTTGTTTGTTTGTTTCACTGAGATAAAAGCGCCAGTCAAAATTGAGACGTCTGGGCACGTACTGTGCAGGAGTAAGTTAAATTTGCAGTGACTTCTGATTATGAAACTTATGTATTAATAGATGATATGTAAGAAACACATTCAAAGACATACTTTAATTCACAGAATAATTTATTTTCTAGTAAACCTAACTTATCTGACGTTTATCTCTGCAGGTGAGCTAACCTGTAAACAGTCATGTTTTTCTTGATATTAAAAAGGTTACTCATCTCAGCATAAACAAATAAAAACGGAGGTTTGTTTTCTTCTACTAATTAAAGCTGAAGTCATGCACTGTTGCACCCAATTGAACAGATGACATGAGATTTATTCTTCTTTTCCCAGGGCAACAAGCAAATTTAACTAGTTCAAAACCAAATCAGAAAGGACTTGTATTAAAACTTTAAAATCTACTTTTGCAATGAATGCTGGTTCACGCTAGGCTTTTATGTACACTGATGGCAAACAACAACAAAAATCACACAACTGAAAATAATCAGCAGTCTGACCAAGAGCTGCTTACAGGATTAAGGTACATTGGATGATAGGTAAAAATAAAAGCTCTCACAATACCTATATTTGCTATTCAACAGACATTGGGATTAGTTCCCTACCATCATGAGCACTGTGTAAAATATGGTATTTTCTTAAAATGAGATTTTACTCTACAAAATGAAGAGTAATGAATATATATTAACTCAGTATTCTTAAGTACTCACTTTAACAACAATCAATCCACTTAATACTTGTTGACATGTAATTTATATTGTAATTAGTTCTACTTCAAATATTTTAAATTTCTAAATTAGATTTAAGTTGATAAGAGTAAAAATATGTATTATCTGGGACCTAAAATGCTATAAAAACAGGTAGCTTTAAGATATTGTATTTATTCACCAATGACACATATTTTGAATACATTTTGATCTGTCATAGATAAGCAAAAATAAATTCATTGATTCGTCTGAATATTAGCATTTCTGTCCAGAGCAGGGCATATCAATGTACATTTTATTGACCAGCCATTTGACATATCCTACCTGTCCTGCTTTCCCAATGTTTTTCAAGCTTTTTCTTAGCCTCAATAAAACTATTTTGTAAACCCGTAAAGGGCCACTCATAACTTGATGGTAAATAACAGATGTTCTTTTAAAATTGCCATAGTCAGGTTTTTTCCTAAAATGAATTACTCTTCTTCCAGTAATAGTAAACCTTCCCCCAATAGTCACCATGTTAGTACTAAAAACAACAAACCACAAAAGACTTCTCCTATTGCTCTGTTTTAACAGATTAATAATAAACTGCTGTTCCAAGAGTTGTGCTAGTTCATGTTAACATCATAAAATTGAATCTGATTCTGAAAGAGCATTAAAAAAAAAAAAGTCCTGTTGGCTGTTGTATCACTAAAGAAACATAGACAAAATTTTTATTATGTATGCCAGAGCCAGTTTATTTTTACCTCTATCTTTTCTTCTCTTTCTGTTCATTTCTTCCCACTCCCAACTCCTTTCAGGAAATCATGAACACCAAGAGTTTTAGCATCAGAGTATACACTCATAAGATATACAAGACTCATTTGACAAATATCATTCATGTATATCAAGCTTAACTTAATTGGGGAAAACTATGCCAGTCCAAGAGCAAATCCAATCAGATTTCCAGGTCGAACAGATAGGAGGATTTGCCTTTCCCTAATCCCAAGATTACATTCTGTACTACTCGGCTTTGTATGACAGTGCAGTCTCCCTGTTCAGAAATAATAAATGAACATGTGATTAAGGCTTCTGATAATGCCAAGGGATTAAAATCCCATGTTCTCAGGCCATAGATGTAGCATTTGCATTAGTCTAGGAATTCAGCTGAATGAATAATTATGTGTGTTTTTTTTATCCACAGCAGAGAAGGCTAAGCAATGATTGCTTGCCGATTAACCCATATGACACAATATAACATTATTGAATATATTAGATAATGGCAAAGTAGACTTCTTTAACTTTAATCTCAAGCTAGAATTAATCTTCTTATCAGAGAACTACAATAGTCAGACATGTTATTTCCAATTTAAATGGTATGCAATACTTAAAAGTCTAAGCAATATTAAAAATGATGCTCTGCCTTTATCTGTTTAATTGTCATCATGATCCTCAGTCTGAGGCCAAAATGTCAAACTCAAATCTGAAGTAGATATTGCTATACTCTGTTCTTTTGTGGGCAGTTTGGTCAAACAATATTGCACAAAACTGAATTCCCAATGCAATGTTTTCCAACTCACTTATAATATTATAGCTCCTAAGCAAGATCCAAAAGATATTTCCACCCCTAGTACCATGAGGACTATTTGTTTCAACATGACAAATGCAAGGGTGAGAGCTAAAATGTGTCTCCTAATCTAAAAGGGATGTTCTTACAGCAATAAACTGAAGTTTTCATGCAGTCTCTAACATTTGTTCAACAACCATATATATGTGCTGTATTCATCTTAGTTACCAGAAAGAGTCTTTAGGCTTAATGAGATGCTGAATACATGCAATTGCCAACTCTGCTCTCTTACATGAAAAAGCATAACAATACTTGCTGCTGGACCTTGGTAAGATGTGAATCAGTGTGAGCTTCACAAGAGACTTATGTCTAGGTTTTCTAAAACTACCGGTGCTGTGGTTACAGCTCAATTATGAATAACAAAAATAACTGTGAGAACAAGTTTTGTATCTGCAAGCCTGGAAAAAAGAAACCACATCACTATTATTTTCAAACAACAGGTACAGTGGCCATAAAATACAAGACTCTTCAACAAACTTCTATTGCACAAAACCTAAGCACTTTACATAATGTAAAAAGTCAGCAGGGCTAGTACTCTTTTTTAAAAAAAAAGAACAGTGTGAATTCAGAGCTTCTAAAAGGAAATGACTGAAAGTTTGTTAACAAATTATAGCAATGGACCTGACTAAACACTCTAAAATGGACAAGAGAGTATGGGATAGTCAACAGTTTAAGGAAATACTGAAAAAAAAATGTAATTTGAGTGACAATTATAACTATTAATTGGTCCAGTCCCACAATTTCAGCACTTCAGGATCCGATCCAGAAACAAAATAAGTCCTTTTTTAAATATCTTCTGTCCACTGACCCCAAAGCACTTTACAATTAATACCCAAGTGATATATATATATGGGTATTATATATATATAATATAAATGTGGGACTTAAGTTAGTTTTAACAAAGATATTAGAAGGGTCCTTGATGTCACTGAATGCGCACCATCCAGCTTTTTTTCTGCGCGACAGTTCGCCTTTCTGATTGTGGCGCATGTGACTTCCTGGCCCAAATAAACGTATTTATCAACCTCTTGGATCTGCTCTCCTCCAAGAGTTACTGACTCTTAAAATGCTGAGGCTGTGAACTGTACTACAGCGGACAAGCACTCCACTAGGGCTGTAGGGCAAGCTCAGATCAGGACACAATGGATCCAATTTTCAAGTCCTATGAGGAGTCAGTTTCCTGGAGGTGAATGCCTGACAGTGAAGATGGTGTCACCTGGAGGACTTCGGCTTCCTGGATCACAGGATATTGTTCAGGGAAGAAGGACTGCTATCATGGAAGGGGAAGAACATCTTTGCATACAAACTGGCTAACCTAGTGAGGAGGGCTTTAAACTAGGTTTGATGGGAGCAGAAGACAAAAGTCCCCAGGAAAGTCAGTCAAAAAGAGAAGGGTCAGAATCTGGGGGGAGGATGGGACGTCATAGCAGCGACACGAGAAAGACAAGAGAGAACATAAGGGAAAATCAAATCACTATATTAGATATCTGCATCCTAAATGCGAGAAGTATGGGGAATAAGCAGGAATAACCAGAAATGCTAGTTAATAAACACAACTGACATAGTTGACAACACAGAATTGATGGGATAATACACAAGATTCGAATATTGGTATAAAAAGGTACAACTTGCTCAGGAAGGACAGGCAGGGAAAAAAGTGAGGAGGTGTTGCCTTATATATCAAAAATGTATACACTTGGACTTAAGTTCAGATGGAAATAGGAGACAGACTTGCTGAAAGTCCCTGGATAAGGATAAAAGGGGGGAAAAAACAAGGGTGATATCATGGTAGGGGTCTATTACAGACCACCTAACCAGGCAGAGCAGGTGGATGAGGCTTTTTATAAACAAAATCATCCAAAGCACTGGACTTGGTGGTAATAGGGGACTTCAACTACCCAGACATCTGTTCGGAAAATAAAACAGCAGGGCACAGATTATCCAATACGTTTTGGGAATATATTGGAGATAATTTTCATTTCAGAGAGGAGAGAAAGACACTAAGAGAGAAGCTGTTCTAGATTTGATTTTGACAAATAGGAAAGAACTGGCTGAGAATTTGAAAGTGAAAGGCAGCTTCGGGGAAAATGATCATGAAACGATATAGTTGTTCAGGATTCTAAGGAATGAGAGGAAGGAAAACAGCACAATAAAGAGAATGGATTTCAAGAAGACAGACTTTAACAAACTCAGGGAGTTGGTAAATAAGATCTCATGGGAAGGAAGCCTAAGGAGAAAAACAGTTCAAGAGAGTTGGCAGTTTTTCAAAAATGAGACATTATTAAGGGCACAAAGCAAACTGTCCCACTGCATAGGAAAGATATAAAGTATGGCAAGAGACCACCTGCCTTAATAGGAGATCTTCAATGATCTGAAACTCAAAAGAGAGTCCTACAAAAAGTGGAAACTAGGTCAAATTACAAAGAATAAACATAAACAAATAACACAAGTGCATAGGGACAAAAATAGAAAGGCCAAGGCACAAAATGAGATTCAACTAGCTAGAGACACAAAATAACAAGAAAACATTCTACAAATACATTAGAAGCAAGAGGAAAACCAAGGAAAGGTTAGGCCAGTTACTCAATGAGGGGAGAAAAAGAATAACAGAAAATGTAAAAATGGCAGAAGTGCTAAATGACTTTTTTGTTTCAGTTTTCACCAAAAAGTTTAGTAGGAATTGGACATTTAACTTAAAGAATGCCAATGAAAATGAGGTAGGATCAGAGGCTAAAATAGGGAAAGAACAACTTAAAAATTATTTAAACAACTTAGATGTCTTCAAGTCACCAGGGCCTGATGAAATACATCCTAGAATAATCAAGGAACTGACTGAGGAGATATCTGAGCCATTAGGATTATCTCTGAAAAGTCCTGGAAGATGGGAGAGATTCCAAAGGACTGGAAAAGGGCAAATATAGTGTCAATCTATTAAAAGGGAAATAAGGACAACCCGGGGAATTACAGACCTGTCAGCTTAACTTCAGTACCCAAAAATATAATGAAGCAAATAATTAAGCAATCAATTTGCGAACAACTAGAAGCGAATAAGGTGATAAGTAACAGTTCAGCATGGATTTGTCAAGAACAAATCATGACAAACCAACCTAATAGCTTTCTTTGACAGGGTAAAAAGTCTTATGGAGAGGGGGAACGCTTTTGATACTGTCTCACATGACCTTCTCATAAACAAATTAGGGAAATACAACCTAGATGGAGCTACTATAAGATGGGTGCATAACCAGTTGGAAAACCATTCAGAGTAGTTATCAGTGGCCCAGTCAAGCTGGAAGGGCATATCAAGGGGGGTCCTGCAGGGATCAGTTCTGGCTCCAGGTCTGTTCAATATCTCCATCAATGATTTAATAATGGCATAGAGAGCACACTTATAAAGTTTGCCAGTGATAGCAAACTAGCAAGGGCTGAGAATGCTTTGGAGGGTAGGCTTAAAATACAAAATGATCTGGACAAACTGGAGAAATGGTCTGAAGTAAATAGGATGAAATTCAATTAGGACAAATGCAAAGTACTCCACTTAGTAAGAAACACCAGTTGCACACATACAAAATAGGAAATGATTGCCTACAAAGGAGTACTGCAGAAAGGGATCTGGGAGACATAGTGGATCACAAGCTAAATATGAGTTAACAGTGCAACACTGCTGCAAAAAAAGTGAACATTATTCTGGGATGTATTAGCAGGAGTGTTGTAAGCAAGACACAAGAAGTAATTCTTCCACTCTACTCCACGCTGGTTAGGCCTCAACTGGAGTATTGGTGTTCAGTTCTGGGTGCCACATTTCAGGAAAGATGAAGACAAACTGGACAAAGTCTAGAGAAGAGCAATAAAAATTACTAAAGGTCTAGAAAACATTACCTATGAGGGAAGATTTAAGAAACTGGGTTTGTTTAGTGTGGAGAAGCGCAGACTGAGGGGGGACATGCTAACAGTTTAAGTACATAAAAGGGTGTTACAAGGACGAGGGAGAAAAATTGTTCTTGTTAATCTCTGAGGATAGGACAAGAAGCAATGGGCTTAATTTGCAGCAAGGGCAGTTTAGATCGGATATTATGAAAAACGTCCTTACTGTCAGGGTAGTTAAGCACTGTAATAAATTGCCTAGGGTGGTTGTGGAATCTCCATCATTGGAGATTTGTAAGAACAGGTTAGACAAACGTCTGTCAGGGATGGTCTAGATGATCTTGTCATGAGTGCAGGGGACTGGGCTAGAAAACCTCTCAAGATGCCTTCCAGTCCTACGGTTCTATGATTCCTCTGAACACACAGGAGCTGAACCTGTAGGTCTTGAGATGGGGGTACTAGCAAAATCATTGCTGGCTTGCCTCTAGACACTCCACAGAGGTGCCACAAGAGTAGAAGCAGTCAGTACTGATCAGTGCTCTGGGGCTGGAATTGAGACTGCAGGAGCACATGGTTCCAATGTCAGTACCATGTGAGGCTTTTGCATCGCAGGAGAAGCCAAGTTACTCCCTATCTGCCTCAAACACCTCGGGTGTCGACAGCACCAGAAGGGGTCTTGAATCTGTGGTTCCAAGAGGTGTGTTGATGCTTCAGAGATTTATATCAATGGACCCTTCCTGGGTTCTGGAATCATCAATCCTTTGTGGCTCATATATTGCTCCAGAGGGTGCAACTTTTTAGGGTGCATCAGCGAGTCATTTTGAGACTTGGTGCCTTCCTCTTGGAAGGTCCCAGTACTGATTACTAAGGAGACTTACACAATCTCTTCTTAGGCACTGGTGATGTACATCTGGCTGATGACTCTTAGAAGAGGAGGAGCATTTCTTATAACCTCTGAAGTGCTCAGTACCCGTTTAGAGCAGGTGGGTTCCAATGGTGGACCAAATGCAGACTCTGAGCAGATACTTAAGTCTGGCAGCCCTGTTCTTTTTTCAAACAGAGTTTGAACTCCCTACGAATGTGACATTTGTCACTCAAATGTGCCTTAAGGCAACTGGGATGAGGATCGTTCACTGGCACAGACCCGTTACATGAATGACAGGCCTTGAAGCAAGGAGAATGGGGCTTCAATATGATACCAATCCCAGTACCCAACCTGGCACCGGTAATCACATACTAAGGAAATAGGTATAAGTTTACATTATAACAACTATGTGTAGAACTACTATACAAACTAGCACTGCAGTTACTATAGATACTAAGGGAAGGAAGATATGCAGAAATAAAGATAACAGGTCTTTAATTACTGTGATCTTGCTTAAAAATATTCCTTACTCAGAACACTTATGTTGGTGACTGAACGGTTTCTTTTCAGACCAGCAACCACTCTCTTTAGTGGGAAAAATACTCTACAATACACAAGTGGTAGGAAACTGAACTTTTAACACTACTTGGATTAAATGTAAATGGTGAAGCGTGTTTTGTTAGCACTTCCTGACTTATACTGGCTGGTACATGGATCAAACTGAAAACAAAACATGTTCTACAAAAATTACTGAATTACGTTGTAGCTGAAGAACTCAAATCAAATTAATATTAAGAACCATGTTGAAGATGAACACTGGAAGCAAACCATGACAGAACCAAAAAGAAAACTCACTTTAGTATTCTCATTCACTTCCCCTACTTACATACATTACTTGCAGCACTTTTACACAGCATTGTGAACTCCTGTTTGTCACATGAGAGGCATATATATAGTTATACTTTTAAAGTTGTACTTAAAGGTAAACCTAAAACAGATAAAAGTAACTAGTCTATTATCAGTTAGATGGCATGTACTGTTAAAGTATACACCTCAGCAATAAGATATTTGGGTATTTAAAGATTACTGAAGCTATAACAATGTATAAAAACATATTTGTGGAGGAACACTAATGGATATGGTCTTTAATCTAGTTTCAGGTTATTAAAACTATTTTTGAGGACATTTGAATTAAAGTATACAGACAAGATGCAATATCTGAATTATACTTCTTTAACTGGACTAGTTTTGTATCAGTCTGCCCACAAATCAAATTACTGAAGACCTGAAAAATTAGATACAGTGAATAGCTCAGTGTACATTTTTGAAGACCCAAAGGGTTTATCAGACAAGTTTAACATAACTACAAGTTGAAAAAAAAAATCAGCAGTTTAAGTTAATATCTCCCTAAACTAGTGAGTTTTGGGGGGAGTAAAGTGTGTAGATTATTAAAGTCTCAATAATGAAAACAAAGTCAACTCTTCAGCTAAATCAGCAGAAGGGTTAAGCTACATTTCTCACTTTTAATTGCAAAGGCCATTTAGATATACTGCAAAAGATCAGCTATCTTATACAATTATCAGGCTCTGGAGGTCACCAATTAGAACCCTGCAAGGATTTGAATTAAAAAAGGCTTTGTGATTAGGTGAAGTAATGATCCAAGAAAGAGATTAGTTCTGTTCAGACTGCACTCATTATAAAACCTATTTCCTTTGTGCGAAGATTCAGTGTCTCTCACATTTATCCTGCTGGCGTTATCACACTACGAGACAGAAATATGACTGTACTAATACATTCTGTAAGAGGCATAAGAGCATTTAACTCCCTATTTTATCACTAGATGTGAAAATAGACAAAGCTGTATTTTTCCCTATTGACTAGGTACAAGTATGTCACAAAACGTAAGCCACAGTAAGAGCCACAATGAATATGGCAGGTAAGTCTAAGGAAAAATTAAACTGTTCATTTCTGATCTTGGGTTTTGTTTCTTTGACTAGTAGCTGGCTGTGGGTTTGGGGGCGGGGGGGAGGGTGTTTGTTTTTGTTGGGCTAAACATGAAACAGGTACTATAATGTACATGTCAACACAGATAAAGTGTGTAGAGAAACTGATACCTTAGAAAGGTTATTTTAGAGGTAATTAATGTACCTGGGACTATTACTCTTAAATCCAGATGGATTTTAAATTTGAAAGATTCTAATTAAATTCCAAAAGAAAAAAACATTTTCAATTTATGTATAAATTGTATGGGCAAAAAAACAGAACTGTTGAATAAAGGATTATTTATAAACTATTTTTAAACAAATATGAAATGTGGGAAACAAAAAAAAAATCATGTAATAAGAGGAGGTTACTTACCTGTAACTGGAGGCGCTTCAATATGCGAGATCCCTTTCTGTATTCCAAGTCCCACCTCCTCCTCATCCGCTGCAGATCGTTTGGATTTGCAGTGGAGAAGGAACTGGAGACGCGGTCAGTCCGCCCCACCCTTTATCACCTAAGATGAAACCATGGCACACATGCAGACCAACAGACACCATTACTTTCAAATTGTCCAGTTCTGGACACATGGTGGAATACAGATAATAGATAAGGGCCACACATCTGGAAGAACTCCCAGTTTCAAGTAGCCAACCTTCTTATTTGAGTGATAGTCCCTATTGTTGTCCACAGAGGGTGATTACCAAACAATACCTAATTCGGAAGAGAGTGCAAGGATGAAGATGGAAGGGTGGAGTGGAGGACAGCCACGCCGAAGGCGGTATCTGTTGCAGAGTCTTGCACCAAGGAGTAATGCATAGCAAAAGGTGTGTACTGAACTCCACGTGGCCACTTTACATGTGTCAAGGAGCAGCATGTCGTGGAGGGAGGCCATGGTTGAATCCTGAGCTCTTGTGGAATGGGCCCTCACCCCAGAGGGTGGAAGCAGTCCCGATAACTGATAGAGTGTAATGCATCCCAAAATCCACTTGGAGATTCTCTGTGTGGAGATCGCTTGACACTTAACTCTTTCAGCTATTACTACAGCCAGCCTGGGGAATTTCCTGATTAGTCTCATTCTCTGCAGGTAAAAGGCCAAGGCCCAACTGACATTAAAGGAATGGAGTTGTCGGCCCTTTTCCAAGGTGTGCGGCATCGGGAGGGAGAGGGGTAACACAGGTAAGTGAATGGGTTGATTTACAAGAAACTGGGAGATGACCTTTGACAGAAATTTGGGGTGCAGGCGCAAGGACACCATCTTTATGGAAAGAGGTGAAAGGAGGGTCTGCCATCATGGCCCCAAGCTCAATAACCCCTCTTGCTGAAATGATAGCAACAAGGAAGGTGACTTTCATGGAAAGGAGGGACATAGAGCACGATGGCAGCAGTTGGAATGGCAGTTTTGTTATACAGATAGAACTAGGTTGAGGTCCCACTGTGGAGCAATGGGTTGTATGGGTAGGAAGGTTCTGATGAGACCCTTCCAAAACCTAGCAATCAACAGATATGAAGATAGTAGCCACGCAGGGGTTGAGAGTGGGAGTGTGTGAAAGGCACTAATTTCCACTAGGTGGACCTACAGGGCAAGATCCCAGGCCTTCAAGGATGGAGGTAGTCCAGGATAAGGGGAATCCCCACCACTTCCAGGAAAAGTCCCTGTTTTTGTACAGTAGATGAAGCATTTCCACTTCGCCTGGTAACAACTGGAGAGGATATTTTGAACTTCTGATGAACACTCCCGCTCTTTAGAAGATACCCATCCAAATACCACATGCAAAGTGCTTGTGGACTGGGATGTCTGATCTTGCCATTGTGTTATGACAGCATATTGGGGAAGGTGGGAAATGGGAATTGAGAGATGGGCAAACATACGTAGCAGTTTGGGAGACCAGAATTGTGTGGGCCAGTAGGGGTGATCAGAATGACTGTCACTCTGTCTCGTCTGATCTTGTGAAGTACTAATGGTAGGAGAGGAAGAGGCGGGAAGGCGTAGTTGATCTGATCTGACCAAGGCAGTATGAGGGCAAAACCCTGAGAGTGGAGATCCAAGAGACACATATCCCTAGAGTACTATGTACTGTATTTGTTGTTGACGGGGAAAAGCAAAGAGGTCGCTGGTCAGAGTCCCCCATCAGCTGAAGATGTTATATACCATGGTATTGTGGAGTTCCCCTTCGTGCCCAATCACCAAGTACCTGCTGAGAGAATCTGCAACCATGTTTTGCATCCCCAGGATACAGGCTGCCAATAAGAGGATCCATTGAGTGATGCACCAATTTCATAGGTTGACTGATTCTGCACATAGAGTAGTTGACTTCATGTGATGTAGCAAACAGTGGTGGTGTGTCTGACATGATAAGAACATGATGGGAACGGATGAACAGGAGGAAAGCTTGGCAGGCCTTCCTTACAGCCCAGTGCTTCAGAATGTTTATGTGCATCCTGGATTCCTGAGGAGCCCATGTTCCGTGTCATGTGCTCTCCCATGTGCACGCCCCAACTTAAGTGGAATGCATCGGTGATAACTGTTTTGTCCGAGGAGTGGGGGAGAAAGGGAATCCCAATGCAGACCTGATGTGGGTCAGTCCAGCAGTGGAGGGAAGAGAGCACTCTGGGGGGAGAAGGGAGGGGACTATTAGCATATGGTTCATGGTGTGATGTTTGGGAGAGTAAACCATCTGCAGCCACCTCTGGAGGTAACAAAGGTGATGACGTACGTGCACGAGGCCAAAGACGGATAGACAAGTCCTGGCTGGGACCAAAGGATTGCTGACGATGAGGGTTCTGAGTTCTTGCAGTCTGGAACCTGTCTAAGGGTAGGTAGGCCCATGCTGTGACTGAGTTGATGGAGGCTCCTATGAAGTCTAGGGATTGTGTGAGGTCCAAGGTTGTTGGTGTTTTTGTTTTTTTTTTTTTTTTTGCATTAATGCTGACTCCAAGGGAGAAAAGGAGGCTGAGTGACATGGAGGTTGAAGCTTGAGCTTCACCTCTAGATTGTGCCACCAGGAGCCAGTCATCGAGATATGGGAATACAAAGACCCCATAATGCCTGATGTAAGCCACTACAATGGAGAAAACCTTGGTTAAGACCCTGGGAGCAGTGATGAATCCAAATGGGAGAACCCTGTATTAAAAATGGTGTGAACTGACTGTGACCTCAGAAACAGTCTGTGTGCCAAATAAACATCTATGTGAAAGTAGACATCTTGCATGTCAAAAGTCATAAATCACGTGTTTTTTGTTTGTTTGTTTTTTAATGATGGAATGATCACTGCAAGTGTGACCATTGAGCATGTGTAGGTCTGGAATCGGCCTCCACTCACCCTTCTTTTTGGGTATCAGGAAATAAGTTGATTAGAACCCTGTCCCCTGGTATTCTGAAGAGACCTGTTCTATCACTCCTCTTTGTCTTAAGGAGTTCACCTCTTGGGTGAGGATGCTGTCATGAGAGCGGCCCTGAAGAGGGATGGGGGGAGCTGTGAATGAGGTAGTGTGATTAACTCAATTGTATATCCATGGTGGATGACATTTAGCACCCATATGTCCATTGTTTTACGCCCAAGCTGGTAGAAAGAGGGCTAGATGACCTCCAAAAGGAGTGAGGGGGTTGTATGGCAGTAAGCAAGGTGGTTGACGGCTCTCTAGGCTTTCTCAGAAATATCTTTTCTGTGGAGGTTGCACATGGGAGGAGGAAGGCTGTGACAATGAACATGGAGGGTGAGACTTTGGGTCTTTTGACATTTGTGTGGTGGTTCATAAGGCCTCTGATGGAAAAACTGGGAAGTCCTATGGTGGCAGGTGATAGAATTTATGCTTCAGCACAGATATTTAAATACCCAAGGAACAAACTGTAGCTCTTGAATCCTTTAGGATGTGGAGGAAATCATCCACTTTCTGATTAAAAAGATGGAAGTCATCACAAGGTAGGTCTTCAATAGTATTTTGTACCTCCCTGGGTAAACCAGAGGAATGGAGCCATGATTCTCTCTTCATGACAATGCCCATAGCCATAGAGTATGATGAAGTGCCTGCCGCATCTTCAGCTGATTAAAACTCTGTCCTTGCCACCAGTTTCCCTTTCTCCAAGATTACCTGGAATCGGATCTGATCTTGTTGTGGCAGTTTTTCAGCAAATTCCTCCAGTTTGTTGTAATTCAGGAAATTGTATTTGGCAAGAAATGCCTGAAAATTCAAAATTCTGAACTGAAGCCTAGCTGAGGAGAAGACTTTGTGGCCTAACATGTCCAACCACTTGCCCTCTATCAGCTGGAGTGAAGCATGGGTGCTGTTGTCTGGACCATTCCCTCATGGTCTGTACCACAAGAGAATGTGGGGTAAAGGGGGGTAAAGGGGGAGGGGACACGAACTTGAGAAAAGAAACTCAGACTCCATAGCTGGTACATAGAAGCACTTTTCTGCCCCCTTGGGAGTAGGCACACAGGTGGACAGTGTATGTCACACTGTTCTAGCTGGCTCGAGAATGGAATTGTTGATTGACAGAGCAACTCTACCCAGTGCCAATGAGTGATGTCCAGGAGCTTATGTTGTGTGTCTTGGATCTCCTCCAGGGGATGTGAAATTCACCTGCTACCCTACACACGCGACCTTGGAAGTGCCAAAAGTTATCTGAGGGCAAGGGAGACGCCGAAGCCACTGCAGCATCTGGTGAGGATGATGGGAATCACTCCTGCCCTGGCAATACTGGTGGAACCAGACTGAGTGGCTCTTCCTCCATCAGCTCAGAGCATCTACTAGAGGGCATTTGAGACAGGGAGAGAGGCAAAGTTTCCCTTGTAGAACAGGTGTGTACCAAGGTTAGTTATTGTGGCCAGGGTCCCCAACAAGGCCAGCATGACAGATCTGGAGGGTGTTGTGGCAGGCCCCACAACATGAAGACCCAGTGGCTCCTTGTCAGTTGAACTGGAGGATATTGCCACGATGTAGACAACCTCTTGGAGTATTTGTAGTTGGGAGGTCCTTGCCCTTCATCCAACTCCTCCGAAGATGAAAACACAAACAGCAGTTCCATTGGCAGTACCGTTGGAGCTGGTAGAAGCATATAGACCATCAGAGCAGGGGGTGAAGGGTGCCTTGGCTGTGGCATGCCCTGAGGGGTAGATCTGGCCTGCCTGGAGGTGGAAGATATCAGAAGGCATGGAGACCTGGGGTCTCCCAGGGCAAACACTTTCTAGGGCTCTGGGGCTTTTCCCAACCTTCCTGATGTTAAGGGTACTCTTTCCATACCTGAAACCGGTAGCAGAGCAGTGGACTTCCCCGGAGTGGGCAGATCTTGCACCTTATGGGGGTCTGATGTTAAGCACAGTTCGGTAACTGGTACAGGCAGTTCCGTCGACTTGTTGGTTTCTTCTCATGTTTATGTGCTTTAGAGCGTACTCCCTCCCCATGACTAGAGTTCATGGAAGGAGTATCCCCTTTCTTAGATTTGGAGGAGGGCATATTGCCATGCTTATGTGCATGCTTCCTTACCTCCCAGCTAGGCCCCAGGTGTAGGGCACATAGTGGTGGTACTGCCGCTGCCAGACTCAGACTCCATAGCCGGAGGTGCACTCTTGGCTATCTCAGGCTAATGTACAGCAGGGGAGGGGGAGATTCCCCAACCTGTGTCTGAATAAGGTCTCGTGGCAATTTCCATGAGATGCTCCTGGAGGCAGAGTCTCCAGCCTTCTCAGGTACATCTGGGGGAAGGACTGGCAGATACTGCACTCCGATGCAATGTGGGCTTCTCCCAAACAGTAGAGGTAGCATTGATATTCGTTGCCAACCAAAAAGGAGCACAGGCAGGAGGTGCATATTTTGAAGTCTTGAGCCTCCAGCATAGTCCAGTACCTGCATGTGGATACTGTGGGGAGTTAACAAGGAAACAAAACTCCCAAAGTTCCAATTCTACTCTAAAAACCTATCTAAGACAGTAAAAACAGCAAAAATACTGTTGTTAAAAAAAACTATATATATACAACTATACTCTTTTAAAGATGCATCACATGCAAGCGGACACTAATAGATCCGACACAGACCATGCAGGGGAGAGAAGGAACTGGAGATGCTGTTGGTCCATCCTGCCCTTGGACAAAACCATGAGGCGAGTCAGGGTGCACGCACAGACCAATGGACACTACTATTTTCAGCTTCTCTGGCTCCAGACACATGGTGCACATCCTCAGTGGAATACAAGAGGGCCCACACTTGAAGAAGAAAGTGTGCCTACTATAGTGTATTTCTGAAAACAAAACAGTTTCCCCCTCCCCCACGTCCAATTCAGCTCTAAGTATACGTATATTGACATAGCTGATTAGTCAGATAATATGTAAACACACAAAAAATCTTCCATATCTGCAGTAAACTGCAAACAAAGTTTACATTTTATTAAATTAGATTTGATGAAGGCTCTAAAATGTATTTAATGAAGTCAGTCAGTTTATACACTAGCCACATAGTGGGGAGAGGAAGGGGGAGGGGCAGTGGGGAGTGGGGCAGGGAGATGGGATGGGGAAGAAAAGGGGATAGGGGAATCGTGGGGTGCAGCAGGAGCCCAGCATGCAGCATTCCCTCAGCAGCAGCAGCAGCAGGGGCTCTCCCATTAAGTAGGCCCATCAAACGCCCATCCTGATGAGGTTCACCCCCTCTCGCCCCTGGACCACCCCAATGAGACCTGTGCATCCATATCCCGCACTGAGCCGCCCGCATCCAGAATGCCCCACACAAAACCCTCTCACCTGGATCCCCCCACACTTGGACCCTGCTGGGCTGAGCCTGCCTGCCCACACCTGGTGTGCCTGGTATAGAGTGGCCAGGCCCCAGGGTGTTTCTGGGGCAGACCCAGCCCTTGCTGTGTGTCAGGCTCAGGTGCAACCTCACCGCTGAGTCCCTATCCCAGGGGGAGAGGGGAGCTGCAGGATGATTCCCCACCTCCATGCAGCCAGATGCCTGTGCTTCCCAATGCCATGATGGAGCCTCCACATTTATGTATTAAGAAATAAAATTTCCAGAATTTTAAAATATTGTGTGCAGAATTTTTATTTTTTCGGCACAGAATTCCCTCAGGAGTACACAGTGTATGTGATACATTGAAAGGCGGTATTAAATGGAAGCCCCTTTTAACTTTCCTTAAATTCTGCAATAAGAGCTCAAGTGTTTGAATTACTTACGTATTGCATTTTCTCTTCTGACACTACTGCCGCATTTAGATAGAGTCCTCCTTTTATACATGTAAATTATGCCTCCTTGATCTAATCCAGCATATTTTATGTTGCGGCTAATTAATGCTCCTTTCCCCTACTCCTTCCCTGAGTCACTTAAAGAAGGAGAGATGAATGAGTGCTCTACAGTATGTTAAACAATTTGATATCTAATATTGACCTTGTGAAGTCTGCAGCGGGGTTGTGTGTCCCAGTGCAAGTGTGGTGAATGTGGTATTTGTACTGTGTTTTGTATATGTTGGAGATATATGGTTTTTAGTTGTGAAGGGGTGGAGTCTGTCAGCAAGAGAGGTTAATGGAATACAAGAGCGGTAAGATATGTTATAAAAGTATCCCTCCCAACTTGACTTTATGTTGCTTTTAAGAGTTTGCTCAAAGGCAACCCCCCACTCAGTCTTAACTGGCTGTTAATGAAGTTTCTTTATGATAATTGTGTGGGTCTTTTCAATCAAGGCACGTATAGTAGAACAGAGGTGGAACTGACATTTTTTGAGGCGAAGATCTTTGTTAACTGAGCTATAAATTTGGTCCTCCCAATGATATATTATAAATCAACATGGTCCAAGAAGTTTGAAACCAGAGAAGATACTTACATTTAGTGAACATAGCAATTTAACTTCAGTGGAACATGACAATTATGTCTGAAAATATGCCTGGACAGAATAGTTATTCCTCATTTTCTTAAATGGGTCTATCATCTAAAAAATATTTACTATACCAAGAACTCATTAAGTTTACAAACAGTGTTGTGAATAAGAGAAGGCAATATATGCATAAAGCACACTGTTAATTATTCAACTGACAAGGCAATAACACTACAGGTATTACATAAAAATACTTCATTACAGCCAGGTCCACTAAAGTCAGAGACATCGCAGCAGTGGAACAAAACAAGACAGCACTTGGAACATAAATCACAGATTTCAAAGCATTACTCCTCCCCCACCAAATAATCAACAATGCACTACAAATTCTATACCAGTCTGCTAGCAAATGAGAAGTGGGTAAATTTTACTTTTAAAAAGGAATGAAACTAACAGCAGACAAGAGAGACTTTTCATAGAAAGCTTGTCTATCACTGATATAGACACTGACCACTTTGTCTCTTTCCTTAGGATTTTGTGGGGTAATTTTTAACTGCTCTTATAATGCATGATATTTCAAAACATCAGAACTGACAACTTGTCTAAAGCTGTAGAAGCTAGAAATGAGACGCCTATTTGGTCATCCAGTTCATCTCCCTACGAACGCTGGATTCCTCTCTATACTATGTTTTCTAGTGATTTGTAGAGTGTATTTTAAATATCCTAAATAGAATGGTTATCCCCACGGTAACTATAGTTCTTTAAGAGTGGAATCCACATGAACAACGCATCTTGGACAACCCACATGAGAGAGATCAGATTATTTTGATCAACAGTGTCCGCCCCTGTGCTTTTGATATGCTCCCCCACTTCCAGTTGAGAGCATAGAAGGCAGAGTGGGCCTAACCAACAGTCAGGAGCAGCTTCAGCACTGTGGTTTCCAGACAAATGCACCTCTCCTCCTCCCTGAATTGGGGAGCTATCCCTTGAGTTACACCAAAGCTGTATTAAAAAAATAACCCAGGAAAATAACAAAATTATGTTTAGTGACAATTAAGTTTGCATCAAGGACATATTCTGTCCACCCAAAACCTTAGCTCATGGAAATAAATTAATGGGAAAGACTTCTTCACTTCTTTCCATCTTCACATTGCCTTCAACACACCTTAAATATTCTCATTTCCATCTTCAAGGGATACATAAACAAATTGCACTCTAATGCAAAGTATAACGGTGAATCAGCAGCGTTAAGGCAGACAAACTTTCCAGTTGCATGGAATGTGAAGCAATCGCTAGCGGTTCTCAAATTTCATTGCACCGTGACCCCCTTCTCACAACAAAAATTACTACGTGTCCCCAGGAGGGGGGAAATCGAAGCCTGAACCTGCATGAGTCCTTCAGCCCCAAGCAGAGGGGTTGTCCTGACCCACAGTTTGAGAACCGCTGATCTGATCTGTTGATATAAAAGCATATGAGATCAACATTAAGATTTTGTTAAGTTTGATAAAGTTTCAGGCATGTCTTGCTTTTTGATACCTATGGAACATGGGTGGTATTCTGATGCAACCTAAAGCGTAACTAAATGTAGTTTTTGTTTGTTAATGTAGCTTTGAGCATCAATTTAAAGTATTGCCAGAGAAACCAACTTATGAACGAGAAAACTGCCCACAAAAGTAGCCACAAAACAACATAATGTTTCAGGTGCAGAGCTCAAGTGTGGGAGTGACATTTAGATCTACTGAAAAGTCGATTTTTTTCTACCTTTTGGAGAACTGAAAAGGAGAGGGAATTTTCAATGTTTACATTTTGCTCAGCCAATGTTGGTTAGACAGAATTGATAAAATTGTAATTGTTGGGAATTGTTGTGATTGCATTTTTCATATTGCCAAGAGCCCCTAGAGTGACATATTAGTGCTCTTTCTTCACCCCTCACCTAATATAAACTGAAGGGAAAAGAAATAATAAATAAGCCTAATCAGGTAGCTCCTATGCACTGAGAATATTTGCTTGAAAATATTTCTGCTGCTCTGTCCCCTTCTATATCTCAAGAAACTTCCTGGGGGGGAGTGGCTTGTGGCTAAGGCACTGGACTGGGACTCAAGATATGTCAGTTTAGTTATTGGCTCTATCGTGGACTTCTTAGGTAAGGCATTTAACTTCTCCATGCCTCGGCTCCCCACTTGTAAAACAGGGATAATTCTGCCTTTCTCCCTTTCTTTGTCTATAATGGTGCCTGTTTAGAATAAGGTTGCCAAAACCCTCCAGGATTGTCTTGGAGTTTCCAGGAATAAAAGATTAATCTTTAATTAAAGATATTGTGTAATGAAACCTGCAGGAATACAGCCAACCAAAACTGGCAACCCTACACATAAGAACATAAGAACGGCCGTACTGGGTCAGACCAAAGGTCCATCTAGCCCAGTATCCTGTCTAACGACAGTGGCCAATACCAGGTGCCCCAGGGAGAGTGAACCTAATAGGTAATGATCAAGTGATCACTCTCCTGCCATCCATCTCCACCCTCTGACAAACAGAAGCTAGGGACACCATTCCTTCCCATCCTGGCTAATAGCCATTAAGGGACTTAATCTCCATGAATTTATCCAGTTCTCTTTTAAATGCTGTTATAGTCCTAGTTTAGAGTATAAGCTCTTAAGAGAAGAGACTGTCTCTTACTACATATATGTACAGTGCTCAGTACAATAAGGCTTCAACTTTGATTGGAACCTCTAGGCACCAAGTAATACAAATGAATACAATTCCATTTCTCTTGACTCCACTAGAGGGGCACTGAGATCCTTGGCAAACCAGGACTAGAAAAGGTGCCATTTTTCTTCTTCCACCTTTGATAGGGAAGAAAAGGAGACTGAATCAATCGTGAAGTGTGATTTGGATGCCAGATGTGCCCTATATGGGTGTGCATTATTTACAGTGCATCATCAGCTATATTGTCTTTCTAGGGGATGATGTTGGATGGAAACAAGTTTATTGCATAGCTGCAGGTAGTCCATTGGTGACACTGTCACCTGCTTGCAGCCAGTTAGGGCCTTTGGGCCAGTTGTAAAAGACTGAGCAATTTTTGAAATTTCCCACAGTTTTTATGGTATTCTCTGGGCTTACCTCATATACTAGACTTAAAACTATGAAACGGAGTTTACTAGAGGATAGATATAATGTCTCAAATTTAGGAAGCACCTTTAATATAGTATTTATACAATCATAACTTTCACCCAGGCATTTGACAATGTATTTATATCATGTAGTAATATGTTTAAAATCGGAAAGCTTATGCTCAAATAAATGTTAGTCTCTAAGGTGCCACAAGTACTCCTGTTCTTTTTGAGGATTTACAAGGTTAAAAATGCCAAAGCAGCGTCATTTTGTGGCTCAGTCATTCACAGCACTTCTCCTCCTACACTCCACACACAGATCACAGCCCTGCTTTCACCTTGATTCACTCCCCTCTCCACCTCCCATTCAGCCAGGCACTCACTCCATCCTCACACAGACAGGTGTCAATCCTCAATTCAACAATATTTCATTGGCATGATTATCTACATAACTATTGCTAAAGTGTAAACTACAGAGAACATTGAAGCCTCTGGGAGAAATAGGTAAAACCTGCCTATTGCAAAAGAAATATTTAAGTTACCCAGTAAGAGCACATACCTTCTCATTAACAAGTTCAATTATCAAATTTACAAGATTATGGAATATTGTATTTTATGTGGCCCTTCAATTCCCAGTAAAACTGTCTTCTTTACATAAAGTGGAATTTAAAAATCACATTTCACAGTTTAAATGAGGTGTATGAAAGATTTTTGTTTAAGTTTTGTCAGAGTGTATTTGAGATTCTTCGGGTAGACTTCCTGACCAAAAAACTGGGGTGTTGGAGGGGGAAGAGTTCTACCACAAAAAACTTTCAGCATAAGCACAAATCAGAAATGACAATTAATGTATAACAACCTTTACTCTAGCCATATACTCTCACACTGTTTACAACACCACTTCTTGTAGTATTTTTGTTTAAGAGGTGTTTGTTAAATACACTGTTAAGATATTATCCTAATAGGTTTACTACAATCTAACAGTATTTATGTAGTGACCAGGGGAGGTGGAAGATTGAAATACATTTAGTTCAGATAGTCTCTTTAAAGAGACTAAAAAACTTGTTAAACATGGCCACAAATGATTGTCTATTTCCTTGCACTGTCAGTAATTGTTTTGTGTAGTAACTTAATATATTGGTACATGAAAATACTATATTACTTCAGTGCAATTTTATTTTACATAAACATACGTTTACAGGTCTTCTAACTTGTAAATGTACAATTTATAAGATAGTGGGGGGAGAGTTTCAGAAATTGCCTGAACACACTAAGTATATAAATATATTTATGTATTGAAAAGCTGAACTGACCTGTTCTCAGGGAATGGTGCCATATGAACTTTGATTATTTCTTATTCATAATTGGACTATATTGATTAAACTATTTCTCCTGAAAGATAAAGTTATTTCTAGCATTTATGGAAGATTTCCTGCAATCTTTAATATTTGTATTATGGAGGAATGGGCATCAGCAAGCTAAACTCTGTGGTAAAGCAGTTGTGTATGTTTTCATTCCAACCTCATTTACCATAAAATGTAATTTTACCTACATAAGAAATCTGACTATTTTGAAAACATATTTAACGAGTGCAACTGGTTTGATGCAATGATATATAATTTAAAGGATTTATCTCAGAACAGAGCCTTAAGCCTGATATCCTTAAAATCAAACAGTGCTGTTTTCACACTTGTAAGCAACATTGTCAATTAACTAGTTGTCCTACACACTGATTGATGTGGGTTCTTTTTGTCGACAGGAATGTATGTTGATTTTATGTGCGGTATACAGTTTGCAAGTAGAAGCAGAAAATATCCACTGATCATGAGGCAAGTTAGTCCTTTCTTGTCCAAACTAACTGTAAAAAGAGATCTTGCTTTTTTTGGTAGACAGATTAATGTCCACTGCATCTTGTATAATGATCCCTTCATTTCTTTTAGAGAGAGAACACTGAAATAAGTAGATTAGTGATAGCTATTTGCAGTAATGAAGAATATAAATAAAACAGAAGTGTCACCAAAAGCACACAAAAAAAAACCACAAAGTTCATTTCTACTGACAAAAATTAGACTAAATGCTCCAGCAGCTGCAATAGTAGATGCTATACTATAGACAGTACACATGCATTTTTAATCACGATGTTGTCTAACTGTTCAGGAACACAAATCCATTGACCAAAAAAAGTTGTAATAGCAGTGGAACGCTCCGTAATGGAACTGGTACTCTAGCAGCTTCGTTGCATGAATTCTAGAATGTCAAAATAGAGACAAGTCTATTTTTCCATGTCTCGCACCAAAAGAGAGCTTTTCCATTCTCTCGAACAGGCAAGGGAAGTATATGTACATAATATTTATTGCCCAAGATTAGATTTTTTGTTTGCTTTTCCATTGCCAGTTTAATGGCTGCCAACTGCTATTGTTCTTAATGGGGCAGATGCTACAGCTGCCATCAGGTAAGATGCTTTCTTTTAAAATGCCCACTACTGTTCAGCAAAGATGTTTAAGTGTCAAGACTGAGAATACTTGGAAACTATATGGTAGACAATAGTTTACAATCTCACACAGCCAGATTCCTACACCTTAAAGTAGCATATTTATGCTTCAGTGAGCCTTACAAACTGTACTCACTGTCAGTGATCCTAAAGACTGAAGTCATCCTGTACATTTAACACCATAAGCCATGTTCCAAGCTGCTCAAGGAAGTTCATGAAATATATTTTTAAAATGTTGGCATATTTTTGAATTTCAAACTCTGTCAGATTGTCAAATTGGAAAAAGTTGTGAAGGTTTCATATATTTTTCCATGATAAAGCCAAAAATTAACTTTTAATCTAAAAAGAAAGGCTGATGTTTAATGGACAACTGTTGAGAAAAATTGTGGCCTTCCCAAAAGCTGGAGCTAAGTCCCAATTGGTGTGAGAAATATAGTGGGAAAATGTTTGTTTCCTTCCTGTTACTCAAAAGTACTCTTGTGAAGAAGAATCATATGCAAATTTTCTTCCTATTGATTTTGTTGGATAAACAAAATAGGTATTATCTCCATCCGTTAGCATAGTTATTTTAGCATGCATTTTAAAGAAAAAACTGTTTATTTTACAATACGAGTACACTGAATGCTGTATATAAATTACAGTAACAGAACTGTGAAAAATTATATAATTTATTATCACATCTGATAATCTGAACTGTCCTTAATTCTGTGTTACCACATAGCACTGCTTTGCTGCCTGAAAGTGTAAAAGGTCAATTCTATTCATAAAATGTAAGCTAGATATCAACTTCTTCCTGTAGTTCATTTTAATTGTGTTGGCTTGACCTATTGTTCACAGTGTTCTTACACAGTTTGCTAATTTTGAAAGGTTTACAAGTTCTGTGGGCCTTTGATGTCTGTCACTGTCACCAGAGACTCCAGAGCCCTTATGTATGACACCTCCGGTTTATTAAAGTGAAAGCCACAGAAGAAGTGCACACAAGCCGTGTAAGTTAATAAGACAAAATTTGTATGCAAGGAGAGCAATAAACCAAAATGACCATTGTAAATTCTTTAAGAAATGCATGCAAATTTTTTTAAAAGGACATAAGAACAGTATTCTGCATGGTTTGCTTGTTTGTTTTTGGTTCATTTGATCCATAAAACAAGATGATAGCATAAGAACTTAGAAATTGGTTTTTAATGTGTTCTAGGAAAGTATCAGAATATTCTACCTGTCACTACAACAAATTCATCTGAAGATCTTAAAGGGCATCTCCATTTCACAGATACAGAAACTGAGGTAGGAAGGTTAATTGACTTGTGCATGATAACAAGAACAGAATACAGTCAGGATATCGAAGTCTGGCCATCGATCCACTGGATCACCCTGACTCTCTTCCTTCCAAGAGGGCATTACTCCCAAAAATCAGATCCTGGAGACAAGAAGGAAGCTGAAAAACTTACAGGAAGCAGACTGGATGTGTTACATTTCTTATTACCACCAAAGAACTCATTTGTTCTTTAAGTAGGTCCAGACATTAGTAATAAGAACTTATCTTAGCCAAAAATGAACAACAGCATACAAAAAATTGACCAGCTACCTGGCATTGTACCTAGCAATTCTTAATAGTGTTCCATTGCATGGGATAAGCCAGATATGACCCGAATCTCAGTTCCCACAGCATACTGGAACAAGGAAAGAAAACAAGTCACTGGACTTCTGATCTAAACCCTCTTGCCACAAGAAAAAAAAATGTTGTGTACTATGAATGTGTGCAAGGAGCACAAGATGTCTATGTTGCAGAGTTCCTCAACGGAATCCCCATTTTTTTCTGTGCAAGAAGCTGTGATAGCCCTACCAGAATGGTTGCAGCTATTCACTTGAAAAAGATTACTTGTTTTCCAGGACCCAAATACAGGCTAGGATCCAGGTTTTAATTATCACCTTTTCTTAATGAAAAGCCAAAAAAACAGAGGGAGTAAAGCAGGACAGGGCAGCCAGATCTTCCACCCTCTTAGCCATCATGAGAACCAAAACGGCCCTCTTTCACGAAATAATTGATACAAGATCTAAAACAGATGAAGATCTTATAAAATCATGAGATGCAGCCCCCATGGGAATGTCCCTGGAGGTCTGAGGAAAAATTACTGCCTTTAAGAAACAAAAAATGGCAAAGGGAACCCAGTCTATGCCTCTTTTTGAGATACAAATACTTTAGGTATAGTCAGGTGCACATCCTGACAAGACAGCATTAGCCCAAACATTCTATCAGGGAAGATACTGAAAAGTGTTCCAAGAATGTTCCACAAATGAAAGACCAGTTTATATAACAGCACCAGACAGAAATTCCAGCTAGAATCTATTAGAAACCTCAAGTCCACAAGAGAATTAGAGTGGTTAAAAAAATGATCTTTTCTTGGTCCCCACACCATCGTGTTAACTGAAACCCATGTTTTACTATAAAAGCTATTGCTTCTGCTTCCAGAACAAAAGGGGCATGGATAAGCCAGTCATCCAGGCACACATCATTTCAATGGGACCATATGGTTAGTTGCTTATTAACTATAACCCCTAAATCCTTTTCGGAGTCACTAGTTTCAAGGATGCAATCCTCTATTCTATAGGTCTGGCCTGCATCCCTGCTTCCTAGACATATCATTTTGCATTTGACTGTATTAAAACACATTTGCTTGCATGGGCCCATCTTACCAAGTGATCCAGCCTGTTGTATAACTACCCTCTCGTTATTCCACCAATTGTTGTCATCTGCAAGTGATCAACACTGATTTTATTTTTACTTCCAGATCACTGATAATATAGATGTCAGGCCTAATATCAATTCCCATTAGAAATTTCCTGCTTTGAGCAGGGGGTTGGACTAGATGACCTCTTGAGGTCCCTTCCAACTCTGATATTCTATGATTCTAAATACCCCATACAATGTTTGAGCACAGCTTTTCTTCCCGGCCTTGCAGTGATGATTCCCTTGTTCTAATAAGTCTTTTGGTTGAAGGGACCTCTAGTCTCTCTCTGGGTTAGCAATACAACATTTTCTGATGCCTGTCCTTGCTACTGCTGCCAGCTTTGTGAAGGTGGCAGGCTTCTTCTGACATCAGAAGGGACAAGTCTGCCCTAAAGGAACTGTATCTTCCCATTCCACTTCCAAAAAGTGTTTGCAATTAAAAATCTCAAACCCCATTTTCTACAAAGTAAAGATCAGGGAATATACAAGGACAATGACCCTTGCAGTTTTTGAAAGCACTGCCTAGAATAGTTTTTAGCACCTTCCACAAGAAAAGTCTGGCGATACTGGGGACACACCATGCAGTCTGGCGATACTGGGGACACACCATCATATATTGGGATGTCATAAACCACCCAGAACAGGCAGGGCAGTTGTGTCCTAAAAAGTTCAAACTTCAATTTTATCAACACCAAAGCAAATTAATCTAAGTATGTGCCAAGATGACTAAATCTACCCATAAAAGTTCTCAGATCAAAGCAGAAAGGCGTGAGGTGCTGAACAATCTGCAATTTCAGCAACTGTAAGCACAGTGCAATACTCCTATATAGCCCAGCTCCACCTCCATGCTCTCAAAAAGCTCTCTTCTATATACCTGCTGAAGCAGCTTTTTGCAGATTTCCTCTTAATAAAGGCTCTTCCCATGACTTCCACTCTTCCAAACGATTAATATTGGATGGAATTCCATGGGGCCCATCAATGCCATTTATTCAGCAAGTGGGTGAGCACACTAAACATGTATTTGTAAAAATAATTATTAGCAGGGTCTGTGTTAAGGAAGAGATCTGTAAGAGATCTTCAAAGATGCAAAGAGATGAGAAATACACTATTTTAATCTTGAAAGTACACAAGAAACATTGCAGAATTTCTAAATATACTTTAAATTAAAGGAGGCATTATAATCAATAGAAGATGCACTAAAAATCAACAGAAGAGGTTCTTCTATTAAAAGAGCATTCAAATGGAACTAGTTTATGGCTGATATCTTTCCTAAAAATAAGGTCACTTTTTTGACCAAAGGCAGCTAACAGAAGGCTCATGGCCACCAGTTCACACAGATATTTTAATTCATTGTTTGTACACCATAAGTAATGCTTTGCACCATGTGAACCAACATCTTGCTCCATACCATAACATACATCTAATTTCCTTTTATGCAATTTTCTGCATTGCTGTAGCCTTTGGCGACCTAGCTATGTATTTCTGACCTACAGCTAAGCATTACTTCTGCTGCTTGCTGGGAATTTAATCTTTGAAAAACCACATTTTATTCTTTTCTTCCTTCCCTTAAGGCTTGTTTACACAGTGCAGAAATGCACACTACACGGCTGTGAATTCTAAAGCGCACTAAAATGTTGCACACTAGTTGTTTCATGTAGACCCTTCTGAGGCACATTAAAAGCTCCCTTGTGCACTTCAAGGTAGTGCGAAAGTAGTAAGCAGAACTCAACTGGGTACAAGATAGCAATGGCAAACAACAAGTGCATGTAGCAGATGGTATCTTGCACAGGTGCTGGAACAAATTTGTATAGTTGGGGTGCTCAGAGCCTTTGAACCAAACTAAACCCTGTATATAATGGAAACCAGCAGCACCCTTAGCACCTCTAGTTCCAGCCCCTATGGTATCTTGGAAATATGCAGCTCCTTGGAGGGAGATGTTCTTATGTTCACTAGTTCTAGAGAGAAGCAACGAAGGCTAGCATCAAATGCCTATGTGACGTGTAAGGCCTCGAGAAACTAAGCTTCCCAAGATATACTCAGTTGTGTAAGGACTGCAAGTGTTGTTTCTTCATAAGAAAGAAAGGGTTTCTATATATTTAAAATTAGTTGCCATGTTAACAAATTAAGAATAGGAGTTATATGTTGATTTTTCTCTGTTCGACATCTAACCCCCACTTGCTCCATAGGACTTGATGTATAAGAATGCCTCACTTCATCCAAACGTATGATTTGTTATTTTTCCTTAAATAATACACCTCTACCCCAATATAATGCAACCCGATATAATATGAATTTGGATATAACGCAGTAAAGCAGTGCTCTGGGGGAAGGGGGGGCTGCGCGCTCCAGCGGATCAAAGCAAGTTCGATATAACGCGGTTTCACCTATAATGTGGTAAGATTTTTTGGCTCCCGAGGACAGCGTTATATCGGGGTAGAAGTGTACAAGATAAAATCTTTAGTGGCCTTCCAGGGGATGCATTTAAATAGCACATGAGAAATACAGGTGTTCTACTCTCCCCTGAACAGCTTCATACCTAAAACATTTACACACACACAACCCTCACCACCATCACGGAAAGAACTCTATACTCTTCACAAGGACCAGTGACTGACTTAGTTCCATCAAGCAGCCAGAGGTGCCACTGAAAACAATCCACAACTGAACTGTCAATGCTATGCTAGCTCAAAGCAGCAGGGATTAACATTACCCAACATTACTTATAAGACCTCAGAATGTACTTCAGGAAGCACCATTCTGGCATGCTGCCAATGTTTAATAGCCACTCCCTAATTATTGGAAATATGACAGGGAATTTAAAGATTCCTCAAAGATACAAAGCTCAATGTGTCTGTTTTGGCATACATGCTATACCTCTATCCCGATATAACGCTGTCCTCAGAAGCCAAAAAATCTTACTGCATTATAGGTGAAACTGCGTTATATCGAACTTGCTTTGATCCACCCCCCTCATAGCACTGCTTTACCGCGTTATATCCAAATTCGTGTTATATCGGGTCGCGTTATATCGGGGTAGAGGTGTATTTTAAAAGAATATACTGTAATGGCAACTCTAAAAGGAAGGGATTCTCAATTAATACACATTCACGGCTGTATTCATACAATCTCCCTTTTCTCTAATGCTTGGCACATCACTTTTCAAAACAGCATGCATTTTGCACTGTACTTTGTGAGATGCACTGTATTTAAAAGGCTATTCATTGTTTTAATTTAATATATTCATGTCTTTTTTTTTTAAAAAGGAGAAGTATCAGAATCTTCCTGAATTCGACAGAAAGGGAAAAGGATAGAGCTGGAAAGCTCTAGGTCATTTTTCTGCTTTTCATTAAAGTCATAGAGCTCGCTATAAATTTCTATCCTACTCACATAATCACTAGCAATTGGCAGTACCTCTTGACAAGAGACAAGGGATTAACTCTGTAGCTGGCCAGGAGTGTCTATTCTCTTTAATCTATTTTTCTGAAGGGGCCATCTGCTCCTATTTCTTAATTTCATGCCCTAGCTCCAAATTACATTCACCATTCGGTCTGATTTCAATTAATTACATGTAAAAGTTTCTTCCATTTCAGGATAACTGGCTTGATTGAGGATCAAATCATGTAGGGCAGAGTTTTTACTATAGTAACCTGATTCCCCAAACTTTAATAACTGATTTTATTGGTGGCTCAAATAACTGATTAGCCACCAATAAAATGAAGCAGAGAAAATAATCCCCTCTTTAATAACATTTGTTTTATTATGCCACAACCTGACATAAGTTACAAACCAATGTGGGCAGCCGTGTTTTTGAAAAACCACAACACTGAACTTGAATAGAAAAGGGACCATTATCCATGTTTTCTATGGCCAACCATGCTCACTGGTCACACAATGACAGCCCAGCAGTTTAGGGAATCTGCCTTGAGAGCAACACTGAATATGTACCCTTTAAAATAAAGATACTAGAGGAGCAGACTTCACAGAAAGATCTGTGCCACCATCAATATAAGCATTTCCCTTGCAGGTTCAAATTCTGCTGATTTTTTTTAATGCAACTTAAGGTGCCATATCTTCTCCTCTCCCCTCTCCTCCCTCCCCTCTACACTCTGTATTACCTCTCCATGGTCCCTTAACGGCACCCACTCTAGGCACCCCTCCCTTCATCTGTCACCTCTCTTGGGCAGAAACCTCTTTCCCCCACTCCTGACTAGCAGTTTTCCAGGCTGCACAGTCCCCCTGCCTACACTGTGATATTCTTAGGCCTGGTCTACAGTAGGAGGTTATGTTGAATTTAGCAGCGTTAACTCGAATTAACCCTGCACCCGTCCACACAACAAAGCTATTTATTTCGACATAGAGGTCTCTTTAAATCGATTTCTGTACTCCTCCCCGACGAGGGGAGTAGCGCTAAATTCAACATGGCCATGTCGAATTAGGGTAGGTGTGGATGGAATTCGACGCTAATAGCTCCGGGAGCTATCCCACAGTGCACCACTCTGTTGACACTCTGGACAGCAGTCCGAGCTCGGATGCTCTGACCAGCCACACAGGAAAAGCCCCGGGAAAATTTGAATTCCTTTTCCTGTCTGGCCAGTTTGAATCTCATTTCCTGTTTGGACATCGTGGCAAGATCAGCAGCACTGGCAACGATGCAGAGCTCTCCAGCAGAGGTGACCATGCAATCACAGAATAGAAAGAGGGCCCCAGCATGGACTGATCAGGAAGTCTTGGATCTGATCGCTGTGTGGGGCGATGAGTCCGTGCTTTCGGAGCGATGATCGAAAAAAACGGAATGCGAAGATCTACGAGAAGTTCTCAAAAGCCATGACGGAGAGAGGATACAGCCGGGATGCAACGCAGTGCCGCGTGAAAATCAAGGAGCTGAGACAAGGGTACCAGAAGACCAAAGAGTCAAACGGACGCTCCAGATCCCAGACCCAGACATGCCTTTTCTACAAGGCACTGCATTGCATTCTACGTGTGGCTGCCACCACTACCTCACCACCGTCCGTGGACTCTGACAATGGGGTATTGTCGACGGCCGCTTCCTCGGAGATGTTCGCGGACAGGGAAGATGAGGAAGGAGATGAGGAGGACGAGGCAGTCAACAGCGCTTTCAACATTGATTTCCCCGACAGCCAGGATCTCTTCATCACCCTCACCGAGATCCCCTACCAACCCTCCCAAGGCGGTAACCCGGACCGTGAATCAGGGGAAGGATCAGTAGGTAAGTGTTTTAAACATTTATTTTGAACAGAATAGGAATGGTATCTTAACAATGAGAACAGGAGTACTTGTGGCACCTTAGAGACTAACAAATTTATTAGACCATAAGCTTATCTTAACAATGGGTTTTTCATGATTAGTTTGCCCTAGGCGCTTTAGTTTTTAGTCCTTGCCAGTGCAGCTACTGGAAAATTCTGTCAAAATGTCCGGGAATAGAGCAGAAATCCTCCTGGGACATCTCCACAAAGGTCTCCTGGAGGTATTGTGAAAGCCTTTGCATCAGGTTCCTGGGGAGAGCGGCCTTATTGCGTCCTCCATGGTATTTTGGTTTTTTTTTTGTTTGTTTTGTTTTTATGGTTTTTTTTTTTATAATGGAGATATCCCATCTCCTAGAACTGGAAGGGACCCTGAAAGGTCATCGAGTCCAGCCCCCTGCCTTCACTAGCAGGACCAAGTACTGATTTTTGCCCCAGATCCCTAAGTGGCCCCCTCAAGGATTGAACTCACAACCCTGGGTTTAGCAGGCCAATGCCTAAACCACTGAGCTATCCCTCCTCCCTACTAGCCTGGCGTGGAAAAGTAGGAAACTTTTCCGCGCCAGGCTAGTAGCAAGTACTCCGGGATCATTGCCTCGCAAAGCATGGCGGCATACAGTCCTGGTGCTTGCTGGCATTCACACAGCATGCGGTCTTTCTCTGTCTCCGAAATCCTCATCAGAGTGATATCACTCATGGTGACCTGCTTTGAATTAGGGGAAAGTTAGTATTGGGACTGATTGCCTGTTCCTTTACAGAACTGTAATCGGCTGTTTACAGCCACGTGGTGGAGGCGTGACAGGGGCAGCATGCAGGGATCTTTCCCGGGGACAGCCGTGAGGGGGGTGGGACAGGGGCAGAGTTCATGCTGGCCTGATTGCCGGCAGTAGGAACTGGCCAACGCGAGGAGCATTGCTTGGAACGTGAAAGGAGGGCACTGCTATAAATTAAGCTTTAAGCAGCCAAAAGTCTACGGCTTACCATGTCTGCCTGCTAGCCGAATTCCATTGTCCGGCCCCCGCTTGTGTATCTGTACAGCAAGACCCCAGGCACTCAATGGGAAGGCCGAAAATTCGACCTTGTACTGAGTGCGCATGTGATAGGTGCTGTGCATGGTCTTGTTCACAGAGAAAGACTATATTCATTGTTTGCAAAACTGTATCTTTGTGAGGAATTCACTCCCTTTTTCCCATCCCACAGCTGCGAGTGTCTCCCGAGCTACCCCGGCATCCCCCTCCCAGAGGCTGGCGCGGATCAGGCAACGAAAGAGAAGGACACGGGACGAGATGTTCTCAGAACTTATGGGCTACTCCCGAGCCGAGGCGGCACAGCAGACCCAATGGAGGGAGAACATGTCGCAATACCAGCGATCATACAGTGAACGGGAGGACAGGTGGCGGCAGGAAGACCAGCAGGCGACTCAAATGCTGCTTGGACTAATGAGGGAGCAAACGGACACGCTCCAGCGCCTTGTAGATGTTCTGCAGGACCGAAGGCAGGAGGACAGAGCCCCGCTGCATTCTATCTCTAACCCCCCTAACCCAAAGTCCCAAGAAGGAGGGGCGGCAGGGGCCGTGAAAACAGTCACTCCACCCCTGCAGACTGCTCAAGTAACAGAAGGCTCTCTTTCCCAAAGATTTGATAAGTCCTTTCCTTCACTCCAAAAGCACCTCACCCAAGCCCCCGTCCCAGTTTCATCCCCTAACTGTGTAGTTGTTAATAAAAAATATGTTTCTGTTAATTACTGTTTCCATCATGTTCTTTTAGAGGAGAGTGTGTTTGAAGGGGGGGAAGGGGGTTGGTAATTGGAGAGGACAGTCACCTTTACCAGGGTACAGACACGGGGGCAGGTTCAGCAGAAGGTCACACACACACACATTGCAGTCACTAGGCACCCTGGTCAGTCTGAGAGGTGGTTTTCATGTTCTTGTGGGGGGGCTATGTGAGTTAGTGGCGGGGGAGGGCGGTTACAGCCATAACTGCAGCGATGATCGCAGCGGGCTCCATGCTCGCAGTGCTGTGGTGTCCGCGCTGTCAATCACCATAAAAGTGCGTGAACTGATTGCCCTCCAGCGCTTTCACGGAGGGAGGGCAGGAGTGAGGGTTGAATGACGACAGTTACCCAAAACCACCCTCGACACATTTTTTGCCCCAGCAGGCATTGGGGGCTTGACCCAGAATTCCAATGGGCAGCGGGGACTGCGGGAACTGTGGGATAGCTGCCCACCGTGCACCGTTTCCAATGTCGACGTTTGCCCCGTTAGTGTGGACTCACAAAGTTGAATTACTGTCCTTAGTGTGGATACACACATTCGACTTTGTAATATCGGTTCCACAAATTTGCTTTAAGTAAAATCGAACTACTCTCGTAGTGTAGACATATCCTTAGAAAACCAGACTGCCTCAACATGCCAGCATCTGCACTTTGTTTTCTCTCCAGAGGCTATCAACAACATAAATGCCTGTAGTTATAAGTTACCATACAACTCTTTATAAGCAAGCACTTTTATTCTTAAGGTGAAAGCATAAAATAGAAAACACTAAAAAATAATTAAAAAGCTACAATACATGCTAAAAAGCTTACAAAGGCTATTCTTTCTAGACAAGCTAGATGTCTTCAAGAAACCAGGGCCTGATGAAATACATTCTAGAATATTCAAGGAGCTGACTGAGGACATATCTAAGTCATTAGCAATTGTCTTTGAAAAGTCACAGAAAACAGAAGAAACTCCAGAGGACTGGAAAAGGGCAAATATTTTGCCAATCTATAAAAATGGAAAAAAGGACAACTTGGGGAATTACAGACCTATCAACTTAACTTCAGCACCAGGGAAATATAATGGAGCAAATAAATAAATAAGCAATTTGTAAACACCCAGAAGAGAATAAGAAGACAAATAACAGTCAGCATAGAACAAATCATGACAAACCAACCCAATAGCTTTTTTTCACAGGGTAACGAGCCTTGTGGGGGGGGGGAGAGGGAAGAGTGGTAGATGTGGTATATCTTGACTTCAAGTAAGGTTTTTAATACTGCTTCACATAACCTTCTCATAAACAAACTAGGGAAACAGAACCTAGATGGAGCTACTATAAAATGAGTGCTTGACTGGTTGCAAAACCACTCTCAGAGAGTAGTTATCAGTGGTTCAGAGTCAAATTAGAAGGGCATATCAAGTGGAATCCCACAGGGATTAGTTTTGGTTCCAATTCTGTTTAATATCTTCATCAATGATTTAGAGAATGGCATAGAGAGTACACCTATAAAGTTTGCAGACGATATAAAGCTAGGAGGGGTTGAGAGTGCTTTGGCACATAGACTTAAAATTCAAAATGATCTGGACAAACTGGAGAAAGGGTCTGAAGTAAATAGCATAAAATTCAATCAAGACAAATACAAAGTATTCCATTTAGGGAGGAACTATCAGTTGCACACATACAAAATGGGAAATGACCGCCTAGGAAGGAGTATTGGAGAAGGGATCTGGGGGTCATAGTGGATCACAAGCTAAATATGAGTCCACAGTAACACTGTTGCAAAAAAAGTGAACCTCATTCTGGGATGCATTAGCAGGAGTATTGTAAGCAAGAGACAAGAAGTAATTCTTCCGCTGTACTCCACGCAGATTAGGCCTCAACTGCAGTATTGCGTCCAGTTCTGGATCCACATTTCAGGAAAGATGTGGACAAACTGGAGAAGTCTAGAGAAGAGCAACAACAATGATTAAAGTTCTAAAACATGATCTCTGAGGGAAGACTGAAAAAAATGGGTTTGTTTAGTCTGGAGAAGAGAAGACTGAGAGGGCACATGATAGTTTTCAAATACGTAAAAAACTGTTACAAGGAGGAAGGAGAAAAATTGTCTCCTCCTCAGTGGTTAAGGAGAACAAGAAGCAATGGGCTTATATTGCAGTAAGGCAGTTTAGGTTGGCAATTAGGAAAAACTTCCTATCAGGGTAGATAATTACTGGAATAAATTGCCTAGGGAGGTTGCTCTTAAAAATCCCCAGTGATGAAGAAGATTCCACAGTTTAAACAAACATCTGTCAGTGATGGTCTAGGGAATATTTATTCCTGCCACGAGTGCAGGGGACTGGACTAGATGACCTCTCGAGGTCCCTTCCAGTCCTACAATTCTATTATGATTCTATGATGATGATTTACTAAGTAGATGGGACAAATATTTTTCTACAATTCTATGATTCCAACTTCAACCTCAGGCTCTGTTAGGTGTTAGTCCTTCGAAACCCACAAATGGGTTTTCCCCATGGTTACAAGGTCACAACTGTCTCAGATTCAGAACCCAAAACAACCATGAATAGTTCATTCTTTCCTTTATAGAGCTTGGGCCTTTGATCTCAGCCTCATGTAACAGTTGATCAACAGACAAAGGCCCATCCCTGAAAACACAGGTTCAAAAGGCTGGTCTTTTGCATAACCACAGACAGGAAAGTTGCATTCACCTCCCCTTAGATATTCCTCAGGAAAAGTACTTAACACTTAATACTTTTTGTACCAACAGTCCATTCTTGTCTGGCACATTATTCAATATAGTCCTTTGACTCTCCAGGTCTCACATCAAGAGATATGCACAATCCTGGACCACAATAATAAATAGGCTACTGATCTAATACAATGGACCCCGAAGAGAAAAAACTCAATTCAATAAGGTCTCTTAAGGAGACTGCAGGAAATTGCCACATCTGTCACACATTTAGAATCTTTAAAAAAAAAAAAAAAAAAAAAAAAAATACCACCACCACTACATACAGTTTGTGCAGTGTTTCTCGTTGAAAAGTTCATTCAGTGAATATCAAATGGGATTGATTGCATTAGAAAATGAAGTCATATATCAGCAGAAGGGCTAAAGCATAAATAGAAGCAATATTAACTTCAACCAACATGCTCCAACTATGTCTGGAAACCCCAACTCTATAGATAAGATGGTCTAGTCTCAGTTGGGATGCTCATTCTATCCTTAAGTCTGAGCTTCCCACCAAGGATACTGACTCTAATGAGAGCGACTGAGATAGATACCTAGCTAGCCTATATGAAATAAGGTGGTAGAGAAGGCCGACTAACTGTTTTGCCATACAAACACCGCTAAATTTCAAATTGGCCAGTTATAGATGAAGTCTGCACAGTTTTAACTTTGGCATCTTTCATATTCATACAGAGTGTAGCCACCTATACCTGAAAAGCATCTCCCATATGTTTTAATTTAAAATTAAGACCCCAGATTCAAAAGTTGACAAAAAATGTTCCTCCAATGGACATTTCGAGGAGGGGGGCCAAAAGGAAGGAATGCAAAAGTATTCCAACGGCATCATCTCTCTTAATACATCTCACCCTAAAAGTCACTAAACTATTACACGTTAAGCATGAAGAGAAGCTCTAAATATACTGAACAATTTTCTTCAGCTTCCACAATAATAGCTCCCAAATTTCCTCATTAAAAGCAAAATTAATTCCCTATAATTTTATATTTGCTAATTATCTGCTATATCTCTTGTCCAGTACTGATAGGGTTTCTGCCTTTGTTGCACACATCGGGAGGTAGACAATATCCTTCTGAGTCTCTCGTCAGGCTTAATGCCAGCTCCCCCAGCTGGCATGCTTCTGGTACTCTAGCTACATACCAGCTCTACCATACTTCCTCTACTGAAGAAAGACAATATCCAAAAATGATCTCAGAAAAGATTGTCCAGGAAGGAACAAAATTAAACCAATAGCAAACAACAACAAACAAAGTCCAAAATCTAGATTCTGAGGGGAACTGAAAACACCTAATGGGTGCCTTTGGGGGGGGGGGGCGGGGAGGGGGGAGGACGGTGTCCAAGAACAGTTCTTGCAGAAGACCACGAGCATATTGGAGGACTCTTTATCCAAAAGCATGTTGGATAAGTCTAAACAACTGTGAAAGCAATTAGTATGTACACCTCTACCCCGATATAACGCTGTCCTTGGGAGCCAAAAAATCTTACCGCATTATAGATGAAACCGCGTTATATCAAACTTGATTTCATCCGCCGGAGTGTGCAGCTCCCGCCCCCCCCAAGCGCTGCTGTACCGCGTTATATTCGAATTCATGTTATACCGGGTCGCGTTATATCGAGGTAGAGATGTACATGATTGAGACCAAGTTGCCCTAAAGAAGATATCATTGCAGACATTACATACTGCTCTCCCCTTGACGTAGCCAGGTTGAGTGATCCCCTCAGCTACACTTCTGAGGGTTTGCAATGGGTGGTTAAACAGTAGACACTAAGTGCTGCAGGAGTACGGACATTTATGAAAGCTTTCAGTCCTGCTAGGAGACACTTACTACCACCAATGGAGAGAAGAGAGAACAAAGGAAAACTGAGGTAAAGGGAAACGCCAGACAGTCTTCAAATCCTGTGTCTCGATATAGGCTGAAAATTGGGTTTAAAGTGGCATACTGCTGCCAGATATCAATCATCCTCCTGCATTTTTGTGGTTGCTTCACTTCCCCTTACCATAAGAATCTCTAGTTGACTCCTAGGAATAGCAATCAATATACAAATGAGGAGAGGAATCACTAATCAATACATGTGTCCTCCTAGCACAATTTAGGCCGGGGTCAGCAACCTTTCAGAAGTGGTGTGCCGAGTCTTCATTTATTTATCTAATTTAAGGTTTCGCGTGCCAGTCATAAATGTAAACGTTTTTAGAAGGGCTCTTTCTATAAGTCTATAATATATAACTAAACTATTGTTGTATGTAAAGTAAATAAGGTTTTTAAAATGTTTAAGAAGCTTCATTTAAAATTAAATTAAAATGCAGAGCCCCCCGGACCGGTGGCCATGACCCGGTAAGTGTGAATGCCACTGAAAATCAGCTCGAGTGCCACCTTTGGCACGCATGCCATAGGTTGCCTACCCCTGATTTAGGCAAAAGGAAAGTTATAGAAGCAGTCTGAAGTTCCTGCATTTGGGATATTTCCTTCACCTCTGACATGTTTCTTGATCTTGCAGCTATGTTCAATTTTGAAGCACTTCGAGGAGAGGACAGTGATCAGGAACAGTCAGCATGGATTCACCGAGTGCAAGTCATGCCTGACTAACCTAATTGCCTTCTATGATGAGATAACTGGCCCTATGGATGAAGGGAAAGCAGTGGAAGTGTTATTCCTTGACTTTAACAAAGCTTTTGATACCGTCTCCCACAGTATTCTTGCCAGCAAGTTAAAGTAGTATGGGCTGGTTGAATGGACTATAACAGGGATCGGCAATCTTTGGCACGCGGCCCACCAGGGTAAGCACCCGGTTTGTTTACCTGCAGCATCCACAGGTTCAGCTAACGGTGGCTCCCACTGGCCACGGTTCGCCGCTCCAGGCCAATGGAGGCTGCGTGAAGCAGTGGCCAACACATCCCTCGGCCCACGCTGCTTTCCGCAGCCCCCATTGGCCTGGAGTGGCAAACCGCGGCCAGTGGGAGCCACCATTACTGAACCTGCGGATGCTGCAGGTAAACAAACCGGCCCGGCCCACCAGGGTGCTTACCCTGGCAGGCCGCGAGCCAAAGGTTGTCGATCCCTAGACTATAAGGTGGCTAGAAAGCTGGCTAGATCGTCGGGCTTAACAGGTAGTGATCAATGGCTCCATGTCTAGTTGGCAGCCGGTATCAAGCGAAGTGCCCCAAGGGTCGGTAATGGGGCTGGTTTTGTTCAATTATGGTCTTCATTAATGACCTGGAGGATGGTGTGAATTGCACCCTCAGCAAGTTTGCAGATTACACTAAACTGGGAGGAGTGGTAGATATGCTGGAGGATAGGGATAGGATACAGAGGTACCTAGACAAATTAGAGGATTGGGCCAAAAGAAATCTGATGAGGTTCAACAAGGACAAGTGCAGAGTCCTGCACTTAGGAAGGAAGAATCTCATGCACTGTTACAGACTAGGGACCGAGTGGCTAGGCAGCAGTTCTGCAGAAAAGGACCTAGGGGTTATGGTGGACGAGAAGTTGGATATGAGTCAACAGTGTGCCCTTGTTGCCAAGAAAGCTAATGGCATTTTGGGCTGTATAAGTAGTACCATTGCCAGCAGATCGAGGGACGTGATCATTCCCCTCTATTCGGCATTGATGAGGACTCATCTGGAGTACTGTGTCCAGTTTTGGGCCCCACACTACAAGAAGGATAAGGAAAAATTGAAAAGAGTCTAGCGGAGGGCAACAAAAATGATTAGGGGGCTGGAGTACATGACTTATGAGAAGAGGCTGAGGGAACTGGGATCATTTAGTCTGCAGAAGAGAAGAATGAGGGGGGATTTGATAGCTGCTTTCAACTACCTGAAAGGGGGTTCCAAAGAGGATGGATCTAGACTGTTGCAGTGCGGGAGGTTTAGGTTGGATATTAGGAAAAACTTTTTCACTAGGAGAGTGGGGAAGCACTGGAATAGGTTACCTAGGGAGGTGATGGAATCTCCTTCGTTAGAGGTTTTTAAGGTCAGGCTTGACAAAGCCCTGGCTGGGATGATTTAGCTGGGGATTAGGTCCTGCTTTGAGCAGGGGGTTGGACTAGATGACCTCCTGAGGTCCCTTCCAACCCTGATATTCTATGATTCATTATTATCTGGAAGAAGCAGCAAGAGATAAATTGGCTGTGAACATCTAAAGCAGTGGTTCTCAAACTTTTGTTTCTGTGGATCACTTGAAAATTGCTGAGCGTCTCAGCGGATCACTTAATGATCTTTCTAAATGTTGTTTGTATCGTTAGCTAACAATTGTAAAGCGCTTTGGATAAAAGTGCTATATAAAAAAACCTTAATAAATTTTTGTTTTACAAATAAAAGCACACAACTCATATTTTAATATCAGTAGTCTTACTTTTCTAATGCGATGGCTCTGCCCTCTCTCCCCCACCGCGGCATCCCCCAAGCTGGGGCTGGGAAGGAAGGCAGTCTCTGCCCAGCAGCCGCAGCCCTGGAGCTGGGGAAAGTCGCCTCTTTCTTTGGCCGCCACAGCCCTGCACATCCCAAATTCCCCCCACCCCCTCTTCTGACCCCACTGACCCCTCCCCAACAACCCTCTCTTCCCCCCAGCCACCACCTCACCTTACATGTGCATCTTCTCCAGGATCCAAGCACCTAATTAGTGGAGCCATGCCTGCATGCCTCCATTAATAAGGTGGGTGGCCCTTCATTCTCTCGTGTGTGGCTGCCCAGGCGCGCATCTTAGAGAGAACTATCTGCGGACCACCTGAATGGAGCTCGCGGACCACAATTTGAGAACCTCTGATCTAAAGCATCTGCTTTATATTCATGGAATATCAGGGTTGGAAGGGATCTCAGGAGGTCATCTAGTCCAACCCCTGCTCAAAGCAGGATCAATCCCCAGACAGATTTTTACCCCAATTCCCTAAATGGCCCCCTCAAGGACTGAACTCGCAACCCTGGGTTTATCAGGCCAATGCTCAAACCACTGAGCTATCCCTCCCCCTTTAAACTTTCCCCAAATCACCCAAGACAATTGTTACCAGCATTGGTGTTGAGTGGGAGAGGTAAGAGATGCATCCCAAAGCACAGAATGAATGCAGAAAGCCCATGAGTACTGAACTAATTGTAGCAGCAGTCATCCAAACAAGAAAAAAAGGGGCTTTGTGTGTAACTCATGCACATATCTCACATTTTTCTAAGACGTCTTTTTCCTACTCACAGTTCCTCTTGCTGTATGATTCAAATAAGTTAAAATGAGAGAAATTCTCACTGAAATTGAGGGGTATATAGAATCTTAAAGGATTCATGGGCAGCCACAAGTCATCACTGTCACTCCATCATACCAATACTTCCATTGTGGATAAAAAAGTTAACCCAGAAGAAAACTGATACAAAGCTTCATATTAATGCACACACAACAGCAAGAGTTTATTGAAAAGGTTTTAGCCCAAGGTTTCACAGATGGAATTTCTCTATAAAAAGAAAACCAAGAAAGGAAAAGTCCTCCCAAGAGTTGTATAAAAACTTCCTATATGCTCACCAAGAGAGCGTAAAAGATTTACCAACCGCTAATGTTAGACTGGCATTTGTTTGCTGCCTTGTAGCTTTGCTCCTTGTAGCTGCTAGCTGAAGCTGAAAATCTGATAAAGACATCAAATGCAAGAGATGGAAAGCAGCCAGTGATATAGCAGCAACTGGAAGTGGAGAATAGTAGGTGAAGCAAAACTCACTTAACTTCCCAGTTTCCTATTAATTTTATACTTGACATAAAAAAAGAAATGTGATGAAAGAAGGCAGTTGAAAAACACAGAAGACAAGCAATGGGAAGAGAGCACCAAGGAGAACAGCATACATGAAAAGAAATTCTATTTAAAGGGATGGATCTGAAAGGGGAATCTACGCAAGGAATAAACAGAGCATTACACAACCAGCGAGACACCCCAATGCGGAAAGAAAATTATGTTTTAGCCTCTTACAAGTTACAGTACATGGATATTTGTTCCCTTCCTCCTCTTCCTTCCCCAGTCTTCATGGCCTGTTCCTTTCCTCGAAGATCATATAGTCTATATATTAAAGACCATCACACATCATCCAGTTACTCTTGTATTGAGCCTGATAACCTAGTTGATTAAAGCATAAATTCTAGACAAGCACAGTCTTGATAGAAGTGGATAGAGAATCACCACTTCCCTTGGTAGTTTGTGCCAATGGGTGATCACCTTCCCTGTTACAAATCTGTGCCTTATTTCTAATTTGAATTTGTTTGGCTTCATCTTCCAGACCCTGATTCCTATTATCTTTCTCTGACAGATTAAATGACTCTTTAGCACTCAATATTTTCTACTTGTGAAGGTACTTACACCCTTGTATCAGTCATCTATCAATATTCTTTTTGATAAATTAAAGAGATTGAACTCTAAGTCTCACTGCAAGGCATTTTCTTCAGACCACGAATCATTTTTGTGGCTCTTCTGTACACTCTCATTTTTCAACATTCTTCTTAAAATGTGAAAATCAGAACCTTACACAGTATTCCCGTATTTTTTTCACCAATGTCGTATACAGAGAATCACCTCCCTATTCCTACTCCCTTTGTTTATTCATCCAAGGATCACAATAGCCCTTTTTGTCACATCACACTATTTAGTTGATTGCTCACTGCCCCCAAGTCCTTTCAAGAGTCACTGCTTTCCAGGATGTAATCACGCAGTCTGTACATTTGGGCTACTTGCCCTGTTCCTAGATGTATAATTTTGCACTTGGCTATATTAAAATACATTTTGTTTGAATGGGCACAGCTTACCAAGCAATCCAGATCACTCTATACCAGAGGTTCTTAAACTAGGGTGTGGGTCCCCTTGAGGGGGCACAGAATGTATTCTGGGGGGTGACATGAGAACCCACATCAATGAATAATTAGCAAAGTGGATTCCTCCAGATATATCCAGTCCTCAGATGGCGCTGTGCATTAGACTCTAGATGGCACGTTGTATTTTGACGGATTTCTGTTACGCTTGCATAGCCTTATACAAAGTTGTTGCCATCAGTACGCTAATCCATTTGCTACAGTGCAGTGTGCATATTTAATTGTAAACATCGACCACAAGTGCAGTTTTGCTTTTGCTCTTATTACAATGGATCATTTGCTCTGTCTGAATCAATGCCAGGGCCGGCTCCAGGTACCAGCTTCTCAAGCAGGTGCTTGGGGCGGCCGCTCCGGATAGGGGCGGCAGGTCCAGGTATTCGGCGGCAATTCGGCGGACGGTCCCTCACTCTGCCTGGGAGTGAAGGACCCCCCGCCAAATTGCCGCCGCAGATCGCGATCGCGGCTTTTTTTTTTTTTTTTTTGGCTGCTTGGGGCGGCCAAAACCCTGGAGCCGGCCCTGATCAATGCTTTACCGTTTTTAATATGTAGTGAGGTTTATACAGGTTGTTTTTTTAAAATCAGTATATGTACTTGCGGTGGGGGGGGTGGCGGTGTAAACTATGACAGATACAAAGAAGGGGGACACAATCAAAAATGTTTGAGAATTCAAAAAAAAAACACAGTACAGGGGGGAAATTCCAGACAGGGCATAGAAAAGGTTGCATATGTAGAATTTAAGAGTACATGCAAGTCAAGTCAAACAAGACCAGGCTTAGAGCAGCCAGTCAGTGCTCGGTGACCTTCTTACTGACTTCTCCAGTAAAGTGCTCAGAAGGTTACAGTTTTAATTTGCACGGCTGGTATTAATGAGGACTGGAAGTGACAAACCATATCAATTTAAATTTGAAACCTTTATATTCGATCACTCTCATTGACTGCCAAAGTAAGTGTGCAACTGAATTAGAAGTCAATTTAGACTAGATGAGATCATCAGTGAGTGGTTGCAGGCTGGAGTCATGCTTCAGAGCAGAGGAGTCCAGGGTGAAGCACAGTGTGAATAGCTTAAGCTGTATTTTACAGCATCCCTGTTAGCTACTTGCTACATAAAGTATTCTACTCATGTTAGCTTTAAAAAAATCAGAGGAACAATTACAGAGTCCACAAATTTGACATTTGAGGTTCTTAGAAGTTTCATAGTTATTCAAAACCCAGTTTTATTGGGGGGAGGGATCACAAAACCAGTCTTTTCAAGAAATGTCTAACTACCCAACCAATCCTATTACTGAAAGTTTTAACCAGTGAAGTCTTATTTATTGCAGGTATAAATCATATGAGTGGGTGAGGAGTAGTATTCAAACACTAAATGATTTCTAATGTATCTGCAACCCATTGCCTACTACTGCAGTAATAAACTAATGAGGGGGGGAAAGAAGAACCAAAGCAGCTCTTAGTTATTTGTTTTTTGTGAAGCTATTAGAAAACCATGTCCAGTCATATAGCTACTTCTATTTTCCATAAAATCTGCTAACTAATCTATCTCGGCATAAACCTTTTCATGGTTTGACAGTATCTGATTAAAATATGACCATATAGATCATTGTTTCAACCACTGTTATATATGTGCAACAAATCTTTTACAAAATGTGGCTTGTAAGATGTCTATGGAAAGACAATTATGCAAATTATGATTTGCTGAATAGGATTATTCTATTTGTATGCATGTATCATTTTTGTATTTTAAGTTTGAGTATTGGCTGTATACCTGGATTTCAAATGTTTGGTCCTGGGGTAATGTCCACAAGGTAGTTAGCGAGCACATCTTGGAGGGACTGTTCGCATTGAGTGGCCCATCAAAACTCACAATGAACCATGGGAGACATCCATCTAAACTGAATGGACTTTCCTGTGGATGTTCCATCTGAAGTATAGGTAATGGCTTCCTGCTATGACTAAGCAAAATTGGGCATGGACAGGTGACTTGCCCACATGACTCCAAACTCCCATCTTTTACCTGTAATTTTCCACTAGCTGTGCTGAGGGCTTTGTTTGAAACAATGGGTTTCCCTCACTATGGCAGAAGCTATAAAAGCCCCTGGAAACACTTTCATTTTGCCTTTTTGCTGCTCAAACTTCTGGACTATGGACTTACACTAATAGGAGCATTCTAACCAAGAAACTGAGGTCCTTCTAATGATTTGGAAGCAACCAGAGACTTAAGCCAGCAGTTTATTCCATCATTGCTACAAGTTTGAGCCAAGAACTTTGCATGTATTGTTTGTATTTGATTCCTTTAACCAATTTTAACTCTTCTTTTTATGAATAAACCTTTAGATTTTAGACACTAAAGGATTGGCAACAGTGTGATTTTGGAGCAAAATCTGAGTTATATATTGACATGGGTGTGTGGCTGGTCCTTTGGGATCAGAAGAACCTTTTATTTGACAAGGCTGGTTGTAAAGGACCACTCATCTTTAAATCCAGTGTTATTGGGCATGATACAAGGACTGGAATATGTAAGGAAACTGCTTTTATAACTTCTTGTTAGTCTGTGGTGAGACAGAAGTTTACTTGTGTTACTGATTTGGTATATCTTATGGAGGAATAATGACCAGGTTTGGGTGTGTGTACCCTATTTCTCAGCAGTTTGGCCTGAATTTGGTATTCTCAGTTGTGACCCACAGAAGCACGGTTACACATGGAATAACGATAATGGCAAAAGACTGAAAGATCCATCAAGAAAACCATTGCCCATTCCCAAATAAACAGACATTACTTTCGAAGTCAGTTCTGGGGAGGACAATTTACTCGGGGTATGCCTACACTAAGAAATTAGGTTGATTTTATAGAAGTCGGTTTTTAAAAATTGATTTTATACAGTCAATTGTTTGTGTCCCCACTAAGCGCATTAAGTCGGCAGAGTGCATCCACACTACTGTGGCTAGCATCGACTCACGAAGCAGTGCACTGTGGGAAGCTGTCCCACAGTCTCTGCTGCCCATTGGAATTCTGGGTTAAGCTCTCCATGCCTGATGGGGCAAAAATATTGTCATGGGTGGTTTTGGGTACATGTTGTCAGTCTCCCCTGCATCCCTCCGTGAAAGGAACTGCAGACAATCATTTCATGCCCTTTTTCCCGGGTTACCCGTGCAGACACCATAGCACAGCAAACATGGAGCCTGCTCAGCTCACTGCTGCTCTTGTGAGCATTGTAAACACCCCACACATTATACTGCAGTATGTGCAGAATCTGGCTAAGAGCAACACCACGAGGATGCTTGTGAGGAGGACATGGACACGTATGTTCCTGAAAGCATAGGGTGTGGCAATTGGGACATCATGGCGACAGTGGGGCAGGTTGATATAGTGGAGCGCCAATTCGGGGCCCGGCAAACAAGCACAGACTGGTGGTACCGCATAGTGTTGCGAGTATGGGATGATTCCCAGTGGCTGCAAAACTCCCACATGTGTAAGGCCACTTTCCTGGAACCCCGTGAGTTGCTTTTTCCCACACCCTGAAGTGTAGGAATACCAAGATAAGAGCTGCCCTGACAGTTGAGAAGTGAGTGGTGAGAGCCCTGTGGAATCTTGCAATGCCTGGACTGCAACCAGTCAGTCAGGAATCAATTTGGAATGGGTAAATCTACTGTGGGGACTGCTGTGATTCAAGTAGCCAATGCAATCACTGATGTTCTGCTATCAAGGGTAGCAACTCTGGGAAACGTGCAGGTCATAGTGGATGGCTTTGCTGCAATGGGTTTCCCTAACAGTGGTGGGGCAACAGCCGGAATGCATAACCCTATCTTGGCACCGGATCATTTGCCAACCAGTACATAAACTGCAAGAGGTACTTCTCAATAGTGCTGCAAACACTGGTGGATCACAAGGGATGTTTCACCAACATCATGAGATGGCTGGGAAAGGGCATAATGCTCACATCTTTAGGAACTTTGGGCTGTTTGAGCTGCAAGAAGGGACTTACCAGACCAGAAAATTACTTTTGGGGATGTTGAAATGCCAATAGTTATCCTTGGAGACCCAGCCTAACCCTTGCTCCCTGGCTCATGAAGCCATACACAGGCAGCCTCCACAATAGTAAGGAGCAGTTCAACTATAGGCTAAGCAAGTGCAGAATGGTGGTAGAATGTGTCTTTGGATGTTTAAAAGCTCACTGGGGCTGTTTGCTGACTAGGTTAGTCCTCAGCGCAACCAATATTCCCATTGTTATTACTGCTTGCTGTGTGCTACGTAATATCAGAGAGTAAGGGGGAGATGTTTATGGAGGGGTCGGAGGTTGAGGCAAATCGCCTGGCTGCCAATTTTGAATAGCCAGACACCAGGGTGATTAGAAGAGCACAGGAAGGCACGCTGCATATCAGAGAGGCTTTGAAAAACAGCTTCATAACTGGCCAGGCTATGGTATGACAATTGTGTTTTCTCCTTGATACAAACCCACCCCCTTTGCTGATTTTAATACCTTGGAAGCCAACCACCTTTGATCACAGCTGGCAAAGGAAATAAAGTCACTATTGTTTTGAAACCATGCATTCTCTTTATTAATTTTAAATAAAGTGAGATAACTGACAAGGTAGCCCAGGAGGGAACGACAAGGCCACATTGCTTATTCTAGCCACACTACAAATCAAAACTGTTTGAATGACAGCCTTCTGTTGCTTGTGCCATCCTCTGGAGTGGCTGGGTGCCTAGAGCCTCCTCCCACCCTCCACCCCCTGTTCTTGGGCATCTGGGTGAGAAGGATATGGAACTTGGGGAGGAGGGCATGCGGTTGTACAGTGGATGCAGCAGCGGTCCCTGCTCTCGTTGGCTTTCCTGCAGCTCCACCAGATGCCTGAGCATGTCTGTTTGCTCCCCCATTAGCCTCAGCATTGCATCCTGCCTCTTCTCATCATGCTCACTTAATGCTTTCCTGGACTCTGCCATGGAATGCCTCCATGCAGTCAGCTGTGCCCTATCACTGCAGGAGGCCTGCATGAGTTCAGAAAACATGTCATTGCAAGTGTGTTTTTTTCGTCTTCTAATCTGCGATAACCTCAGGGATGGAGATGATAGGAGAGCATAGAAACATTAGCACCTGCGGGGGGATAAAAAGGGAGAGCACATTTTAAAGAGGATATGTTTCTGATAACAAAAGGGAGACTTTCACAGTGAATCAATCAATTCACAGCAGACAGCACATGTCCTTTAGGTACAAGGTCATATTTTGCCTTTTATATTGAGCTCCTGCTGGTATGGTGACACATCACACACGACTGGGCAACAGAATTCGGTTTCCAGGCAGACATGGTAAGCCAAAGGGTACACAGGTTTGGCTTCTAACGCTTTCATAACATGTGGGAAGGTTTTCAAACTGCAGCACACTCCTTTCCTATAGGAAGCAATGCCAATTCATTTGCCATTTAAAAGGAAGGTCTGCGGTTTTCGGGTGGAGGTGCAACACCTCCCTCTACCCCTTTGCATGGCTATTTGGGATGATCCCTTCACCCCTCCCCCTGCCACATGGCTATTCTCAGGAATGATCCCTTTTAGCCAAGTGCAAACAGCCCAACATGAATGGGGTCCTTTTACTGTTCCCTTACAAAAATTCTCCTATTTCAACCAGGTGACCATGAAGGATATCACTCTCCTGAGACTAACATACAGAAAGATATAGACCAATGCTGCTTGAATGCAACCAAAACCCAGGACCATTCGCTGCCATGCTTTGTGCTGCAATGATTCCAGAATACTTGCTACTGGCTTGGCGTGGTAAAGTGTCCTACTGTGGAGGACTAAATAAGGCAGCCCTCCCCAGAAACCTTCTGCAAAGGGTCTCAGAGTACCTCCAGGAGAGCTTCATGAACATTTCCCTGGAGGATTCCCACTCCATCCCCAGACATGTTAGCAGACTTTTCCAGTAGCTTTACTGACTGCGAATGCATTCCAAGTCTTCATGGCAAATCAAACATTAAAACACTATTGCTTTTAAACCCTATAGTGTAGTTACTAACGTGCACTCACCAGAGGTGCCTTCTCCGCCGTCAGGGTCGGCGATCCTGCCTTGGGAGGGTATTGGCTTCAGAGTGATGAAAAGATCCTGGCTACCAGGGAGAACAGATTAACCGCTTGCCTACTGTGCATTCTCATCAATCATCCTCCTCCACAAAATCATCCTCCCTGTTGCATGATACGCCCCTCTTGCAGGTGTCCACGGACAGTAGTGGAGTAGTGGTAGGGTCCCCCTCCTAGAATGCCATGCAGCTGATCATAGAAGCAGCATGTATGGGGTTCTGACCGAGTGACTGTTTGCCTCCTTTGTCTTTTGGTAGGCTTGCCTGAGCTCCCTAACTTTCACGCAGCACTGCTGTGTGTCCCTGTTGTAGCCTCTGTCCATCATGCCCTGTGTGATTTTGGCATATATATTAGCATTTCTTCTTTTTGATCAGAGTTTTGCCTGCACAGATTCTTCTCCCCATACAGAAATCAGATCCAGGGTCTCCCGTTTGGTCCATGCTGGAGCTCGTTTGTGATTCGGGGGTGAAGGGGAGAAAGACGACTGTATGGTCACCAGTGCTGCTGAACTCGCCACGCTGACCAAACAAGAAATGAAATTCAAAAGTTCAAGGCTTTTCCTGTGTACCTGGCTAGTGCATCGGAGTTCAAAGTGCTGTCCAAAGCGGTGACATTGGAGCACTCCTGGATAGCTCCCAGAGGCCAACAACATCAATTTGGGTCCGCACTACCCCAAATTCAACCAAGCAAGGTAGATTTTAGCACTACTCCCCTCACTGGGGAGGAGTACAGAAGTTGATTTTAAGAGCCCTTTAGGGAGACCGAACAGGGTTGCTTGTGTAGACGCATTCATTATGAAAATTGACCTAACCCTGTAGTGTAGGCCAGGGCTCAGAGTGACTCATTGGCTTAAGCAAGCCTCTCATTATGGATCAGTTATTTTCAACTGATTAGATGAAGCATACAGCCCATGAATGGTTTGGTACATTTTATTAATGTACTGTCCTCATCTCTGAGGAATTTTCCTTATCTACATTTTTAGGTAAAAAATATCTACTCTTACAAAGCAATTTGATAGCCACTCAGAAGAAACACTTGTACAAGTCAGTGCTGTCCCTCCTCCTCAATCAAAAGAAATAGATGCTGTGATAGCAGAAGAAAGATTAGAGGTTATGCAGTAATAAAATGGTGGCCCCAGAATGACAGTTTAAGGAGAGATCATCATTTTCCCTCCACCTGGTCACACTCCCAGTCACCACAAACAAAATCACTCCCAAAGATAATATATAAAAAACGGCTTCTCTCCTGAGGAAAGGTCTATTGCTGCTAAGGACATCTGGCTATGTCAATGGAAATGGAGAGTGGAACTGCAAACTAATTCAACAACTTTGTGTAGGATGAGAGACAGGGTTTTGTGTCAAGAACTTGCATCTGTGGACCTCTTCCCTTCAACATACATAGAAATACAAATCCCAGCTTATTACAGAAAGACGCAATTTTTTTTTTTTGGTTTGTTTGCATCTCTAATGCTTTTAGATTTATATAGCCCTTCTATTCCAAGCAGTTAACCTAAATACAGTACATAGCCTTAGTGGGTGGTATGGGTTGAGTTTGTTTCTTTTGAGGGGGTAAGGTTCCCATATGCCTTTTGTAATGAGCAGCTACAAATGAAATGTGATTAACAGGTTTTATTTGTATTAATTTCTTTACTTTGATCTTAACATATTTCAACAGGCATTTACAAGAGCTAGTTACATATGTTGTTAGTTTGCAGTTCCACTCTCTATTTCCATAGACATGGCCAGATATAAAGCAGCAATAGACCTTTCCTCAGGAGAGAAGCCTTTTTTATATATTAACTATATTTTGATCCATTTTATTGAATGGGCAGCTGGTACTGATCACAGAACAGGCCTGCTGGTTCTTATGTACAAATTCCTTAGAGTAGCAATGAAATAAAACTCAACTAAAGATCTTGTCAACTAAATTTTGTCCCTGAAATACTTCAGGGATAAAGCTAGCTATTGGCTTTTATTCAATTCATTTCCTCCACAAATTAGTAAGTAGTACTGATTTAATTTTATTGTGCTATTAAAGAATTGGGTATTTGAAGCTGTAATAAATGAGGTTTATTTCTTTGACCTTTTTCAGCATTCTGTGTTTACAGCCTAGCCTACACTACAGAGTTAGGTTGAAGGAAGTCGCCTTAAGTTGACCTGTTAATGTATTTGTTTACACTTCCGGGTCCTTTACGTTGACCTAAGTCACCTCTCATGTCGACTTCTGTAATCCACCTCTGTGAGGCGTAGCACTTAGTTCAATTTTCATGGGCTGACTGAGGTAGTGCAGACACAGCATTGTGTATTTTGACTTAATTGGCCTTCAGGTGGTGTCCCACAATTCTCATCTGTGACCTCTGGAGATCACTCAACTCTGCTGCACTGCAGCCAGGTACACAGGAAGCAGCCCCTCCCCTGCTAGAGCCCCGGGAAATTTTGATTTCCCATTTCCTGTTTGATCAGCATTGGGAGCGTGCCAGTTTAAGCACATCTGATCATGGAGACTACATGCCCCAAACGTGCTCCAGCCTGGTCTGCACAGGAGGTGGTGGAACTCACTGTGTGGAGAGAAGAGTCCGTGCAGGCACAGCTCGGATCCAGCAGAAGAAATGCTGACATCTATGCAAAGATCACTTGTGGACTGGGGGAAAAAAGGGCTACATGAGGGACACACAGCAGTGCCGTATTGAAATAAAAACTTCACCAGGCGTACCAGAAGGTAAGGGAGGTGAACAGTTGTTCTGGTGCTAAACCCCACACACGCTGGTTCTACAACAAGCTGCATGTGATTCTTGGGGGTGAGGGTGACCCTACAAGCACCCCCACAAGCAATGTGGATACCTCACAGGTGTGAGGGATACCAGAGAATGATATAGTGGTGGTGTAGGAGGAGAAGAATGGGAGACAGGTGAGTGGTGGATCCATTCTCCCCGAGAGCCAGAAAATATTTAACCCCAGAGCTCTGTGGGTCGCAGGACTGTGATGCTGGGGAAGATGCCTCTCATTGTAATTGTATACTCAAAAGTCCGGTTAAACTTTAGCAGGTGCACACATTTGATGGTATTGCATGTTTACAGTGAAGAAAAAGTGAGGTGCTGTGGTTCTCTGCTTACAAGAGGCTGCTCCAGCTATGCATAAAATGACTGCTTATGTGGACTGAGATCCATGGAGGATTCCCAGGCTCTCTCTAGGAAACTTTCATGGAGGTATTCTGCAATCCTTTGCAGAAGCTTTCTGGGCAGGGCAGTCTCATCTCTTCCACCATGGTAGGACACTTTCCCCACACCACTCCTGAATTAATTCTGCTGACATTGTGGTACACAGCATAGGGAGCGGGTTTATACCCAGATGCTTGCAGCATCTCCTTCCTTTCTGCCTCTGTTACCCTCAGGAGACTGATATCACATAGGGTAGCCTGGGGAAAACAGTGGAGGTCATAATTAAAAGTGCTATTACACAGAAAATAAAGGCATGTAGATCCATTCCACCCACCCCCCCACCTTCTGGATTGCCAAACCACACAGCCACTAATGTGCCTTTACTGTGCTTGGCATGGATCAGCAAATAATTTAAAGTGGCTGATAGGGGACTGGGGCCCCACATGAGAGATTCCACAATTTGGAAGTGAAAATGTTTGCCCCTGCCCCATTCGTAAACAGCTTCCCATGGTTCTATGGGAAAGAACCATTGTTCAACTAGCTACCTGCGCTCCTGACTTGAGCCTGCCATAAAACTTCATTAAAAGTGCAGTGACCTGGGGGGGCCCCCCATATGCCCCACGGCTGGAACAGCAAAACGGCACAGTGAACGGTTATGGATTCTGATTATGTTATGGTTTGCACCTAATGTAACAATGGATTTTATTGGTTTTTTTATGAAAAATGGCCTTGCTATGGAAACATTTTATTCATATACAATGGCTCCTTTATGTCTCCCCCACACCTACCTTCCTCCCCCCGACAACTGGAAATGTGTCCTTTGGCAGGTCATCAACACCTAATCACCGAAAGTCTGCTTTCAGAAGGAGAAAACATGGGAGGACAGGTTCACTGAGATAATGAATGCCTCTGGGGCTGCTGACAGAGCTGAGAGCATGGAGGATTTCATTGTCTGAGAAGCTAGACATGGAGAGCAGGAAAGCACCCAATGAGCAAGCATGTGTGGCACAGGATAAGATGCTTTGTATTATGAGGAATGAAGCAGACACATTGAGGCATCTGGTTGAACTGCAGGAACAGAAGCAGGAGGGTAGAGTCCCTCTGCACACCCTGATGGACAGCCAGCATTGCCTGGTGCAGAATCACCCTCCCCCAAGCATTCCATGAGGCATGGGCAAAATGTCCATAATCCCTTTCACTTAACGTGGGGGTTGAGGGGAGAGGGGAGAAGGGTACAAGGAAAAGGCAGCGCCCATTCAGACCTTTGATGGTCTGGAATGTGGTGGTATGTTACACAGCTGAAAATGTTTCTGCCCTTTCAACTTTACAACCCCTTTTCCCCATGGTTAGCTTCTCTCTTCTCCCTCCTTACTTATGTTTGTTAAATAAAGTAAATGGATTTGAGAAATAAATGTTCTTTATGGAGTAGAATCAGTGGGCTTGGGTCGGGGGTTGGCTTTACAGGTACAAGCCAGGTGAAGGTTTGGGAAAGCATAATGCAGACAAGCAGCTCCCATTACTCTGACTCATTACTGAAACAGCTTTTCAAAGCCTCAGATACACAGCAGCCCTTGCTGTGCTCTTATTGCCCTGGTGTCTGGCTGCTCAAAAATGGCTGCCATGCAATTGGTCTCAACTGCCCACCGCTGCAGAAAATTTTCCGCCTTTTTTCCCCCCCCGCTCCCACAGATATTATGGAGCACACAGCAGGCAGCTATAACCATGGAGATGTTCTCCTCACTAAGGTCCAACCTTGTTAGTAAACTTCTCTAGTGTCCTTTCAAACGACCAAAGGCACATTCAACCACCATTCTGCACTTGCTGAGCCTATTGTTGAATTGTTCCTTACTGCTGTCCAGACAGCCAGTGTATGGCTTTATGAGCCATGGGAGCAAGGGGTAGGCTGGGTCACCCAGGCTAACTATAAGCATTTCAATGTCACCAATGTTAATTCTGTGGTCTGGAAAGAAAGTCCCAGATTGCAGCTTTTTGAACAGACCCAAGTTCCTAAAGATGCGTCATGAGCCTTTCCCGACCATCCTATATTGATGATGGTGAAATACCTACTGTGATCCACCAGTGCTTGCAACACCATTGAAAAGTATCCCTTTTGGTTTATGTACTCTTTGGCAAGGTGGTCTGATACCAAGATGGGGATGTGTGCCATCTATCACCCCACTGCAATTAGGGAACCCCATCATGGCAAAGCCATCCACTATGTCCTTCACGTTTCCCAGACTCACTACCTTTCGTAGCAGAAGTTGACTAATGGCCCTGCACACACTTGGAGCACAGCAGCTCCCATGATTGATTTACGTACTCCAAATTGATTCCGCACTGACCAGTAACTGTCTGGTGTTGCAAGCTTCCAAATAGCAACCACCTCTTGTTTCTCCGCTGTCAGAACAGCTCATTTTTGTGTTGTTGAACTGCAGGGCATTTGAAAGTTCTGCAGCCACTGCTTGTCATCCCATACCTGCAAAAGATGCAGTCCCACCAGCAGTCTGTGCTTGTTTCATGGGACCAGAAACCATGCTCAGAGTGCAGCTGCTCTGGGACTGCCAGCAGCAACTGGGAATTGTTTTTTTCAAATGGCTTACAGCAGCACTGCTTGCAGGACATTGCTATGTTTCACATAGCAGGCCAGACTTCGACTCTGGAAATACTGCAGGAGAAGACGCGAGGTGTTTGAGATGCTCACAGTAAGAGTGCACAACTGAGCAGGCTCCATGCTTCTGGGGTTATGGCGTACGCACAGTGGTTTTAAGGCATGAAAACCACTGAGTTGTTTGTTGTTGATATGAGGGAGGGAGCACGGTGCATCATGGGATGCTGACAATGTTCCCATTCTCCTCTGCAACAATATTTTGGTCTCATGAGGCATTACACAAACTTCCCAAAACACACTGTGGCAAATTGCACTTTGGGATAGCAACCCACGATGCACTGCTTTGTGCATGGATGCAGGTGCTGCTTCTCATTGCTCCATCGAGACAATGAGCATGGCGTGGCCACGCACAATCGACTTCATTAATTTGGGGGCTAGAGGTCAAATTAGATAAAGTTAACTTAATTTTGTAGTTTAGACAAGCCCTAGTTACTGAACTACCAAATAGTTCAATAGGTATTATGTCAGCCCCTCTAGCATTTACATTCACAAATATATATTATGTATAATCTGAAAGACAGTCAGCCTTGCAAACACAACACCCCGCTTGATAAAGGGCACTGAATTGTACATCAAGAAAGTAGTTGAACTTTTGACAGTGACATGTCTAGAGGTAGAAAACAAGTTAGGCAACCTAATCTAAAAAGCACTAGATTCAAGTTGTACAGCTTTAAGAAAGTATTTCTAGTAGTAGATGTAAAATTAATTCCAAAAACCTGGTGATAAATTCAACTACGAAGCCTATGAAAGTTCACCCTCACTTCAGAAAATAATTGCTATGAAGGTGTGAAGATTTAAGTGCATTGCTTTGCTATAGAGAGATTTTATTTTATTTTAACGAGTAGCAACTTACTGCTGCCGTCTTCAACTCAATCTGTTTCCATATGTGGTAAGGAGCAGATGTAACCATTGCATATTAAAGTTGTTCTACACGCAAAGTTTTAGTACAATGACTGCCAAGTCACTTATGCTACAGAGATTTTAAACAACACTTCCCTCTGCGTGATAAGCTATTGCCATGGTAAGGTTAAAGATGAAAGCTATATCTAATGCCTTTGATTATGGCGATTGTAAAAAACAATTTCTAGGAAACTTTTCTTGAAAATTTCAGCTTCTAAATCCAAAAATGTATTTCATTTCTCTATCAAAATAGCAGTTCCCAAATGCTACAAACATGGAAAAAATGCATAACTGAGTTGCATGCTCTTACTTGGGGGTAAGAGATTCCCACCACCTTGCTTCTCCCCACGTGATCTAACCTCCATGGGAAAGGCACCAGAGGCCTTCCTTGAGAATAAGAGCTACTATATGTAGGTTAGAACTAGCCAGAATGTTTTATTCCTGACACTTAACAGCTACATATTAATCCTTTCAGAACTGTCAATTTATTAAGTATATGAAAACCTCACCTATGTGTCTGACTCTTGTCACAAACTTAACTATGTTTATAGAAAGAAAGCTAATTGTATTACAGTAAACAGGCTTAATATGTTTTGCTCAAGTAAATAAAGATCTGATTCAGAGCAGAACTGCGACAATATATTCTCATTACCTCCTGGAGAAGGACCCCTACTGTTCTACCAAATTTAAGCAGTAGTGGATTGCTCCAATACTAGTTTAACACAGCACTTTGACAATAACCTTTTTTTCCCATTTATATTTGTGAAAATTCTGTTAAAGCCATTGGAGGCCTCACATTTTGGGGGAAACAATCTGAGAAGATTACTGCTTTATAGCAATTGAAAGTAGCAAGCAATGAAGTTAATGAGTAGGTAGGTAGGCAACAAATACGTAGGTGCTCATTTCAATTCCATCAGTATGCTCAATGCCAGCAAATGCTTTTTGCCAAGCAAACATTAATTCTGAAATACTACAGAGAAACAAAGTTTAGTACTCCCCCCACCCCCAATCCCAATGTTCATTATGCTCTGTAGTTTACAGAGTTCTGTAACTAAATCTTGAGACCAAGAAATCATACATAGTTTCTGTATGGTTTATGATTCTTCATCTGCCACTAGAAAAATCTCAGTATACTATTGTGTATTACCATGTAGAGACTATAATTGGCAGATATTGAAAGTACAGGCATAGGGAAGCTTCTCAATTGCCTCTTGATACTCAATTTCAACATGGCAAGACATTTGTGAATATTATTGTGCTCATATTATTGTGCACTGAAAAAATAGCACTTATTTCAGCCCTTCTGAGCTTTGTTTGGTGATTTTTCCAATATTGATTGACTGATGCTGCTCAGTAAGTCTCAAGAAGTGATCCCAAAAGTTTTAGGTAAATTGGCTTTATCCATCAAAATAGGTTTGCCTTTCCACACAGTGGAGCATATTCATAAGACAACACAATCTTTGATGTTGATTTGGCAAAACTTAAAATTACAAATGTTTTACAATAGTTAAACTAGTTACGTTATTGTATAGTTCATTTTTGCAACCCAAATCCCAATTTTGATTATTGCACCATTGGGGAAAAAAAATAAAAAAATATCAGTGTTACTGAATGGGTAAGAATTAAACTATTACTTTCAAATAAGCAAAAATGACCTGTTTAGATTTTATGATTCCTGAACAATTGCAAGAAAGGGAAGTTAACTCAGCTTCTCAACATAAGTAGTACAAACCACCAAAATTATAAGTTCAGGTAGACAAAAGAAAACCTTCCATTTTACCAAGATCATAGCCTGCTATAATTGAGAAAAATAGGTTAAAGAGCTATTAACTTCTGAAGTCACTGTAATAATAGGATTTTTTTTATATTACTTTAAGACAAGCAGATACCCTACATATTACATTTGTTTTAGTCAGCAGCAGCTTCAAAACACTAGATTATACAACTGTCTGTGAGGCTGGCCATCAACTCAGATAATTTTAAATGGTTAAGGTTACATAAACCAGATTTTAAATTGGAGCAGTAAATTGGTAGTTATGCTTTTATTTTAGGAGTTTACATTTCAAAAGATAAATGGATAGAACATCTCTAAGTCTTTGTGACTTTAACAGCACAGAAATTAAATCTGAAGCCAAACAACAAAAATCTACATAAATATAAGATACAATACTAACAAACGTCCTACTGAGAACACCATCCATGTTTTAGTGGTATGAGCTAAAAGAGCACCGGGTATATATAGATACTAAAACTAATGTACCAGCAAAAATGATTAGAAATAGATGTGACCCTGGTAATAAATAAAAACATACCAAGGGGCAAGCCCTAGGTATTAATTCTAGTTAATTTACTTTGTCATCAAACTTCAGACCCACAGTTAAGTATGTTAGTTAAAGATCCTTATAACTTCAGAAAAAGGATCAGTTATATACACATACAGACTTATAAAATCTGGAAGATACTCTATTCTCAATCTTTGCTCAGAAGTCTAACTGAAAAGTGAATAACTGTCATGATGTTGGAGGATAGTATATAGTTGTAAGTTTTATCATCAACTTCTATCAGTTGATAAAATAAAATTTAAGCACATATTTAACCACGATACTTAGTCACAGTATCAGAAAACTTGATTTACATTAAGATTTTCCTTCTCAAATGATTTTACCTTAAATTCACAGGAAACATTTTACAAAGAAAAAACTTCCTTCAAATAAGATTGTTTTTTGGGGGCAAATTTTCCATTATTTTAGCGTATCAAGCTGAAAATATCATGGCATTTGCATTTTGCAATTGAGATTATGTGCATTAGTCAACACTTTGTTAGTCCTTAAATTTAAAAGGAGAAAATATTTCCTAGCACACTGCAAGACAAGCTATGCCAATCTTTAACATTTGTAACTTGGATATATATCAATGAATGTAATGAAGCAAATACCAGTATAGCCTTCCAATAATTTCAGCAATGAGATTAAGGTGCATACTCTATTTTCATTTTTAAAAGTTAACTAGTGAATTGATTTAGTAATAAATCTGGACTACCACAATGCGTGAATTTTGTACCATATTACCTCCACATATTTTATGAATGTTTTAAAGTCATCTACCCATCATAAAGCAGTTCACCATTCAGACATTTCCCCAGAATTATAGCTGAACACACACTGCATAATTTACACTATACTTTCTTCTTTAATATTTAGGCAATAGATATTTCTGAAAATACTAGTGACCATTTTAAACAGATTATTTTTCAATTTACTGTTGCTAATTGACTTTATTTGATGCTTAGAAATCACTTTTTTCAATCACCACTGATTGCCTAAAGCAGAATTTTATGCAATTAAAATTTTGCATAAAATTGACTTTAAGAGCCATTTTCAATTTCTGAAGTTACTTGCAACGGTATACATGACTTCCTGTGGGAAAAACTTAGTTTGAAGACCACTTCTTGAAGAAAATAAATATGAACATAATATTTAGTTTTGCTGGCATACTGGACAGCTCCTAGAGATTAACAAACATTCTCAACAGGAGAACAATTTGTGTGGAATAGCCAAGGCTATTTTGAGATAAATGATGCACATGCAGCTGAATCTATTCTTACTAGACATGAATACATAACCTAACCATGGACTGTTTGTAGTCTAAACTAACAGACATGTATGCCCAATAATCCCAAAGCAACACTTCACATAGCAGTGGCAATATGAAAAATCTGGAATCATGACTACATGTCTTATGCATACAAACTTAAACAATTCTTCTCATTCTGCTAGTTAAATGGATGTCATTTTGCTGAATAATGAAGATTACACTTTGTTTTATTATTCTTTGACTTTGTAACTCCAGTCCTCCTTAACTCCACTGATCACACTGTATAATTCAAATTCTCACACAGCAGCCTGCACAATAGGTAACAATGGAAAACATAGTTCATTAGACACAAGAGCAAGCCCAATCAGGAATATAAAAAAAGAAAAAAAAAAAAAAAAACCACACAGCACACACGAACAATGTATTCTAAATGGATCAAGAATAGAAACTGCAGTAATTAATTTAAATGACCATCTTCATCTGCTCATCATTAATCCAACAGAAGTAAAACAGGAAAATGTGGTGATTAATTTTAGTTCAAATAAAAGCTAAGTGGGTGTGTTTGACAATTCTATACTATCTGCTCACTAAAAGGGTTATATTTTCCTTCTAAAAAGCCTACTCTTTACATAATTTGGGTATTTAAGGGAACTTCACTGCATCAGTCTCTGCCAAGATGCAAAGCGAGGAATTACAATATGCATTGTTCTCTGGGGCCAATTTTCTCTTTTTTGTTACTTTACACAAAGTCGTCAGGCTTCCTTCTCCTAGCAGACATGTCCATCAGTATTAAGATCAATTGAAAGCGACAACATCAAACCCACAAGTGTCAACAGACCGGGACAACGCTTCAGGTCCCAAGCACACCACAGAGAGACGCGACCCGGTTTCCTCCCCACCCCTAGTACCAGACACATCCGATTGAGAGCGATCACAAGAGGCTCCCGAGCTGAAGTCACCCCCCGCCCGCCCGGACAGCGTCTGGACGGAGATTTTACATCCCCGGCAGGTGCGTCTCTTCCCACCGCGTCCCCCGGGGTGCGATGTGCCAAGGCACCAGCCACCCCCGCTCCGCTGCACGCCACGCCCGCTGGGGACCGTGTCTCGCCGGGCGACAGCGACCCAGCCGCCAAAGCCCAGAGAGCGAGCGGGGCTTGCCCCCCGGAGTAACTTTCACCTGGCAGCCGCGGAGCAGTAGCCGGTGCCCCTGGCAGGCAGCCCGTGCAAGGAGCCGGAGAGACCAGGCTCCGCACCTGGCTGCCAGCCGCCGAGAGGAGCAGGACCAGGCAGCCCCGCCGGAACTCAGCCCGCGCCTCACGGACCCAGCGAGCCCCGCTCCCCAACTAAGGGCCAGCCCTTCCCACGCCTCGGGGGTCCCCCCTCCAGCACCCCCGCCCCGGGGTCGCCCACCTTGGTTCACCAGCCGCAGCGCATGGGTGAAGGACGGGTCCAGCGAGTCCTTCTCCGCCATCAGCTCGGGCAGGTACTTCTCGTCCATCTCCGCTTCCCGCGCGCCGGGGGGACCTGCACACACGGCAGGGGGCGGCGGCGGCGGCACCGGCGCCAGGCGGAGTCCGAGACGTAGTAAATCCTCTTAGGCAGCGGCGAGGCGACGCTTCCCTCCGGCCCCCTCCTGCCCGGGGCTCCGGGAGCGCATCCAAGGGGTACCACAGCCCCACACGCCCGCCCTACAAGGGGGGGACCCCGCCTCCCCCACCCGCCGAACCGCAGAAGCCCGCCCCTGCTGCGGAGGAAGGGGACAGCCACGGGATGAGGAACCCGCGCGCACAACCGCTATCCAAAGCCGCCTCCGCCGAGACCGCCACACCTGCAACGGCTCCGCGCCGACTCAGCGGCTGAGGCTGGGAGCAGCAGGTTTAAATAGGGTCCACTAGGCCACGCCCATCGCCACGCAAAGGCCACGCCCCCGTCCATCCAAACCACGCCCCCGTGCGGTTTAGCCGCGCCCCCGCGATCCTCCCAGCGGGCGGTGCCGTTCACCCTCCTCAACGATGGTCCTGCCCTTCTTTTAAGATGCCTCCCATTGGGTAGGCTCGCCTGTCAGTCAGCTACTTTCTGCGGTTTCTGATTGGCTGATTCTCTTCAGCGCCGGCTTGTTTGGGTTGGATGCCTAGGCGGCCCGGGAGTGGGAGCGCGTGCGGGCGGGAGTAACCGTTAGAGGCTCTTCTCCTGCTCCCTGAGAGCACCTGAGGCGGTGTTGGTGGCAACAGAGTCTCAGCCTGTCTTCCTTACCCAGCGCTCCAGGCAGGGCCTGGGTGAGTGTGAGGGGACAAAGTAAACGAGGGAGGGTTTACGTGCCTCATCGAAACACACAGCCAAATCTTTCTTCACCCTTCAGCTCCCCTCTCCCCCAGTCACCTCCATATGCACACACCCCACTCCAGGAGGGTGGGCTCCAGCTAACCCTCCCTCCCAGATGCAGAAATCCCAGCCCAATATGGAAATGGCGTCACTTCTGCCTCCCAATGTCACCACCTGACATTTCCCAAAAGCCCATTATTTAAAAAAAAAAAAAAATGGGAGCTGTAGCTATCCCCACTCACTCATCCCCCCCCCCACCTGTAGACAGTCTTGTTATCAACCATCCTGATTGTATCAGGAGTCTCATAATATTTGAGATTTCATTTAAAGTCCCAGCTGCTGAAGACAAGTAATTGTGGGAATCACAGCTTTCCATTAGAAAATGCTTCTAGCATTCGTGGTTGCAAAGAAAAGATTCAGCATGTGACCTGAGTGCACCCTAAAAGCTCAGAAATGAGAATGTCAATTAAAAAAGCAATTGTAGGCTGGGGTAGGTACAACCACGCAGTGCTGCCGACTGGGAGAACAGCTTGAGGCAGAAGCCTCCAGCTGGCATGATATTTCAGGCAGGACTGAATCTCCATTAGACGAAACTTAAAGAAGAGAATGACCTGGAGTCATTTCCATTTTTGTCCAGGCATCCCCAACCGACCTCACCGAGGCCGGCCAAGAGCACCCATGTCTGCCCAGGCGCCCCCAACCAATCTAACTGAGGTCAGCCAGGAGCACGCACGGGATGACGACGGCTAGCAGTCCTATTGTACCATCTGCCGTCGGCAAGGCAAGGGGATGCTGCTGTGTAGCACTGCAGTACCACGTCTGCCAGCAGCGCCCATGAGACATACAGTGACAGTGAGCTGAGCGGGCTCTATGCTTGCTGTGGTACGTCGTCTGCACGGGTAACCCAGGAAAAAAGGCGAGAAACAATTTTTTGCCGTTGCTTTCACGGAAGACGGGAGGGGGGCCTGACGACATGTACCCAGAACCACCCACGACAATGTTTTTGCCCCTTCAGACATTGGGAGCTCAACCCAGAATTCCAATGGGCGGCGGAGACTGTGGGAACTGTGGGATAGCTACCACAGTGCAACGCTCCGAAAGTCGACGCTAGCCTCAGTACTGTGGACGCACACCACCAACTTAATGTGCTTGGTGGAGACATACACAATCGATTGTGTCAAATCGATTTCTAAAAAAATCGACTTCTATTAAATCGACCTAATTTCATAGTGTAGACATACCCTTAGTGGTTAAGCAACACCCTTCCATTTTGTGCATGATTATTTCAGTTTCAAAATTTAATCCCAAAATCATATGAACAGATGAGCCTCCTGCTGAGATGGGGATTCTACTTACCCTCTAACTCTTGTTGTCAAGGGGAAAGACAGCCATTCTATACATCTTCTTGTATTATCCCACCTCTCTTCTAGTCTTTTTCCCCACTAGCATTCTCCCTCCACATTCTACCAGTCTTTAGTCCTCCAAGTTTACCCCACATTCTCACATCTCCCTATTCTGTACATCATCTTAGTCTCTTACCTGCCCCCAGCTAATAACTTGTCCCCCTCACAATTTTCCTAACCACATAGACTAGAATATGGCAATCTTCCTTGAAGGCTGTTTGACTTCACTTTCACCAAAAACAATGGGAGATGGTATCTTCTTTACTATGAATAGCCTTGCTGCCACTGGCAGTCACTGTGGGAACAGTGACAATCTAGCCTGACAGCAGCCTGTGGCTTCAGTCCTGTTGGAAGAGATGGAAAATGATGTCCATTTTGAATCTGAGCAATGATTCGTGAGAACAGTGCAGATGATCATAAGAAGCCAAAAAACACCACAGGAAAAATAGTGAGACTTGCAAGAAAAATTGGAAAAGATGGCAATTCTGAGGTTTGCAACCGTGAAGCCCAGGGCCGGCTTTAGCAAGAGCGGGGCCCGATTCCTGGGGGCGGGACTTGCTGCAAGGAATCGAGCCGCGCTCCAGCCGGGG